>NC_072379.2:52101363-52404393 GCF_028885625.2 Pongo pygmaeus | reverse complement strand
TTTTTCTCATGGTAATTCAAGTTACTGGGGTCAAGTGAAGATCTCCCCAGATTTTCTTTTCAAGTACATATAGTTTTGAACTTGAAATAACTCTGTATATAATTTTCACCAGGAATGGGTAAGAGCAGAGTTGCCCTGCCTTTGGAGCTCGTCACCATTTTAGCATCAGGAAATTTGTAAGTGAAGGGACCTTAATATGAGGTCAAACCTCTCACTTCACAGGTGAGGAGACTGAGACTCACAGCAGTACTGTCTGAAAGAGCTGGGATGAGGACTTGCATATTTTTAAAAATCTCCTGATCCAGTATTCATTCTGCAGGCCTCCCTGGATTTTTGCTTGGGAAAGCTATTTTTAATACAGGTGTAGCATTATGACATAATTCAATTAAAAGCTAGTTTCTTGCTTAATTTCCAAAGAATGCATTTTATATAGAAAAAGATATGTGAATTCATTATTAGACATCTGGTACAATGTAGCCAAGGCTGCCATGTTGAATCTCAGGAAAGTTGCAAGTATCCAGTTTTGACTGAGGGTATGTGTGACGGAAACTCTTTGGTAATGATACACCTAAAATACAGCTGAACGACAAAACAAATGAACAATAGAAACCCCAAGCTGTGAAACTTAAAAAATACGCTTGGTGGGAAGTACTGTATAACTAATTATACATTACTATATGCAGAGCTGAGGCAGATTTATTTCTCTTTGGAGGTCACATCTCCTATGAGCAAAATAAAAGCAACAAAAATTGCTCCTTCTGCCGCCTCTGCAATTGCTCCTATAACTAACAGCGACTTATTGAACATTAGTCCATATCAGTCAGGTATTGTGATAAATGCTGTCCATTTTGCCATTTAATCCTTACCATGTTCCTATGAATTAGAAGCCGTCGTTAGCCTGAAGGTGAAAGAAATTAAATAGTTTGTGGTCAGCTAATACACTGGCCTACGAGACTCCAAAGCCCAAACTTTTACTCACTATTCTCTGTTCTCTATTGACTGCATTTGTATTCATTTTGGAGGTTCGCTTCCAAACAGATATGGGGTTTGCCAATTACTTTTTTTTTACATGACTAGTGGCTTCTACTCACAAGTGGTTGTATTTACTCACTTTTAAAAACTTACCTACATTTATGAGATCACTTTAAGCTCTTCAGTCTCTTGGGTTACAATACTTCAGTTGTAACCTTTGCTGGGAGTATGGAGAGATGACTCATTAGCTGTGCTATGCATGGCCCTTTGATGTGAAATTCATATTCATGAATGCTGTCATTCTTTCTCCTTATCTCTGTTCCCTTCCGCGTTAGTACTCTCTGCCCTCACTCATTGCTCCACCCCTCTTCTCTGACTTCCCATATCCTTCTTTAGTGCAAGTATCTGTTGTTTTACTTTTAGCTTTTTCATCTTGTAAACCCACAGCTCCACTTTCATGGTGCCCTTTCTGTACTTTCTCACTCTGGTTTCAGATTTGTTTAAGCTTTGAGGTCCTTAACATATCACTTCTTAACAAGATGCTAATGTGGTAGATCTCAGCTTCTTGGAGAACACGTTCTTCTTTCAAATTACTGCATTTGAATTTTGTTAATAGTTTCTACCTTTGACTCCCCCAGTTATTTGAGCTGGGAGTTGGATGGAGGGGCTAATGGCTGTTTCCAATCCCTATTTGTTGACTGAATTCTGGCGCCCCCATATCCCAGCTGCACAAGATTTGAGCCTTAATGTTATTTCTCATACTTTTGGCATTTCTCCCCCATGTTGCTAATCAATCATCAGGTTTGCTTGATTGTGTCTTTGTGATGTTTTTCAAATAAATACTTTCCTTGCCATTCCCATGGCAGCTGGACACTAATCCTATTGCTTGCATGTAATCTCCATCTCTCTTCTCCTTCACCCCTTTTTGCACACCCTTGTCAGAACCCAAACTTGGCTTTCACGGAAACCTGCACCAGCTTCCTTCACTTGCGGTTGGTTTCCCAGAGTTTGTTTTATAAAACACTAGTGCTGAGGGATAATAATGAGTAATATTTTCAAAACAAGGTTCTGTGATTAAATACACTCAGGAAATGCTGGGACAAGTAAACTTAAATGTGTTTCCTTACTGCAGAATTCTCAGAGCCCTTAATATGCTGATGTGCATGGTGAAAGAGGTTGGAGTATAGAGTGCCGCCCAAACTAATTTGAGCGGCAGAGCTTTTTTTTCTTTCTTTTTTTTAATTTCTACTTATTTTGGCAGAGCAACAGGCAGGATTGATGTTTCACAGGAAACACATCAAGAAATGCTGGTTGTTTGGGATACATTTAAACTTCTCAGGCTGGCAATAAATCTCAGGCCAATTTATTTAGACAACTTGGGTGTCTCGTATCTCCCGAAGCAGCTCTGCACTCTGGTCCGATTGGCCTCCTGATCTTCTTGTATAAGCTGCCCTCTTATCCATGTCCGTGACTTTATTTACATTCTTCTTTTGGCCTAGAAGGCTTACTTCATTCTAGCCCCAAATCTGTATTTTATGTCTTTTATAGACTACCTCAATTTACATTGTCTTTTCAACAAATCTATGCTTTCTAAGTTCGTTACAGTCTTACTCAAACCCATTTTAGCCAGCACTAGATAACTATTTGCTAGATTTGCATAACATTTATAATAAGGAAATGAATAATGACTACTCTGAGTATCTCTTATGTTCTTGGCGGCTTTGCAATGCTATCTTTATAATCACCCTGCAAGGTAATTGTTCTTAGAGTCATGTTATAGGCAAACAAATTGAGGTTATGTAGGTAGTTTGTGCATGATTTTGTAAGCCTTAAGTGGCAAAATCAGGATTCAAACACAAGACTCTTCAAAGCAATAATATGCTCAATGTCTGCCAAGCTCCAAGGAGGCTTTAAAGCTGGAAGCCAGGTTAACTTGGAGTTGTGAAACCCATCTCTTTAGCTCAGATATACAGTTCTCTCAATTGATAAATAAAAACTTCTGGCTTAAATAGAGAAGAAGATGTTTTAAGGTCAGATCTTGGATAGTGAGAGTGGCAAAAATGCATCTTCTGTATGAACTGCATATTAACATTCAGTGAGCTTTTGGCATTCTGGAAGGTGCTCTGGAGGACATGAATGAAAAGTTGATACGGACCCTGAGCTCAGAAACATTTAATGTAGTTGGGGAGATGAAATAGAGACACATTAAATAAGAGAATCATATATTATCGTTTATAATTAGCTTATAGATAGGTGTTCCCAGACTCCTAGGACAGCATTGATCAGTCTTTTGACAGGGTCTCTATGAACCTCTACATTTGAGAGGATTCGAGTGTCTACACATTTCTTCAGATTATCAAAGAGCTCTGTGACCCCAGCTAGTTAACAAGTTTGCAGGATGCTGTGGGGAAAGGAATGGCCTTGAAGCCACAGTGTCTTGGGTTGGGTTCCATCTTATAACTATTGGCCAAGTAACCATGGGCAACAAGGCAACTTCTTCAAACTCATTGCTCAAAAATTAGAGTATGAATATACAATGTGCACAGACATAGTGAGGATGAAAGGGGATACTGAAAATACAGAAAGCATCTGGCATGGTACTTGGCATACACTAGTTATTTTATACTAGCCACGCTGGATTGCTAAGTGTACTAGTTACCTATGGCTGCAGATGACAAATTACCACTCACTGGTTTAACACAGCACGAATGCATTGTTTTACAGTTCTGGAGGTCAGAAGTCTGAAAAGGGTCTCAGGGGGCTAAAATCGAGGTGTCAGTAGGGCTGTGTTTCTTCTGAATGCCCTAGGGGAGAAAATAGTTTTTTTTGTTGTTGTTGTTGTTTTTTTCCTTTTCCAGCTTCTGAAGGTTGCCCACATTCCTTGGCTCCTGACCCCTTCCTCCAGCTTAAAACTTGCAAACAGCAGGTTGAGTCCCTTTCACACTGTAAGGCCCATGCACCTGCCTTCCTCTTTCGCTAAGGGCCCTTGTGAATACATTCACCTCTTTCAGAAGTGCCCATCTTGAGATCAGCTGATTAGCAACCTTAATTCCATTTGCAAACTTAATTCCCTCTTGCCATGTAAATAACATAGTCACAGATTCTGGGCATTAGGAGTTGGACATGTTTGGGGGTCCATTATTCTGCCAGCCACTCTTGGTCATATTAGGCATTAGAGGTAAGTTCTTTTCCCATGTTGTTCTGATTCTGATTTAGCTTTTTGATTTTAACAGTAATTTTTAGTGGGGTAGGTTATCTCTATTCAAATGGAGAAATTGGACTTCCATGAATTTGAATTTCTCAGCTAGCTTTCTTGGCACCAGACATAGATCCCCCATAATGTTCCTGACTTTTCAGAATTTTTTTCCTAATGGTCTCTTTATTCTGAGAGCATTCATTAATTATTCAGTTAATCGATTAGGCGATTTTGGTTACCTGCTGTATGTGTCATTACACTGAACTATTTTAGTAAGTTCAGTGTGGGCAATTTTTTTTCACCAAAATATGTTCTCAAATTAATTAACTAACTCATTCATTCAACAGATATTTATTGATACATAATATGTGTTACAGCAGTAATATTTTTTGAGTAATTAAAAAAGGAATCCATGTATTACATATATACCATTATATTTTGCTTAATGGTAGGAATATGTTCTGAGAAGTGCATCATTAGGCAATTTTGCCATTATTTGAACATCATAGAGTGCACTTACACAAACCTAGGCTAAATGGCACACCCTATTGCTGCTAGGCTACAAACCTGTACAGTACGAATACTGTAGGCAATGATAATATGATGGCAAGTATTTTTGTATCTAAATACATCTAAACATAGAAAAGCTGCAGTAAAAATACAGTATTATAATCTTATGGGACCACTGTCACTCATGTGGTTTATTGTTGATGGAAACGTCATTATGAGGCATGTGTCTACCTGTAGACCCTTCTGTATACATGGCAGTGTGCCAGGCACTGAAGGGTACACATAAAACTTACATGGAGTTTAAGGTCTGGCTTAGAAGTTAAGAATATGCTAAAACTACAAGCTAAGGAAGAAAATGATATATCATAAGCAGGCTATGGGTTTGGTACACCATATTTTTGACCCCTAAAAGGAAAAACATAGTGTGACTACAAGATAGAGTATTTGAAATTAAGACTGTCCCAGAACATCTGGGCTATGTGGTCAGTTTTGCTTTTGAAATTTAGAGGAAATAGACGACTTTGGCTGAGGCACCAGGGGCGTTGCTGTGGGAAGCTGGCATTGGGCCGGGAGCTGAAGGATGCGTGTACTGTGAACTGTGAGGGAATGCTGGGCAGGCATGGGCCATTGCAGGGCCCAGGTGAGGGGGGGCCAGCACTGGGCTCCATGGCAGAGGCCTGGATGGTAGCACTGGCTGTGGGTTTGGACGTGTTTTAGGTGAGATCTTGTAGTTAGGGGCTGCTTACTTTGTTTGCTCTTTTGTTTCAAATTGGTGAGCTCATGGAATTATGGAAAACATGTGAAAGCAAATTCATAACATTTAACAATGTACCTACACAATATTTCTTGAAATCAGTTTTTTATGTACAGATCGGTTACTATTTCTGGTGGATTACAGGTTGGTGGAAAGTGACCTACTCCTCTCTTTTCCACCCACACCCCCATACGTGTTAGATTGTTTCCCATTTAAGAGGCCAAGGAAGGCACCCAGGTGCCACGTGGTGGATCATGTGCTGACCCTTAGGTCCCTTTTGGCCCAACAGCTCTCAGTGACATTCTGTGCAAGATGGGGGGCTTCTGAATGGAGAAGTTCGAGTCCTTCTGGGTCGCACCACAGCCTCTTTCTATCAGAGGCCTCCATCACTGTTCAGGCACGGCCTAGACAAACAGCCTTTCCTGATTCTTCACTCAAGCTTGGCATCATCACGATGCTTACCTTTCTGGGATTCCTGGAGCCCCTGCATGACACAGTGACCTCATGGGGCCTGTTTCCCTGCAGTTTGGGCTGAAAAGATTTAAAGCCATGTTTTTTTATGTGTTGAGCTTCCTCATGGTTGGAGCATTATTTCTGGAAATGCAGTGATCCGTATAGTAGCAAAGTATGATGAGCTGGAGAGACCTTTTTCTTTGCTGAAGTAATGGACTAAGGATAGAAGTTCCATTCTGTGCTTTCAAAGTGAAAAAACATTTTAAAGACTGGAGAAACCTTACGACATGTTAAGTAAAAAATAGAAAATCAAATTTCGTGTACAGAATTATCGTAACTATGTTCAAATAAATACATGCACAAAATTATAAACAGTGGCTGTTTCTTATTGGCAGAAACATGAATGATGCTTTTTTCCCCTTCCTTATGCTTTTATGTTTTTGTTTTGTGGTGTTTGGGGGGAGTAGGATTAGAGTTTACTCAGTTTCTATTATTTTTTTTTTAGAACATGTGATTGTATAATTTTCCCTTAATTTTCTTTGACAGAAGTTTTGAAAATAATCACTGCTCTCAGAAGAAAGGCATTTCATTGGAATAAATACATCCATGACATAAATAAATGTACCTGATGTGGTTAGGAGAAAAGTATTGGCACTATAATTTCAGAGGCAGTGTGACTCTTATTTCTTATAACAATCTTATTAAGGTATGGAACATCAAAGTGGTATGTCTTTAATCCAGTATTTTTTAAACTTTCAAAGCAAATATTCTCTTTCCAAAAGTATACGTAGTCATTGTAAACAATGAAATGTAAGTGTAAATAATAGTGCAAATACACATAAACAAGAAAGAGGAAAAGAAATGTCACACATAATTCTATTACCTTAGAGAAAAAACACTCACCCCTATTATCTGGTTTTGTACACTTCTGATCTTTTTTCCCCCTTTACCTGTGCATTTGTATCCATATATTGAAAACAACTCAAAACAAAAATGAGATCTAATGGTTCGATCTACAGGACTATGAAAAAATGTGCCACCAGTCATAAGCTGGCATCTTTCTCCCCATCTTCTGACTTACGCATATTCAAACAAGGTTAGTTTCAGGATGGTCTGTTTCTGTAGCCTCCCTCCCTCTGCCTGTCATGCCAAGCTTTCCAAAAGAGTGTGACTGGACATCTGGACATGTTGGACTGAAGCTCATTTCACTGGGTCCACTGGAAAAAAATTATATGAAGATGCTGTGTTCATTTCTGTCCCCTAAGTGTTCTCGAGCCTTTTCCTTTTGCAGCCAGGCAGATTCTTGTAACACTGAGAATTCTCACTTACAGACACTCTCTAGTGCACGTGTTCACTGCGCCTGCAGGATCTGGCATAGGGACCTTGAGGTGCCAGGAAAAAGGGCCAAGGTTTCAAAATTATTTTAGTTCATGATACAAATGTCCCCAAATGCAACACATGGTTTTCAGGCATCTTCACAGTCATGATATTTTGTTGGCCTTGTCAATATTGCTGTCACACAGAAAAATCATCCCGATTTCCAAACCCTTCTCTTCCATAAGTTAGGGCCTCTTGAAAAATATCTTTCCTGACAGCCCTGTTCACACATGTTTTCCCTTGCCCAGAGTCTCCCTGGACATTCTTCATTGCTTCCTGCCCAGCTATGAGCAAGCTCAGGCTTCCCCAGAATCACTTGAGGCAGTAGATCTTCTGTTGCTTCTATGAAGACTTGCTTTGTCATGTAATTGGCGTTATCTACAAGTGCCCACAGTTTGACTCTAAAAAACAAAACAAAAAATAACAACAAATCAAAAACAGAAAAGCATAAGAAAGAAAATAATGTCACTTATGGCTCTTCCACCAAGGAATAACCACTGTTTTCAATTTTGGGGTGTGTATGTTTTGGCGGGGGTTGTGCATATTAATTTTAACATAGTTAAGATTATCCTGTACATATAATTTTGTTTCTGATTTTTCACTTAACATGTCATAAGCATTTCCTCAGTCATGAAGATTATTCACAAACTTTTTCAGTGACTAGATCATAGTTCATTTTATGGATTCTATTACAAAGTGCTCAGCTGTTTGTTTAATATTGGGAGACAATCTGAATACCAATTTTCTGATGATGCATCCATGATCAGCAGGCATGTAGAAGAGTGTTAGGGTATGTGATGAGTTTTCTGCAACTGTTAGCTATTAGTGCTTTAATTAATGATAATTTTAATGTAATTGGTGTCCCTGGTACAAGGAGAAGATTGCTACAGGAGAGTATGGGCAGCAGGTCGTGGACATTCCCTGTGCTTGCTCTCCACTGAGAGAGGACTTCCTCAGGAGTATAATTTCAAAACCTTAGGAGGTACCTTGGCCTTTCCAAGCTGAGGTCCATCTGTAGCATGCTCAAAAGCTCAAAAACGTTGGTTGGTCTGGGCACTCTTGCTGAGAAGGTGGAGTTAAGGACCTGGAAAAGTCCTTCTCTTGACTGGGTGCATCTGGTCATCAGGTTACTGTGTAGTCCTTTTGTGGCACATGTTGGTATTACTTCCGAACTGTCATTCTCCTGATGCCACTTGGGGTACCAAAGAACTGCCTTGTTCTCCCTCAACCAAAAAGCGACATTTTCATGGCCAGGGAGAGATTCCATTTCATGGCCAGGGAGAGAGAATGTGGGGGGAAATGTGAGATAGGATGATTTTGGAAGTAATCACATGGAGAAAGGACTGATAAATGCACTCTGAAGAGGTTAGATAGCTGGGAACTAGTTGAGAAGATACGGAGTTAGGAAGGTGGGAAGAGGGTAAAATGTGAAGCAACACACCGTGTAAAATTGGAGTCAGGAGGAAAAGCGACCAAGAAAGGAATAAGAAAGGAACAGAAAGGGAGGGTGAATTTGAGTATTACTGCTGAGCTTTCAAAATGTGTCTCTCCTACCTACTTCTTCCACCCTCCACCCTGAGGAGTGCCTTTTATATATTCTTTAAAGTATTTGTTCATTGAAATTCTCATAAATGCCAAACTTTTCTTTTATAGTTTCTATTAAGTGTTGACAAGGAAAACTAATTTAGAACAAGAAATTAATTTATTAAGTTCCAAATGTATGTGCTTTGTATGGAGTCATATGAAATTGACATATAAAATGACATAATATATCATAACATAAAGCAACATTACTCTCCAAACACTTTAGAAATTAAAAGCAAATGTTTCCATTGGATCCCCCTGGTGCTATCAGATCAGCTGGCACATCCTTCCTCTGTCTTGACTCAATTCTTCCATTAGATATTCTGAGAAATTACTTATATGACATTCTCATATTCTTGACCTGGTATTTTTATTCTGGTTATTATTCTTGATCTGGCTATTATTCTAGTGTTGAGTGGAAATTGTGCTTTTTATTATTATTTTTAATTATTTGGGCTACTATCTCTAAATGGATTCCTCATTTCCTGATTGTTTCATGCCTTTTTGAAAACAGATAAAATATATTTACATGCAGAACAAACGAACGCCAAGATTTGTTTTAAAAAATAAACAATATTTAATTTTCTATAGAAATCTTAGGGCTGCCCTAAAGTGTAAAACTTTACTTTGATCTCATAAGTATTTGAATTAATGATATTTCAGAATGATGACTTTACTGGAATGTCTTAACTGTACTAAATTACATTTTGTAACTTATTTTTCATCCAGTTTTAGATCGTGGTCCTTAGATCAAAACATAGGAATTTTTGGAAAACATATAAAGACTATCTGTAAATATTATTAGCAATTTGCTTCCTGACACTATTAAACTTGTGTCTGTTTGGCAGTTCTATTGATTTATCCTATGTAAATACAAGGGTGTTGAGTATCAGTTTTCCTTAAGAGCATGAGAAACATTTAGTACACCATGTTTCTAATTTTTTTGAATTAGTTAAATGGAAATCATGCTAATGTCTTGGTGTATTGACATTGATGTTGCTGCCATTTGTTTATTTACATACTTACTTTGCTCTTGTATGTGTGGGTTGTGAAGTAAGGCCAGTTCTTAGTTATCTTAGTTCAGTTTCTTCATTCCCTACGTTAAGACCGTGGAAACATATCTAGGCTACAAAATAGGCGTGCTTTGAAAATTCAGAGGTTTTAAAATGACTTTCAAGTATAAAAGAACCAGAAGTATTCTGAGTATTCTGTGAGGTTTGGCACGAACCTTTAAAAATACCTTTTTTTTTTTTTTTTTAAGTTGATTTCCCTTAGTGCATCTCTGCTAAGGCCTCCCCTTACCCAGCAGGTGCCCCTGATTTCTCTGTGAATCCTTGGCTTGGTTTGTGACCCGGCTTTTGTCTCTCACTCCTCCGCAGAGCCCGGCGTTTGCACGGTGTTTGGAGATCCCCACTACAACACTTTTGACGGTCGGACATTTAACTTTCAGGGGACGTGTCAGTACGTTTTGACAAAAGACTGCTCCTCCCCTGCCTCGCCCTTCCAGGTGCTGGTGAAGAACGACGCCCGCCGGACACGCTCCTTCTCGTGGACCAAGTCGGTGGAGCTGGTGCTGGGCGAGAGCAGGGTCAGCCTGCAGCAGCACCTCACCGTGCGCTGGAACGGCTCACGCATCGCTCTTCCCTGCCGCGCGCCGCACTTCCACATCGACCTGGATGGCTACCTCTTGAAAGTGACCACCAAAGCAGGTGGGGCGTCTGTGGCCTCCCTCTTGCTCTAGCCTCCGCCTCACTTACCCGTTCAGCAGCACTGCTCGGTTAGAGCGCTCAGGAGATGTGGTTCCTCCTCCGAGGAAAAACCCAAGGCAGAGCCAGGTTCCAACTGCGGGACTTGCCTCATCCCCACTCACAGGGAAGGCACACCCTGAAGATGCCACAAACAGCTGGAGACATTCGGACCATATGGAGTCTTGCAATTGGATGCCAGTCCCACCAGTCTTGCAATCTTCCCACATCCAGGACCTTTCCATCCTCTGTCTAAAAATAGCAGCTGTACTCTCCACATAACCCCTCTCTCAAGTTTTGTTGCTCTTTTAGGCCATCGATGCCTAGCTTGGAATCGTCAGTGTCTCCCAGCTCAGCTAGCTATATGCAGTTTCACATCTGCGAGAAATAGTGTTTCTGTGTTAGCATCTGTCCAAGTCTTTGCAGCGGAGTCCTCAAAAGTAAACAGCTTAGTATCAGTGATGTTCAAAAGAAACATAAATGTCCACAGCAGAAGGGCTTGTTCTTGGCAAACTCTGGTATGCAGGAGTAGCCATATCCCACGTGGCTGTTCTATGCCACTGAGGCCCCTTCTTTCTCAGCAGCGCATGGTGCTGTAGGCTCACTGGTCTCTGCCTTTTCACTCCAAGAGCAGATATATTCCCCCTTGGGCCAAATTATTTTTGACTGCCAGTGGTCCACGAGGCTCAAACTCTTGTCTGTTGTTTGCTACCTAAGAACGGCATTTTAGAAGCAGAACTCAGTTCTTGAATGTCAGCCCCAGAGCATAAATTCAGCTCATTTTCACACTTTGTATATCATGTATGGTTCCTTCCATGGTACCTTTGGTTAATATATATCTTTTGTCAGTTGGATATTGCACTGCCTTTCTCTTGGCATACTCTGTTTTTTTTTCAAAGCATGATACTTTTAAGGAAATCAGTGTATTTCTTGATGTTTGCATTGATAAGAATTTAACAAGTGTGAAAGTATCAGTTGGATTCCCATTTCTTTAGGTAATGAAACATTTGACAAAGCAGGCACTTTTCAGGGGCTATAGAGACTGTTTTTACCATACCTTCAGAACCCTGGCAATTACTTCAATTCAAGCCAAAAGGTATTTTGATAAGTTGATTTGAGCTTATGGAATGCCAGCTTAGCTAAACAAAGGCAGGAAACCAAGAAGCAGCCCAGGGAACTTTTAGTTAGAGTATACGTTTTCAGTGACAGAATGTTAAGTATTAATATACTGGAACATTTTAAAAAGGGGAAAAGGTTCCTATTCTTTATTTCACAGTTGTGAGAGATCTACTCATTCAAGTTTAGCAGGATTAGTCCTGCTCAGAAAATTCACACACCTGCTCTTATATCCAAAAGACATGGCGTTCTGTAAATGTAGGCCCCAGGACATTCCTTTCAAGGAGGCAAAGTTTTTTGGCTCCCTGTAAAGTGTGCATAAGATGACCCATTATTACACGGCACTAATTAAAAGCACCTTGACTATTTGCAAGCTAGCTGAACACAATAGATTCTACTGATATGGAAATTATTAGTCAACCACAGCCTAGTTCTCAAAGAGATCTTGAGTACTTTAAGATTACTAACAGCCTAAGAGGTTCGATAGTGTTCCATTCGCAGCTGACACAACCTTATGGAATAAATGTGCTCTTTACAAAGATTCCATGTTATAAAAATGAGCAAAAGGATGAGGCTAAGAGAATAATAATAGATCATAAATGCCGTAATTAGATTAGTGAATTTAACTGTTCTGTGCCTTGAACTCAGTTTTACAATTTCTTTTATTTTTTTCCATCTCTCTTTCAAAGATGCAAGTAATTTTCATGGCACTCAATACCCAGCTGAACAATTTCCTGTAGCACACGAATCACACAAGCCCTCTGCTTCCTAGAGAATAATTCTATTCCTCTGGGCATTGAACTTACTTTACACTTATTCTTTGAATGAAACAATTCTATATCCAGACAATGGTGTTTTCCACCTTAGTCTTTCCATCTCAGTTTGAACTACCCTTTAGGGATATTATCTTTTTACCACCTATTGATTATATATTTAAAATATCACAGCATGTCCTTTGAGTGTTCCATAGATTTAAAAAAAAATTTATAAGCTCATGTGATCAAAGGGCACTTTCTTCAAAATAGCAAGTTTCTTCAAAAACTCAAGCCTGCAGCTGGAAGATGGGAGATGGGAGGAATGACTCTTTGACCCTGTGGTTTATGTACTCCGCACTTACGATGGGATCATTTGGCAGGGTAACACAGGTGGCTGTGTAGTTTGGGTGGAATTAGGCTGTAGTTGCTTAGCTAATATAAAAAGCAGGGTAGAACTAAGGCTTAGTAGCTCAAGAGAGCATTGCCCACTTCCACCACACACTCCCACCCCAACTCTTGACACTTAGCAAATAATTTTAAAATATTTCCTTTCTACCATCTGTTCACTTTATCAACTTTACCTGAAAAGATTACGTCACATCTACCTGAAAGCATTAACACATGGAGAGCGTGGCTTTTTACTTTATTTTTGGTAGAGCTTTACACTTGGTGAACCCAGAGAATACATCCTACCTTCCCCTTTCTTTGGTGTAAAATTTCAATAGAAAAACTATCAATTTGTAAACCTCACTATGGTATAGCTACAAATTTTGTACCTCCTCTCTCCTTTTTGCACATTCTCTCTCCTTTCAGTGGACAACAGCAAAAGCAACAATAACAACCAGGAAACAAACAACGCAAAACAACAATATCCACAAAATTAAACAAAACCCACAAAAAACCGAACTAGTGGTCTGGAGCTAGGTCACCTATTTGAAGGGGGAAGAATAAGTTGGTAAAGCACTCACTAGTAAGAAGGGAAAATTGGAAGGCCCTTCCTGCAGTGGAAGGAATGTGGCTGCTGCTCGCATCCCCAGATGAGACATATGCTTCAGCTTTAGCCTTCTGACTCTGCCAGTTATTGCTACCCAATTTCCCATGCAGAGAATGGAAAAACTCATCCCAGCTGCAGGAAGGACTATCACCAGCCTCTCAAAGCCTTCCATGAAGTTTTCATCTCGTAAGATGCCTATTTAAAATATTATTTGGAAGAGCAGTTCCCTCAATTACAACTTATTAGGTTTTTTTTTTTTGTTTTGCCTTTCACTACTGTAATCTACTTTGTATGGATTTTGCTCATGTAGAGGGTAAAAATATCCATGCAAACACATATGTAAATGATATAGCCAGACAAAGGCATCTGTAGTAGAGTAAGTCATCCCTTCACAATGTGAAGCCTAGCATTGGTCTGTGAAAAATCTTCTTAATGTAATAATAACAAGGAGAAAAAGGAAGACAGGAGAGTGAATTACAAATTATTCTCTTACTTTGGGGATCGTGTTTTATGAGTGGGATGTCATGAGTTTTGAGAAGGGTTTACTGGAAACACGGCAGATCTGCATCTTTCAAAGTGTATGGACCACCAGTCCACTGCAAGGAAAGAACACAGTCATTCACTGTGAGTTGAATTCCCATGAACTCAGTTGCCCCAAGTCTCAAATTTAGTATATCATTGTCAGTAGTAAAGACATTGGAAATCCCTGGTGTGTACATTCTCAACGATTTGTGGTGCTTAGAAGAACAGTATTTGCCTGCTGTCTAGGAAAGAGATTTGTAGTTTGGAAAATTTTGCAACATGGAAAATCTTCAGAATTATGCTGTAAAAGTTAGACTTTGTATGGAATTGATTTTCTCCCCTCATCTTTCTTGCTGGGCAGCTGCCTGGCTACAGGCTTGTGAGGTCAAGTTTCTTCAATACCTGACAGAGTGTATTACAAATCATCTTATGGTTTGCTTGTCTTCTTTCAAAATGGCTGTTTCAGTGTCTTGACAAGCATGAAACTCACAATGTCTTTGGCTTCACAGATTCAGTGTATCACTGTTACCAGGGTAATTCATTTATTTACTGAGTACATACTATGTGCTATATAATGTGTTAGATGATAGGGTATGAAGAAATAGAATTCATTTTCTATGATAGTTGTAGCTGCCAGAGTTGACATGGTCTTCTCACAGAGATCCACATGGGAGGTCAGCCCAGCCTGTGGGTTTCTAGCCGTATGTCCCTTCTCTCATACCTGGTCCCATCACTGTCTTCTCCTTATCAAATTATTCCCCAAAGAGACTTTCCTATGGCTCTCTGTCTTCTTTATCTAAGTCTATTTAATTTCTTTTCTGAACTCAGACTCTTCTCTCAACCAAGAAATCTCTAAAATTTTTTTTTATCTAAGCATGTTTCTATTTCTTCCATTGACCGTACAGTGATTTCCCTATGGGTCTTTCCATTTATTTCTTGAGAAACCCAGTTTTAGACTGTGGGTTATTCTACCAGTATCTCTCTTTGAAGTAACTCTTGTGGCAGTTGTATGACCTACTCATAGGAATGCTATCTGTCAGCCTTCTCTCCTCTTGGACTACATCCAAACTTTGGGTGTATTGGCTTAGGAGTCTTACTTCTGGGTGTTTCTTCATGATCTTCCACACATCACTCTGATGTTGCTGCCTTATGCCAATTTCATATCTAGACAAGATCGTCTCTCTCTCTTCTTCCCTCCCACACTTCCTCTCACTATTTCTCTTGTCCCATCACCACCTCATCTTCCAACTTCTGAACATTTGCTCATCAGCTTAATCTTGATCTTTCAGGAACAAAAAGCCTTTCAGGAGGAAAGTCATTTTGCTCTTTCCAGTAGCTCAAAACAGGCAAAATGAAAAATGTTTTTGTCAGGATCACAAGAGGAAAGATTTAAAAAAAAAAAAAAAAAAAAAAAGGCCGCATGCAGTGGCTCATGCCTGTAATCCCAGTGTTTTGGGAAGCCAAGGTGGATGGATTGCCTGAGCTCAAGAGTTCGAGACCAGCCTGGCCAACAGAGTGAAACCCCGTCTCTAAAATACAAAAAATTAGCTGAACATGGTGGCTTGCACTTGTAGTCCCAGCTACTCGGGAGGCTGAGGCAGGAGAATTGCTTGAACCCGGGAGGTGGAGGTTGCAGTTAGCTGAGATCGCACCACTGCACTCCAGCCTGGGCAACAGAGCAACACTGTCTAAAAAACAAACAAACAAACAAAACACGTGGACACATGGGGTAAGTGGGCAGAGACCATTCTGTTAAAAAGAGGCTTCCTCAGTGGGTGCCAGTCTTTGGAGACAGAGAGTGAATAAGGAGAAGTCCCAGGGCCGAAATATACCTTGATCCACCGTAGATGTTTCCTGGTGTCCATGCCACAGGTGGCCACTTGCATTCACTAGTACAGAGTTCACCCATTCACTGGGAAGACTCAGGCACTGCCAGGGTGTTGCCAGAACAGTAAGAAAACACACATTTGAGACATAAACAAAAACTCTGACTAGAAAAGTTTGTCATTTGTTTTGGGTTGAACCTCAGAAGACTTTTCATGAAGGTCTCTCCTTTCTTTTATGGGTGGTATCTTCACACACAGTGTCAGAGTGGATATGACAGCATTTCTTCTTGACCTTCTAGTCAGATGTATCTATGCTGTGTGACAGCATAACATGGCTGTTCTACCTGTGACATAAAAATTCCACCATTCAGAAGGGTCATTGGCCAGTGTGGCTCCTGGAAGTCTTGGTTCAGCATGTCTGGAGGTATATGCATACTTTCAGATAATTTCTTCAACATTTTAGATAGCCAACTTAGGAAACCAAGAAGGGGCTAAGTTCTCTACATTCTGGAGTAAAGAGAATTTCCTTGATGAACCAGCAGTACTGGCCTGCTGATATATGCACAAGAAGAACTCTTGCCCATGGCCTGATAGCCTCCACCACCGCCTGAAATGTTGAACCTTTTGAGCAAAACCAGAAAGGAGGCCTGAGGAATAGCAATTAGAAGGGTTTCACAACAACTCAACCCCAAACCCCAAGAAATGTTAATCAAACAGTGTCCATGCCTCAGGAATGGTTGTAAAATAATGAGGGAGCAAATGTTTTCGTTATATCAGTGTTGCCTTTGAAGGGGATATATTCAGAAACTAAATATTGATTGCTTTAATATTCTCATTGTAGGAAATGATTTGGAAATTTTCCTTTGGCATTGGGGGAATAATTACATGGTGGAATTTCTGGCTGTAAATAATTGCATTAAAAAACAATCATCTTTTTTTTTCCATTTGCACATTGTAGTAGTCATTAGATAAATGAAGGCATGATTTGGACCAACATGATTACTTTAGGAAAAGGGAAAAATATAAACCCTAGAATAGGATGATCAAGGGATAGTCATCTATAGGTCAAACCAGGGGTACATAGGATGTTATCAGGACAAACTTTATACTGTTTAAAAATTCTAAGCTCCAACCAGCAAATGACTCCTATAGTTTCACACATTACTCACTATAGTGAGATTAAGAGGTAACCAAGAATTTGGACCAACCCTTGGTGCTCCTTGTTGGAGGACAGTCAGTCATATGTTCTGTGTAAGGATGTATACATTTGGGAATTATTAGTGCGTTAATGAGTGATTTATTTCCTTTTCCTCTCCTCCTCCTCTAGGTTTGGAAATATCTTGGGATGGAGACAGTTTTGTAGAAGTCATGGCTGCCCCGCATCTCAAGGGCAAGCTCTGTGGTCTTTGTGGCAACTACAATGGACATAAACGTGATGACTTAATTGGTGGAGATGGAAACTTCAAGTTTGATGTGGATGGCTTTGCTGAGTCTTGGAGGGTGGAGTCCAATAAGTTCTGCAACAGACCTCAGAGAAAGCCAGTGCCTGAACTGTGTCAAGGGACAGTCAAGGTAAAGCTCCGGGCCCATCGAGAATGCCAGAAGCTCAAATCCTGGGAGTTTCAGACCTGCCACTCGACTGTGGACTACGCCACTTTCTACCGGTAAGTACAGTGTTCTGGGGGATGGGTTTGGGTTGCAGACCAATAATAGACTTGACCTTGGAACATGGTATATGAAATCTCTTGTTGTGCAGGACAAAGGCTCAAAACCCAGGGTAAACATCGTCTTGCTGTCCAGGAGCTGATCTCATCTTGAATCAGCCCCATTCTATGTCCCAAATTGGGAAATTCCAAGAAGTATTTCAGAGCGATGTCCTCCAGGCAATTCCATGCTTTTATAGGTCTGCACGTTTACTGGAAAGCTGGCTACACTGCAGGGTTTTCCCAGGTGTTAGCTTAACTCTAAGATTGAGGAGGGCTTCCCAAATTCTGGCCTAAACCACAGTAGTACAAGGCAGAGCTGGTTCCCCTAAATGGAATCTCAAGTCACTTGGCTGCCTTTGGGTGTTTGAATGAGTCTGGTTATTCTACCTGAGGAAGAGTTTAGGTCTGCCTTATGGTCTAGCCCAAATCAAATGTGCACATGGAAAATAAGGAAGCAAAATGAGAATTCTTTGGATCTTGGCCAACTGTGAGACTTCACGTCCAGAATCAGATGACAGTAGAAACAGGGCTTGAGGATGGAGGGAGGAAGGACTCTTATTAAGAATCAGGACTCCATGACCTTTTCTAACTCTGTTTAACCCCCTTCCACGCAAAGCAACTGGTTACAAAGGAGACTTGGATTTGACTTCCACACTGCAAGGTTGCGTTTCTGAGTTGATGAGTTTGGCCTGGGTGTACTTCCATTTACTACACAATTCCATGGGTTGAAGAGCTGTGGCTGCCTATAACTTTAACCACTGTGAGTGTGGGAGGAAACACAAGATGAACACAGCCCAAAAGGCCTTGTTTAAGTGATTTGCCTGTGCCTCTTAAAATCAGAAAACTCCTGTGGTCTGAAGCCACAGAGAGGTTATTTTTACTCTTTAATTGCCACCAGTTTATTTCCCCTAGTTCTCATTAAATATGATTTTTTTAATTTGATCTTTGGACATAAAAGATAAAGTTCTATAAAGGCGGCTCGAAGTGGGGTGGAAAAAAGACTGTCACTGTCATCACAAATCCCCGAACATGGCTGCATGTGCCAAACCATTTGGCTCCAAGTCATGGGTTTAGCTCCTTCAAGCCATTTTCCTGTTATAATTTGAATTCTCTGGGTCCCTTCTTTCTCCTCTCTGAACCACCCCTAGACTGACCTCTTGTCTAGTGAAACTGAGGGATCTTAACGTGAGACTTTGCAGTGAGTTAAACAGCTAGATAGACAAATCTGGCTTTATTTGGAATCTAAAAACCCTCACTTGAAGGTCTGATGGAAAGCAGTAGAATATAGCAATTAAGAACTTTATGGTGCCCCAGGATTCAAAATCCAGCCCAACTATGCAACCTAAAACAATGACCTAAGCTCTCTAAACCTCACCTTACTTATCTGTGAAGTGGGGATAATGAAAGAACCTACCTTGAAGAGTTGCCATCCAGATTCAGTAAGATTATGAACATGAATGCATGTGCTTAACACAATACCTGCACATAGTCAGTGCTCTATAATTGCTGCCATCATTTCTTCCATGATTAATTAAGTAATGAAGAAGAGTAAGATCTCTTTTGGAAGCTCCTCTATCCTGTTTGCAAATTTGGATTGGGCCCTTCTCTGCTTAAAATAGAGTGGAAAGGCTGTGCTTCTCCCAGGGCCAAGCAGCCTACACCTTTGATTTTTATCCCATTTCAAAGGAATGTATTGAAAACAAAAATTGGAGAGAAGGTCTGAAGAGATTAGTTCCTTTTTTGAATATCTATGCCTTTTGCCTTCGGTGATTTATTTAGTGTTATGATTTCTGGACTGCAACAGAAACATGATGAGCGCTTCAACAGAAGTTATGAATGATGACTTGGACACTTATGAATAAAGAGCATTGGATTCCTTAAGTGGCCAGGCAAATGCTTCCCTTCTGCCCTTAATGATTCTACAGCATCTACAATGGAGGATGCTTATCTGTGTAAAGGGCTTGATGCCCTGAGGATGCTTATCTGTGTAAAGGGCTTGATGCCCTGAGTTGGGCAGCTCATGAGAATGCTCTTGGGATCTTTGTGCATGGAGATTTAGAGGCCAGGATGTGGTGGGAAGCGGTCTTGTGCTCTCCTGATCAGTGTCATTGTGTCATGGTAGAGTGCCCTTCCACAGTGGGCCACTTCTTCCCGGATAGGGCGGAGGAGCTCAGGAAGGAGAGCTGGGCAATTCTGCCTGCCTCGCCCTCTGCTGGTGATCTCACAGTCCAACAGGAGGATGCACCTTCATGAATCTGAAAGGGAGAGTGACCAGTGTTGGCCAGATCCTGTTTCTCACCCTTATTTCCAAGGGCATGTGTGGCAGAAGAAGAAAATAAACCAGGTGCAACGTCGAAAGATATTCTCTTCTCAGGGGAGCTCCAGAAAGGACCTAACCTCAGGGTTTCTAGGAGACTTTATGGAGCAATGGACTGAGAATGAGCCGTGGGGAAGGGGACAGCAAGCTGGACTCCAGCCCAGCTCTGCCACTGTTAGCAGTGTGCCCTGGTGGCTAGCTGAGTTCAACATCCTTTATCGAAAGAACTGATACACAGTAACTACCTGGCAGGATTGCTCCTCTGAGGACTGAGGCCAGTGGGGGGTACAGCGCTGGCACACGGTAGTCCTGGCACAGAGCGTGCTGCTGTCCTGTGTCCCTTACTTTCTATGGAGAAACTTGCCCCTGGATTGGCCGTTTACCTTTCTGATTGTCCACATCTTCTCCTGATGTCATCACGGAGAACTGATTACATAAATTCCCCCTGAGGAATCTGTGGAACAATCTCAAAATGAACTGTTTCTCTTTTGCGACACTTCCTCCAGGTAGTGTAAGTGACAGTTGCATTGCAATCATTTAAAAAACTATTGTTTTTTGTCTCATGAGAATGTCATGTGTTCATTGTACTTGTAAATAATGTTGAAAAAGTAAGGCAAAATCAGCAATCATATGACATTCCACACATGTAAATTTTTGCTGGTACATTTGATATCATTGGTGGAATTTCTAAAATGAACCCAAAAATATAGTCAGATCTGTGGCTGTGACACATTTTTTGAGTCCTTACAGGACTAATGAGACTTGCGTTGATATCATGGATGGCCATATACATAAATTGCATTCGAATTTGATTTATTTTATTTTCCTGCCATTCTCCAACAAATATCTGTATTTTCCTTTAAGGACAAAGAATGAAGTAGCATAACACACCCAAATAACTTTCTGAGCACCACTGTCTTGTAACAGAGGGAAGGGAGAATGCAAATAGAGTATTTTTTCTGAGAAAATATTATCCATTTTGGGTTTTCTTACTTTTATAACAAATCCCACAGGGCAAATTCTATGATAATTATGAGATAGTGCTTCTTATAAGGTCAAAATAATAATGACAATGTCTCTGAATTAGGTTTTACTTTTGAAATGTCTATGGTTTATTTTATTTATTTATTTTTTTGAGACAGAGTCTTGCTCTGTCACCCAGGCTGGAGTGCAGTGGCACAATCTCGGCTCACTGCAACCTCTGCCCCACAGGTTCTAATGATGCTCCTGCCTCAGCTTCCCAAGTAGCTGGGAATATAGGCACCCACCACCACACCTGGCTAATTTTTGTATTTTTAGTAGACACAGGTTTTCACCATGTTGGCCAGGCTGGTCTCGAATTCCTGACCTCAGGTGATCTGCCTGCCTCGGCCTCTCAAAGTGCTGGGATTACAGGTGTGAGCCACCGTGCCCACACTGCAATGTCTATGGTTTATAACTCCTATTTATTTTGGTCTTTTATTCAATTTAACATTTTTAATAGTAAACTGTCCAGTGTATAAGTACTTGAAAAACTACCACTTTGTAAATGAATGAGAAATTACTTCATCGTAATCAATATTTCTTTATTTTTTCTGTTTTGGGAATTTTTTTAAGCTTCACAAATCAATTTGACCCATTTTGGCTAATTTGGCATAAAAATTCGATATATAATTAAGTTCCTTTCAATCAGCATAGCTTGCTTTAATTAACTAACTGAATATGTTTGGGTACAAAATAATTTAGTTACAAACTGCAGAAAAGTTTTAACTAAATGCATTGATAACACGTCTCAAGTCTTAGCTTTGCTAATTGACGTCTCAAATTAGATAACCCTCTTTAACAATTTTTTGCATTATCCTTTATTAGTGCATTACAGAAATTCCCAGGAGCTAGAGAGGCAGTGTACTGTGTACCCACCTGGAAAAATTAACGTGAAGTTGTTTAGATTATATTTGGATTCAAATGTAGGCTACCTCGAAGAGAAAAAGTGTTGGGTGTGTTCTTGCTTTCTTTCTCCTTTTTCATCTCATATTCATCTCTCTCCTCCAGCCTCATATTGTTTCTCCCTTCATGTCCCAGATGCCAACCGAGCAATCCAAGAGGAATAGGCAAACTCCTACCACAAAGGCTCTCTGGAGATCCTTAGCGGCCAGTATCAAACCTACCTTCCCGCTGTGGACTTAGGCCACAGGATAGGACAAGCCCTGGGCAGCCTAGGGCACAAAGAGAGGCCAGGAGATGAGCTAGGCCTTTGTGGGTCAAACTGGGGAAAGTGTTTTATTCCTTGTGCCTATGAAATACCAGCAATGGGCTTTTTCCCTAACTCCACTCACATCTTGGAAGAAATTGTTGCAAGTAAGTATAACTTGCCCACAAAGCAGAACTCTTAAGTTAGGGCAGGACTGCATTTCAGAGAAGTCAGAAAAATGAATGTGAAGTGCAGTGAAGCCCAGACATTTAGAGACCACAATCATCTCAGGACTGTTTTCCTCTCTGCACTCTCCTTGATGGGGTATCATTCACCAGGGCGAAAGCCCTGTTCACTTGTTCAGTTTGGGAAAGTGTCTGGGGATTCCCAGTCTAGGAAATGTTCTTTTCCTTCCATGCAGTAGTTTTTACAGCTGTAAGGAATTGAAGTCATGCCAGAGGATTCACAGATGTGTCCTTTCCTGTTGAGGTACTGGGAGGTAGGAGGTGGGAGGTCGTTCGGGAGAACACTGGAACTCTGACAGGACCTTTGTGTTGGATATACTGGGATCCTGGGACTGCCAGTGGCTTGCATCCAGGGGAAGATCACAGACTTCCTGAATGACTGACTTTATATGTTCTTACAAAGGAGACTGATCACTTATCATAAAGCAATAGAAAATATACAGGCAAGGGGTACAGACTTCATGTGTTTGTGTATGAGAAAAATCACATAAAGCTAAATGCTATTCTATAATTAAAATCAAGTCAATTTCCCCTACTTCAAAGAACGACATGCTTGAAAACATTTTTGTTTACATCTTGTAATGACTTGTCAAGAACTGCCATTAGAACTAGGGTCCTAAATCAAATGAGATGTTTTATTTTAAAGTGTGACATTATATGCCTTTTATTTTTCCTTAGCTGACTCAACTGTTAGGTCACACTGAGTTCGTAATTAAGGTATGCTGACACCAGGTGGCAGTAGACACCGCAGTTGCAGCACTTACCACATTTCAGTCCTTAAAAGTCTGTTTTTAATTCACTGTGTCTACAAACACGATGAACATTCTTGCCTCTGAGTTCATGTCATTCTCCTGCCTCCCTAAGATGCCTTCACTTTCTACATTGATTTAACCCACTTATGCCTAGTGTTCCATTTTTGGAACTCTAAGCATGTAGGAGTTATTTACATCCTACTGCTCAAGGTCATCACCAGGGTCTGATAGAAAAAATTTAAAAAAAATGCAATCTCAGGCATGAATTAAGCTGAAGACACAGCTCCAGTTTCATCCTAGACTTTGGAAAATGCTCTTTAGTTTTTTAGTTATTCCAATTATGCTCATTATCATTTAACTCATGTTCTATGTTGCACTGCTTCTTATTTCTTCAGCATTGGATTTTAAGTTCTCTGGGGAATGGGGAACCTCTTCTTTTTTGACCCTTTTGTATTTCACCCAGCTCCACCCCTAGAAGGGCTGCTCCTCCTAGCCTGCCTTTCACTGAAATCCTCTCTGATCTCCTTGTGACTTTTGCTGTCCCCAATTCTGAGTTCATCTTAGGTCTTTATCCCCATGCACAATTAGACACTTACAGTCAAAGTGTGCACACTTCTCTGTCTTTTCATTTAATAAACTGGTCAGGGTGAGTAGAGTCTTTGGTCCACCTTTGATGCTTCAAATGCTGTGAGCACTTCTTATTGCACAAGTCTATTTGCGACTCCCAGTGGTAGGCAAGATGACCCTTCTGAATTTCTCCATCCAGCTCTGCCTGTTTATAATTCACAAGTCTCTTGGACCTCCTGGTTCCTCTTCTGTCCCTCAGGTAGTGTTTGGGCTTGTCATCTTCTTATGAAATACTCGCATCCACAGATGTTTCTGCCCTGACCTCTCTCAGTTTGCCTGAGGCCCTCAAACTAGCCTCTTCTTGTATGGTGTTACAACAACTGGACCTCCAATGGGGTGATTAGTCCTTTACCCTGGCGTCACTCAGCAATTTGCCTAATAGTCGCATCCCTTTTGCCTTGTCATTGGCTCTGAGCCTTCTGTCAGGCTGGACTCAAATCTTTACGGTGATTTCCCTTCAATCTTTCATTTGTTCTTCTCCACCTCACCCACAAGTAGGCTTTTTCCTGTTTGATCCATCCAAGTCACCCAAAACAAGGATCTTAAATAGCTTTCTAGCTACCTGGATTTTAGCTTCAAAATCTGGTCAGTCCAATTTTCTTGGAGCCAAAGTAAAAAGAAAGACATGAATTCATTCAGAAAGGTATGAAAATGTATGGAACATCATTTTATCCAAGTCTAAAATTCTCTTATGTTTAATTTTTCATCTTGAAGAAAGACAAATACTGTTTCTTTAAAAAGAGAAAATATAGAAAACTATTCATATCTTAACAGATAGATTAACCTTTGTGGAGAGATTGAGTCAACTGTATAGTTAGCCAACTTCAAAGTTAGAAAGAGCACAGTCCACACAAGACTACTCTCACTTCTGACACCACAAGTTTAGAGGTGATCCCAGAGCACTCTCAAGGTCAGGAATTTGCTAGAAGGAACTCAAGTGGTAATACTCATGGGTGTGATTTATATTTATACTATAGGAAAAGGATATAGATCAAAATCAAAAGAGATACATAAGGCAGAATCGGGAGATGTCTAAACATGGAGCTTCTGCTGTCCTCACCTCATGGCATCATGGGCTGGCATTAACTCCTCTTGTCCACAATATCCACTGGGTATTGCCAACCAGCAATGCTCACCCAAGCCTTTGGTGTTCAGAGTTTTTATTGGAACCCAATCGCATGCCACCTGCATGGATGATCTTATCTTCTAGCCCCTCTTGGAGGTGTAATGTGCTAATGCTTTTGGTCTTCAATTTCTCTAGATGTTGGAAATGTTACTGCATAGCCCAAAGCCCCATACTAAATCCTATTGTTAGGCTGTCTAGTGACCAAATGCCTCAGGCAAAAACACACTCCTGTCAGGCAGGACATTCCAGGGGCTTAACGATTGTCTCTTTGTGGCCAAAGGCAGAGGGCAAGACCAGACTCTCTTTGGGCAAGGTTAATTCTTTACTGCATAACCTTCCTAGCTCAAGGTTAAATGCCATTTTGATTTGATTTTATATATTTAGCTTTAAGTTTATTGTAAGCATAAACATCCTGGAATTTTATAGTGTTTCTCCTCAGAAAATTACATTCTGAGATGCAATTAGAAGAGACTTTTGAGCACAGATTTGAATAAGTGTCACTGTAGGAGGTAAAACACTAATTATTTTGTAGCATCTCTTTTGGCTGCTTAGGAGACTTCTCGATTACTTCTTAGTAAGCAGGAGGCAGAATGGTGTAACTTAATTATATTTTCATTATTTATGGGTATAAAGATCTTTGCATGCATGAGAATGAGGCTGACATGAGTACTGTTTTCCTCATTTTACCGTGGAGCTAATTGAGGCACTGAGAGGGGAAGAGACTCATTCCAGGCTGCCCGCACAGCTGAGCAGCTAGCCTGACAGGCACACCTGGTCTGGGGGCTCCATCAGAGAACAGTCAGAGTGTGCACACTTCTATCACTGTCCACTCGGGTTTTCAAATATCCTGCTCTGCCATGAGCTCTCAGAGGAGGAGTTTATCAGTTATTTAATTCACTCCTTTTTACAGCTTTCAGCTGAACACCTGCTACGTACTAGGTTCTGTCATAGGGATGGCGATTTGGGACTTAACAAGAGAGACAAAGCTCCTCCTTCAGAAAATCATTGCCTAGTGTGGGCAGACAGCTATGCATGAGAAATAAGGCCATTCCTGACTGCAAGAAGAGTAATGGAGGGAATAGGGCAGTGTGACGGGGTGGGCCTGGGGGTGGCCGATTTTGAGGTAGGTGGACAGGAAAAGACTGGGTGGGGAGCTCTCCCTTGAATGGAACGTGCCCTCTGGGAAGACCCAGTGAGGAGGCAGGCAGGGGAGCAGCGGGTCCCACACTGGACAGGGCAAGGCCTATTTGAAGGCCGCCATGACTGCTGCTTTTAGAAAACGACCAGTACAATGGTATGAGTGAGTGTGGTACAGGTGTCAAGTTGGCTTTGCGCCAGACTGCCTGGGTCAATTTCTGAGCTCCTTAACTTACAAGCCCTTGCTGTTAGGCAGGCGAGCTCACCCACTGAAGCCCCTGATTATTCCCCCATGTGTAAAAGGGGATGCGGAGAGGACCTACCCCATTGCTATGAGGGTTTGTGTGAGGGTTGCATCAGTCATTCCAGATAAGGCACTTATCCAGGCCTGGTACAGAGTAAATGCTCAGTCAAGGTCAATTTCATTATTAATATAATTTTATTATAGAAGCCTGTTCTGTGTGGTGTTTACCTACCTTCAGAACGTCCTATGCTATCTGGTGCCAGTACTTGAAGAGGTTTTCTTCTTTATTTTACATGGTCATTGCTAGACTCATTCGGAATAACTTCTTCCCGTTCTGTGCAGAAATTGATACTGTTTCCTAAAATGAAATAAAAATAAAAATAAACACTTTGGAATGAGTTAAAATTTCCATAATGCGCTTTTCATAAATTATTTCAATGGATAAGATTGAACTGAAGGGGAAGGTGCAGAAAAGATAATTAATTCCATAAGATGAATATACAACTCTGAACTTGAGAAATAATCAACTCGCCCTCGGTGTGCTTTACAGGGTGGAGGCTGAGAAGGAGCTCAGGTGTTTTGTTGTTTGTAGGGGTAGAATTCAGGCTGTAGGAAAAGAAGAAATACATGACAAATTTTAACTTTTTTGATGCTCGTCTTCCTTGCCTTTGTAAACAGTAATTTGAGTATAATTTAATTTTATGTGATAATTCAAAGTTAATGTTGGTGTGTCAGTTGCAGTTAGGACCACCTTTTCTAGGAGACCCTTGAAAGGGGAAGGGACTTCTGAGATCTCCTTGGTATTTCTATCTTTAATCTTATGTCTTTTTCTTTTGGCTTCCCTTTGCCCTACTGCCTTCTCCTCATTGGATGGAGAAAATAATGTTGGTTCATTTTGTATGCAAATGAAGTATTTAAAGATTCTGAAAGAAGACTCAAAAGTTCTCTCCTATGAGAAAAGTGAAAGAACTTGAGGACATGAGCTGTATTTTTTCCCTTTTCCCAGGAGTTATCAGACAGCTCAGAGCCAAGTTTATGACCCATTTCTATCCAATATACAGAACTTCCAGGCATGATTTTTTTTTAAATTAACCTCAAGCCTGGTTTTATTTTTATCTTTCCTGTTTCTTTCCTCTCATTCACATTTCATTTTATTTTATTCTGCAAGTAGTTTTGTAAGCTGACTTAAATCCTTTCTGGAACAAGTTGGAGAGTAAGTGACAGTGGCCATTGGCAAAGGATCTAATGCTTCTGAATTTCCTTTTTTTTTTTCATTATGAAATAGAGATAATATCTTCACCCAACTGGTTCTCATGAGGCTGGATGAGGTTTCATTTGTAAATCCCAGATGGAATGACCAAGGTGTCTCTTTCTCCTGGTCACATCACCAGCAAGGTCTAGTGGCTCTTGTGAGAACAGGCCTGAGTGCTGTGGTTTCAGGTTGCCCTTTGAAAAATCAGGATATCCACCTGGGTGCCAGAACTCCTTGCAAGCAAGAGGACCTGGGGTGGGTGTCCTCAGAGGTGGCCCTGTGTGGGCTGGTTTCCATCAGGCCACATACAGATTGGTTGGAGCTTTAATGCATTATGAGGCCAGCATTGTGACTCAGTGAAACCACATGGGCAGGCACAGCATCTTGTGAAATCAGCTGGTGTTCTGGCAGCAGCAGGGGCCTCTCAGAGAAGGCACACTGGCCTCTGTGCTGTTTTGGGAGCAGTATCAGGGCTTTGGGCTCGGGCTCAGAGCTGTGCTGGGTTTGACGGCCATCAAGGACTTTGTCCGTTTCCCAATCAACTTGGCAAAAATTAAAATTGATGGGGGCATGTGCAAATACGAAATAAGAGTGGAGGCTTTTGCATTCCTGGACACTCCAACACATTGTACTCTGTTTATGTGGAAATCTGAGACTCAGTCTCATTTTTCTTCTGACTTGGCAAGTAAAATGAGCAGCAGGGCTGCTGCACTGTCCGTGACACTTGCACACAGAGATTGAACAGTTGTGTAGCCGAGACCAGATATTCAGAAGTGTGCACATTTAAAAAAAAAGACTTGGGGGTTGGCAGCTTTATTAAGGAAGAAAGTGCTGAGAAAATGATATTCGTGTATCCAAAGGCATCTTTTCTAGATTAGTGGTTAATTATTCATGTCTAGGAGTCCAATGAAATCAATCAATAAATTAAAGTAGGCACATATTACCTATTACCGAAAAAGAGCATAGATTCTTTTACAGTCATGATTGATTGATTAAGTAATGACACCAGGCACTGTTCAAGGTGCTGGAATTGGAAAGGAGTCCTCCAGGGAATGAGAAAGGAGTCCTCTAGCTCACAGAGCTTGCAGGGCAGGTTAATGAATGAGCAAAACGAGTTACCAGGGATGTGGAGAGAGAGGGTTGTGTTTTCTGATAGAGGGTATGCTGGATGCTATGAGAAATGTACTCTGCCTGGGGGCTGGCTTCCTGGAGGAGGTGACTTCTAGGCCAAAACCAAAAGCATATGTAGGGTTTAGCTGGACAAAAAGAGGAGCAGGAGGAACAAAGGAAGAGAACAAAGGAAAAGATTCCAGCTACAGAAGACTTCATGTTCACAGCCATGGAGGCTAGGGAGAGCCTGGCACAGGCAGCTGAGAGACTGTTTTGTGAGGTGGTGCCATAGGCTTCAGGTTATGTGGACAGGAAATTAGAAAGCAAAGGCAGAGGCCAAATTATTACAGTTTCATGCACCAGCATTCACCAGACATGGAGGGGGCACGCTGCAGTGTTTTCCACCATTAACTATGGGCAGGTTATACTGAACAGGGGTTTAATAAAGCTCAGGACTCTTCATTTGCTCATCATTCATTTATTTCTCAAGTAGTTTGTTATACCTATTACATAGTCTATGTGTCAGGTCCATAGTTTTCAAGCTTTAGCATGAAATGGAATCACCTTCAGAGCTGATTCAGTGGGTCTAGGTGGGGCTTGAACATTTGCATTTCTAACAAGTTCCCAGGTTGATGCTGGGGTTCGGGAATCACATCTTGAGAACCATTGTGCCGGGTGAGGAAATTACAAGAATAGTCCAGGATCATGTGGGTCCCCACATTCCTTTTGGTCACCAAGGGGACTTAATTTTCTGAGTCCCTGTTTACTCAAAGAATTTTTTTGAGTCTTTGAGTGAACAGGGCTCAGGTTTCTTTTGTACAATCAATTGCTAAACATTAGAGACAAGAATCCAATGTGGGTCCCTGGTTAAAAGGGTTAGGAACTAATCTTATGGCCACCTAGATAGACCAAAGTGGTGATTTGAGCTCAGTGGCATTTTCTTGGCCTATAGTGGTTTAAAGTATACTCCTGATTTTTTTTTGGAAGAAAAAGGGCACTGGTTTTACTGCCTCCTCGTTCATGAAGTCATGCCCAGAGAAAGTGCTGGACTTACTTGGCTGGGTCGTAAAGGGAAGCCAGAATTAGAATCCAGAGTCAAAGTTCTCCTGGTCGCTGAGATGCTTTCCATAGAGAGGCCAGTGTGGGGAACCACCCTGGTAACTTTTAGATGAATTATCCAGGACCCAGTAAGGGAGGGAGGAGAAAACACTGGATACATGTGGCTTTGTTGCTGGACAGAAATGAAGCCCAGTATTCCTGTGCAGAGCTGCCCAAATTCTCTCCCACCATGCACAGGAGGGAGAGGCCCGGAGCCAGGAGTGCAGGCCCATGCACCCGGAACAGCCAACAGGATGTATCTGTAAAAATCTGCTTCCTTTTTACTGGCTTCAGGCTTTTAAAGAGTCTGGTCAATGGGCACAAAGAGTAGGGAAATATATGATTTGCAAGGAAATGGGGAAATCTGGTGATGATACTGGAATTAATCATTCTTTTAACATGAAAGAGTTGTTCTTTATGATCCTTACCATCTTACCTAGTGTTTGGAGTTTAAAGGAGGGAGAGAGAGAGGGTGAACTGGTTTCTTCATTGTATCTCCAGCAAATGGCCCATCTGCGAGCATGAAGGTAGATGCATTTGAACTGCTCAAAGAACTTGGGACAGAAGACCTTTCAGAACCCCTGAAAGCTTTTCCATATGAAGAGGAAACCAGGAAATTGAAGTCTTCATTTTGTCTTTGTGATCAAAGCCAGGGAGGAAGGATATTAAGCAGATACTGACCTGTAGTTTTGTGGCCACTACTAGGATTTATTGACATACATAGCAACTAAGGACTGCAGGAAAGCTGAGGTTTGTATTTACTTCAAGAGAAAAAAAGATCAGAAGTCTGAAAACAGAGGGCTATATTGCTATAATGAGCCCATTGCCTTTGATAACAGGAGGTAATGACAATCACATTAGCTGGCATTGATTGAACATGTGCGACGTGCCTGGAAGTCTGGGAAGCCTAATTTGTATTCCAGTGCCAATAATAATGGACAGAACAATAATAAGGCCAGGAGTAAGAGCTTACACTTTTGAGTACTCACTATGTGCCTGGCAGCAGCTAAGGGCTTTCCCTGCAGGTGTTGTTCCCCGTGTGGATGAGGAAACTGAGTTACAGGAGTTACCAACATTGTCCAAGGTAACCAGGCAAGAAAGAGGCAGAGCCAGGATTTGAAACCAAATCTGTTTGACCTGTGCAGCACTTGTGCTTTTGACCATTACCACCATAATCTTGTAATAGCTCTTGCTGGCAAGCCATCCTCACCCCCAAATTTTCTGTGTTTTCTAAACTATGCTAAAACACCAGGAATTTGCAAATATTTCTTGTGCTATAATGTATTTTCATTTTGAAGGATTTTTTTCTTGTAAAAGATTTTTGTCTTTTCAACAAAATTTTCTGTTTAGTTCTATTTTGACAAAATTGTCAAAATTATTTGGAAATAATATGCTGTGGTTTATGTTGACTGAATTTTAAATAAACCGATTTTATCCGTCTTTTAAGGAGAAATTTATGGATTTCAAAATGGTGGCCATTCTCTACTCACATTTTTGTTTCTGGTCCACAGTATTAATTCTTAAGATAATACACATTCGTGTCTCACCCTGCTATAGAAGGCTGAATTCATCATGGAATTAGGATTTTTAATTCCAATGTCATGTGCTTGTAAACTATTTCTTCCCTTTTCATCTTTTGCTTTCAAGGACCATTTAGTAACAGTTTCTAAAGAAAGAAACTGATTTTTTTTTTCACATCTTGCTTAAGATGTTCTCAATTGATGTGATATTAGCAACTCAGTGATTCTTGACTTTTGAGAAGCCACAGTTTGTTTTTTTTTTCATTGTTTGTTTTTTTGAGATTCTGAGAGAGTTGAGTCTCCTTTTCCTGGAAAAATGTACTCCTACCTTTGCATACAACAGGGGATTCTCTGCCTGGGGTGCAGGTCAGTGGACACCGGGTCAAGAAATTCTGTTTCCTTCCTCCCTCCCTCTCTCTCTTCAATTGTTATGTAAATATTTTTTGAGCCCTATTAAATGCTAGGCACTGTGCTCTGTGTTAGGGTTACAGGGGTGAGATAAACAGCATGGTTCCTGTCTTCATGGAGTTTATAGTCCAGTTAATGAAGAAGACATTCAACCAATATCCTCAGAAATAAACATGTATCTATGCTATGATATGTATGCTAAGAAGGAAAAAAATTTGTTGTGTAAGAAGATCTTATACAGGAGGGTCAGACCTACTATGTGTATGTGTGTGGGGAGGGGAAAAGCAGATGAATCAGAGAAGGACCTCCATGAGAAAATGACATCTGGGCTGAGCTAAAAAGGATGGGTAGGAGGCAGTTGGCCCAGAGGCAGGAGGAAGGGGTCTGGCCAGGGAGTGTTGTACTGCATTCGTGCACCTCCAAAGTGCCGACGCAGCCAACCCCTTCTGCTGCCTGTGCACCCATCCCAAAGGCTCTGTGTGCTTCCTGTGCTGTACTCTTCCAGCATAATAAGATCAATTTCACAGAATCTCACCTGTCTATGATTCATTCATGTGAGGGGTCAAATCATTTTTCCCCTGAAGACAAATCCCTCTTGTGGAGTTTTAAAGTGGATTTTCTCTTTGCTCTCAAAGGGATTCTGTTACTGGATTCATTATATCTGGTGCAGTGGCCTTAGGTTCCAATAACTGTTCTAGTTTATTTGACTTGCTATGATAAGCTTGGAGTCAGGGCCATGTTCCTTTGCAGAATACATCTGGGGTGAGGAGGATATGCTTGCTACCCATGTACACACACAGAGACATACATGCTCAGACATGGCCATACTCCCCAGCACACATTCCGTAATGTCACCACACTGGCATGAGGTTTAGATCCTTACTATTCAAATCACCACCCTTGGACCTGCAGCATCATTAGCTTGTTAGAAATGCAGACTCCCAGGCCCCACCCCAGGCCCCCTGATCAGAATCTGCAAATTTGACAAGGTCCGGACATGATCTTTGTACACACTACAGTTTGAGCAGTGCTGGGTTGGTTTTCTCCATTTCCAGTCTGGCCTAGTCTGTGTTGTTGAATAGTTTAGTCCAAATGCTTCCACTTAAGGCTTGGGATCACATTGACACTTTTAATTATCTATATTTTAGTAGAAGCATCACGACGTTTTTTTCCCATGCAGGAGAAAGGAGTCCAGGTAACTGTTTTGTGGAATAGATGGAATGTGACTCTAATGTGCAACAGATGTGTGTTCCTGCAGGGAGCAAAGGCACACCAGTCTCAGGCGCATGGCACCCCTCATTTCTGCAAAAGGCATTTCACCTCTTCACGGACTGTCACCTCTGTGTCACTGGCATCCTTCTTCATTAGTTGCATCAGATGGAAAATCTCTTAACAGAATTTTTAAATAATCACTGGATGATGCAGAAATAAGGCAAGAAAATTGTGCACTAATCAGTGAAATTGCTCACAGTTATGAGTTGTAAGGTCACTTGTGTCTGCTTTGTCCTTGGTCCTTCACAGACCTTGAGCCACAAGAGGCCAGTGAAAGGCAGCCCCAGGCATTGGTGGCTCAAGAATTTGGCCTTTCATTTCCCTCCTGGACCCTTTCATCCCTGCTCTCTGATTCCTGGGGTCTGTCCTTCAGTTCTTGGGAACTGTGACCGACTTCCTGCCATGCTGATCCATGTAGCCACCCATTTTCTTCCATAGGCTGTCTTCAGGACTGGGTAAGAGGCCCTTCCCATATCAACCTCAGGCCCAGGACCCCCTCAGGTGGTAGAGAGTCACAGCTCAGGGCAGCGTGCAACAGGAGCCCACGTGTGTGGCACTGTCACTTTCCTTTGCATTTTGATGGCATCCCTTGTTTCCTATTTGGCTGCAATAGGTACTTTTACTCACCTTGTATTAATTAGATCTTTTTCTAGTTGCCTATGAAGAAAACCCATTAAAGTGGTTAAAGTTGTAACCCATTTCATTTGTAAAAATGAAAATTAATTGACTAGGGTAACTGAAAAGCCAGGGCGAATTTCACTTCACACATGACTTGATTCAAGGTTTCCATGAGGTCCCCCAGGTTTGCCTTTTCTCCATTTTTTTGCCACAGCTTCCTCTGCATTGGCCCTAGTTTCAGGTAGGGTCATGGTCCTCCTTCCAGTTCCTCATGGTTATAGCTTCGGAGAAATTAGACAACAGAGCAAGTCTTTTCTCCCAGAAACCCCAGCAAGCCTCATGCTCCTCATTGGTTCTGATTGGGGCTGTCGCCATTTCTAAACCAATCACCTTAGTTGGGGAAGTAAAATGAGTTGCTCCATTTAGACCTGGGGTGGTCAAACTTCCGCAGGCATCACATTCATCAGGAGGGTCTGTGAAGACGCAAATCATTGGCCCCACACCCACAGTTTCTGATTCAGCAGGATGGAGGTGGGTGATGCTGCTGCTGGTCTGTGGACCACACTTCGAGAACCACTGGTTTAGACCAATCAAGGCCCCTCCTAACCACATACATAGAGTGGAAGAGAGGTGTTCTTCCCAAGGCCATTCTAGAGACTCTTACTTGAAGAGTGGAGAATGGATATTTCCCTTTCTCCTTATTCTAGAGTATTTGTGGCACTCTTATTTAACCACAGCTCCTGCCAATGTGAGAGGAGTGACCTCTTTGCACCAGCCACTCTGCTAGGCTCAGGGGACACATTATGATCAGGGCTGAGTTTGGACCTTCCTAACTTAGAGTGAGGGTGTGGATGAATAACAATAAGCAGACACATACGTAATATATGAGGTGATTGCCACAAAGAAACACAGCAGGGGAGGAGATGGAGAGCGAAGCTGGGCTCTGGGGGCTGTTTCGCATGGTGTGGTCAGGGAGGCCCTCTCGGATAAGGTGCCCTGTGAGCTGAGATCTGGAGGAAGGGAGGGAGTGTGCCATGCTCAAGTTTGGAAAAAAATGCTTTCTGAGCAGAGTACAAAGCACTTGGAGAGTTTGAAAAATACAAAGGGCCACTGTATCTGGCACTGAAGGATCCTCTGGGAGAGTGGAAGGGCAGATACAGCGCTTTACAGGCTGTGGGATGGGGGCTGGATTTTACTGTGAGGAAGAAGAGAAACTCCTAGGAGACATGAACAGCACTTCTGGGAATAGGGATATGAAGTATGATGGAACAAACATGGGTATAGAGAGAATAAGCTGTGCCCTTGTTTTCAGTTAATGCCCAACTATCAAAAAGCTAGTGTTGGGCTCTAAGTGGACCTGGCACTTCTGCTCCCAGGTCCTTTTAGACCTGTGGCTGTCAAACTTCAGCAGGCATCACATTTATCAGGAGAATCTAGATGTTTCCCATAACCATATGTTTTGAAACCTGGTATTCTACAGGGGGAGTGATACATTACCCCTCTGTTTTCTAGTTGGTGCCTGTTGATGCCCAGTCTGAGTTCCTTTCTAGCTAAGTCCAACAGAAGATTGTTTTCCTCCGAATTTAAGCTCCAAGTGACTCCCCTAGCATCATATGCACTTGAAGCTCAGCCATTTCTCCCATTCCTCCTTGAGGCAGAGGGGGAAGGGGATTGCTATTGAATTTTGCCTGGGAAAAAGTTTTGGAAGCACATAGATTTTTAAAATAGCTTCTCGTTAAAGAAGAGAAAGACATGAAAAAGTAAGTCTGATTAAAATACAAGGGTAGCATCAGGGGAGCATGTTTACAGGTTTGAAGGGCTGCTGTAAAGGGAGGCCTCTTGTGACCTTCGAGAGAATGAATCAAAAAGGAAAACAGAGAACCAGTCTTCCTCAGGGTCAAGCTCACCCTGGAGGTGCAAGGGCCACCTGTGAAGCCCAGTGTATCCTCTCCATGTTCAGAAGCATTAGTGACTCTCTTTATTAGATCAAGTTCACACTACTGATCATGGCCTTCAATGCCCCATGCCACCTGGCAACAACTTATGTTTGGAGATTTGCCCATTTTTACCCACATTGTACTCCATCCAGTCTAGCAGTCCCCAAATGCACTTGGTGCTTTCCACTGGACAGGCCTTTGTTTATGTCTTTCGTCATTTGCTTGGGCTGCTGTTCCTTGCTTCTCCCTGTTCCAGCCTAGGCTAAGGACTATTTCTTTCTAGAAGCCTTTTCTCCAGCGAAAATTGATGAGTCGTCCCCCCTTTCTCTCTAATGCTTCGGTTATTCTGTTTTATGCACTAATTCCGTTTGGCCTTAGATATACTACCGTGATTCCTCTCTATGACAGCTTCCCTCAAGAGAGATAAGCTCTTGAGGAAAGAGGCCATTTGTCATTCATGTTTATGTTCCTCCCCCTCCCAACACACCCCAGCATACGCTGGAGGAAGTCAGAGGGGATGATCAACAAAGACACAGCGAGTTGTGTTGAACTGAATTCTAACTTTGGCTGCATAACAATGATCGCAGGGTGTTTAAACCTTGAGACTTGTCGAGCAATGTTCATGGGTTATTTTTTTTGGCATTTTGTACACCTCTCCTTTTAGGACACTTGGATTGTAGCTTTACTGAGCTCAGGGCCATTTTCCCATTTTTTTCTAGAAATTTCTAGAACCACCTCTGAAAAAGAAAAATGTGGTTCAATCCAACCAAACAGTCTGACTCTAGGGTTGAAACATGGGTGTGGCATGATGGCTGGTGAAGCCCCCAAATGAACTCAGACACATTCTGCTCTTAGACATGCTTAACTACCTGGCCTCTGGTAACAAACTGGCCTCCCCTCTGTCCATTGCTTGGGTGAGAGAAAGGACATGAGATGACACCATCATGGATCTCCCAACCTGACAAATGGGTGTGAAATGTGTTCAGAAACACATTTCAGTTGAGGAAGGGAAAGTGGAAGAAATGACTCATCTATTTTCAGAGCTAAATGATTCCCAGAGATGCTCCTTACCCCATACATGTAGTTTTATTTGCTTATTTTCAATGATCTGTCTTCTGGATTTATTTTAAACAGAAATTGCCTTCAATATAGAAGCAATTGGCTAGGAATGTGTGGTGTGTGTGAGAGTAGGGTCTCTGGTGAGGAGGAGGCACGTGATGCTGTATACCAATGTGTCTACATGTTCTGGGCTATTTGTGAGTGTGCTGGTAGAGTCATGTTGCTGCCAACTGCTTGTCCTTTGTATCTCATCTCATTGATGAATCACAACTGGAAGCATGACGTGCACAATGGAAGCTGTCAGGGCCATCATGTTGCATGAATTCTAAACACATTCCTTGCACATCAGCAGAGGCTGGCAACAGGTTGTGAACATGCCAGTGGAATCATACATGCCTTCATGTCCTGCTCTGGACTTCCTTAGGAAAGGTCTAAGAAGACAGGTTCAATTTGAGTTTTGTTCTTCTTCCCTCTAGACGATGTTGGAAGAAAACTAAAAGCACCTGAGGGCCTGTCAAAGTCAATCACATTTATTCTTGGAAACCAAGTTCACCGTAGAGGGCCAATCAGGGTTATCTGGACTCTAAAATGATGAGAACAGTTTGATCGTCAACTCACAAGTCTTGTTATTTTTCCAATGGAGGATGAAATAATTTTTGATAGGTGGATTCCTTAGCGAGGATGAAGTTAATCCTTTTTTGACTTTTTGACTAAGAGACAATTTAATGTACAAGTGTATATTTACTTCACAGTTCCAATTAAGAAAGGTAGCTGTGTTCTTTCCAGCATATCCATTTTGCCTTGAAGTAAGTTAACTATTTTTTCCATTTGCACTGGGGACACATCTTCTTTCAAACTAACATGGCCCATGAGTTGGAGGAGCATTGAAACAGTGTTCACTGATGCCCTTTACTGGATCACGGGAATAGAACCATCAGATTTTAGACGCATTTTCCCAAGGTGGCCCAGTCTATTCTAGGTAAATAAGCATTGGATTAATATTCAGGCCTTAAGTGTCCCAGCCCCCAAAGCCTGTCTTCCAGATGGTATTGTTGATCCTTAGCAAAACAACACTTGCGCCACACAAGACTAGATGCACAAGCCTTATGCCAAGTCAGGAGCTCGTCTCAGTCCTGAGTGGGAGTAAACAGAATGTGATCTGTGTAGCTCTACTAGGGGCACACTCCAGACATTTCCAGGGCAAACAGCTAGCCTAGAAAGGGGACTCTACATATCCAATGTGCTCTTGTTGGGTTCGTATTTTTATTAGGAAACACCTTAAGTCTTTTACTGTTTGAAACCTTATAGGCATAATTAGGCATGATTGACTTCATCCTGCCTTTCATGCCCTCTACTAGTTACCTACTCTGTTGGTTTATCCAAAGTGCACATATCACTTTTCTTCCATTTGCAGGTCATACATTTGGATAACTTCCCTGACTTTCCTTGTCTGTAAAATGAGATGAATAAGAGCTGCACTCTGGGTGGTTGTTCAACCCCAGTGAGAAAATGAATGTGGAGCATGGAGGCATGGTGACCTGCATGTAGACAGGGCTCAGCCAGCATTGCTCTCCTTCTCTCCTTGCCATTCTCAATTCCCAATAGAGTCTGAGGACCTCATTCCCCCAAGCCTGCTCTACAGCCACAGACTCCTAAGCTGTCCGCTTTGCCAGATTCTGTCTGCTCCCAACCTCTGCCTGGTGAGTGCCACACGCAGGTGCTGCCTTAGGCTCTTTGGGCCTTTCATCAGAAACCTTAAATGGCCCACCTTACTGGCAAGACAAAATTCCAAATTCTTTAACTTGACATCTAAGGTTTGCTCTACTCTCTACCTTGCCTACCTGTTCAAATAAACTCTTTGTTTCTCAAACCTCTGGTCCAGTCAGGCCGACAGGCTTTGAGTATATAAATTCCTCTGCTGTGCCTCAGGCCATTTTTTCTAGAATATTCTTTTTTATCTTTCCAAATCCTACCCACCTTTCCATATCTAGCTCAATTTCATGACGTTTGTGCGGTCTTTCTTGTTCACCAATCACACATGCTTTTTCTTTTCTTCTGAACTCCTACGTGAGTTGTGAATAGACCACTCCATTGATTTGCTTGTTAACCAAACTGTCTAGCTTCTTGCGTGGTCTTTAATCAGAATTTAGGTCCTCTGTTGCTGTCCTTTCTTTGGCTTATTTCCCATCTCCTCAACCAGAGGGTGTAAATGCCACAAGGATGAGGACTAGATCACATTTGTATTTCACGTCTCCTAGTGTGAGGTTCCTGGCATTGCAGACTTCCAGTAGTTGATTTAATGCAGGAGAAGTTAATCAGAATTAGAATAAATCTTTTCTTTATAGAATTGTTTTTAGCATACAGAAACTATGGGTGTGGCACCTCAGCACACAGCATCTTAATCTCAATTGGGAGATGCCAATTTGGATGAGCATATTAACCGAAGAGCATTCGCAAACTAATTTGTCACTGTATCCTCTGGACATTAGAATGCTAATTCTCTCAGATTTTTTAATTTCTGCCAAACCTCACAGAGTAGCTCTGACTAACATCCTCCAGGGACCAAATTGGAACAACGGCAACTGGCTAAGCGAGTCATTTGGAGCGTTATGTAATTTGGATTTCGAGTTAGGTTTTTTTTCGGAAGTAAAATAGAAATCTGACACCAACTGAGGCCCAGGTGTTTTTCTCCTCTCTTCTGTGTTCTGGTCTTTAAAAAATAAATCTAGGGCAGCTTTCTATGTTTTAGGATTGTTTCTCCAATGAGACTGCTTTTTATTTCATGTCATGTCAGTTCCTTATCTGGTAGAGGCTGTGTGACATATGAGGTTTGGTGCTCTATGTATTGGGTTTTTTGGTGTGTTGAGGTCTGGTTAAGGGCTAAAATGAGAACTTATTGTCAAATCATTTGGGCTCAAATCCTGGCTTCACCATTACTGTATGTACCTAAAAGTATGGTTTAAATGTTCTAGACCTCAATCTCCTTATCTATAAAATGCATATAATCTAATATCCACCTCATCATTGTAACCGTTATATGAGGTATATATTTAAAGTACTTAGTACGATTTTTAAAAATGCTATGCATGTATACTCATTTGCCAGTGTTGAGTATAGGAAACAGCACAAAACAAAACAAATAAATACCTTTTCAGATTACAACGTGGATCTGCAAGACTTGTAGAGATTTGAAAATATTGATACCAGTGAGAGGCCTGCATTGATTCCATAAGTCCAATTATTAACAGTGCTATTGACGGGTTAATGGAGATTGTTTGTCTTTCGATATACTGATGCCTGGCAGATTAGACCTACATGGGGGTTGTACACTTCTGTTTTTTTCAGTGTTGTGAAATGAACCTGGCTCTGTAGAAATGGACTTGCATCATAACCTTAGATAAGCTAAGGAGGCATGTGGAACCGGTCTCGTGAATTGTTCCCTCATTGTGAAGTCAACTCATTCCTGGAGCCCACAGCCCACTGGCTGAGGTCACACAGTTTCCATGTTAATTTTCTTTCACTGTCTTCTCTTGGTCACTGATCTTACTGGGCAGTGTTCTTCACAATGCTAGAAAGCATTATGACATACTGAGTGACATACAGAGCATGTGGTTGCTGTTGGCTCTCTTACTTAAGGGTGGATGTTCCATGTTCTTACAAGTCCCTTTAGTGTATCCCTGTAAACTTTAGCATGGATTTTGATGATGAGAATGGAGAAAATGAAACTTTTTGGACTACATTTTTCTGTCTGTATGTTTTTCTGAAGTATTTACACAGGAAATAGAAAGCACATGCATTATTTAATGCTGCTTTTCACCTGATGCCAAATACTTGGACTGCAATAGGAAAACCCCTAATAGTCCCCATGGATTTTTGAATGTTCCCAAACATTAAATACTTCCTGGAATATTACATAGGTCTAATTTTCACCCTAACGTATGCTACCAGGTGCTTTATTCTTAGTCTAAGCCTACAATATTTCTTGCAAGAGACGGGGTGGTCATGGAAGGGGTTGGAGGATGATTTTGAGATGGATTCTCCAGAGAAACAGAACCAATATGATATGTGTATATGTGTATAAAAGAGATTTATTATAAGGAATTAGCTTACACAACTACGGAGTCTGACAAGTCCCGAGATCTGCAGGATGAGTTGGCGAGCTGGAGACCCAGGAGGGCTGATGGCATAATTTCAGTCTGAGTCTGAAGGCTTGAGACCCAGGAGAACTGATGTCATAGTCCCAGTCCAAAGACCACCAGGCTTGCAAGACCCAGGGAGAGCTGATGTTTCAGTTCAAGTTCAAAGGCGGCAAAAAGCCAGTGTCTCAGTTGGAAGGTAGGCAGGCAGGAGGAATTCTCTCTTACTCAGGGGAGGGTCAGCCTTTTTGTCTTTAATTGACTGTATGAGGCCCACATCCATTAGGAAGAGCAACCTGCTTTACTCAGTCTACCAATTTAAATGTTCATCTTATCCAAATGCAACCTCAGATAAACACCCTGAATAATATCTAACCAACTATCGGGCACCTATGACCCAGTCAAGTTGACATATAAAAATTAATCATCACAATTGAGATATGAACTTCTACCTTGTTTAATTTCTGGGTCATCCAACAGCTCTCCTATTAATTTGTTATACTTTCTCAGGTTTCTCGACTGGTATAATAAATAAAATGGTAAAAAGAGGTTAGCTCAGTGAACAGTTACGGAGTTCCCACTGCCTGTGGGTACCAGTTAGGCTCTGAGGGAGAACAAAGATGAACTAATTATGATTTCTGCCTCAAGATTAAAACTTCCTCCATGCCAGATGCCTGCTGCGAACCTTGTTTGAGAAATTCGTTTTCTTTACTCCAATTTATTCTAAGTATGTCAGCACTTAAAAGGTTTCTTTGAAAATTTGACTTTCTTGAGTATAACCAGTACCAATGGGTTAGTTCTATTCCACTTGCTCTAGCTTCTTTTTGATCCTTGCAAAATCTCTTTCCCCTTGAGAATGGGCTGCTTTTTATTCTCCTGGTTTTTAATGTTATAGAGAATCTTGCTGACAGTCACTATACAGCAAGGGGGGAAATGCCATCCAAGGAAAACCCTCAGCTGTCCTAGAAAGTTTTCAAATGAAGTCATGCTCCTGATGAGATTTTGAAGCAGCGACCTGAATTTGAACTGTGTGTCAAGGTTTCCGCTGGCACTTGAGTGCAGTGGACTTTGCTGGGCGTGTATCCATCCATTGGCTCTGCACTGTAGTTTGCATTTTTATCATCTTTGGTCTTCTCATGGGCAAAGGACACCTGGCTTTATAAGCACAAAGGACATATTACCTCAAATTGTGGATCCCAAGCCAGCATGTTCCAACAACTTCCCTGCAGGCTGCTCCTTCCCCACCCTGCTTTTCCCACCTGCTCAGTGTCTGTATTTGTTGAAGGTGAGGGTACGGAACAGGAGAGAGAGTAGGAAAGTGGATTCACAGGTTAGCGTTTGCTTCCTGTTCTGTTTGATTAGTGTAGCACTGAGGGTGAGTGCCAGATTGCGAAGCCTCCAGAGGGTTCAGGAAAGGATGTAGTGATGAGAACAACAGCTGGCCTGCTCGTCTGGAATCACAGAAGTAGTGTGTTTGTCACTTTCCTCATCACTGTTGTATGTGCTTTCAGACTTTATATACTGTGTGTTCCTGTGATATTTGGAAGAATCTGTATGAATGGATTTAGGATGGAAAGGTTTAGTTGTGTCGTAGGGAGATCCGGGATGAGCTGCATCTGGGAAGGGTTTTCTATGGAAGCCAAAGGTGCAGGCCTCAAGCCCCAAAACTATTCTTTCCAATCTGGATCAGACTGTTTTTTAATTTATAATTTTTAATTGGAGTAATAAATGCATTCAAACTGAATAATCAGACAAAATTGTGAAGAATTATGTATGGAACAATTGATACTAATTTTAGGATTGAGAGATTGATGTAGGTCTCTGGGGTTAAAGTCTCTCAGGAGAGATTTACATGAACTCAAGAACTTGTGTGGAAAGATAAAGATGGCTTTTGCCCTTAGAATGTTTCCAAGAGAAAAAGTCCTTCTGGTTCAGTAGTTTTCTTTTAAGTTCAATGGCTGAACCTGCTTTGAAAGCAAAACAAGGAAAGTAAATGCTGGGATTTCCATAAGAAAGATTGATGCTTAAATTAGTTTTCAGTGACATGGTCCCGTTAACAACTCATTGGAAAAATTATTGAGGAGAGACAGCTTTTTATTATTTTTTCATAAGCGTTTATGGAATCTCCTGCTGTTTCATAGAATTTCAAATGGGAAATGAGAGACTCAGTAGCATAATTTTTTGGTTCTAGATTATTAGCAGAGGCTTTGTCCTGGTGAGCTGTACCTAAGGTTTTGCCCATCAATGGCCCCACATCAACGATTTTTGTTCAAATTTAATTGGCTCCCCAGTTACCTTTTCATGAATATGGTTTGTCTGCACAATCGATCAGATGGACTTTGCTGTTGATCCAATTGGGTTGTCAAGACTTTGTTGATTGGCCGAGGCTTGAATGTTACAGTCATTTGGAGGCAGTTGGGTGGTCTGTGGAAAATAAATCTGATTTGGGAATAATCAGGTGGAGTACATCTGGATTCAAGACTTTGGTTTGAATCTCAGCTGGCATTGGAATATGATAAATAATTCCTCGGTAATCTGTGTGAATCTCACAGGCTAAGATTCTTTTCAATCCTATAAAAAGAAAACAATTTAAGGCAAAATTATGGTCTGTGGGAATTGCTATCAATTTTGAAATGAATCTAAAAGAAAAAATAATTTTTTTTTTCTTTGAGATGGAGTTTCACTCTTATTGCCCAGGCTGGAGTACAATGGCATGATCTTGGCTCACTGCAACCTCTGCCCCCGAGGTTCAAGTGATTCTCCTGCCTCAGCCTCCCAAGTAGCTGGGATTATAGGCATGCACCACCATGCCTGGCTAATTTTGTATTTTTAGTAGAGACGGGGTTTCTCCATGTTAGTCAGGCTGGTCTCGAACTCCCGACCTCAGGTGATCCACCCGCCTCGGCCTCCCAAAGTGCTGGAAGAAAAAAATCTTGTATTATCTAAATGGTTACAAAAGAATGTACATGTCCATTGTTTTCTAGCATTTATAGAAACTTTTGTATAAGTTTTGTTTAAAATTTTAGGGGAGTTTACAAAATTTATGAAATTCTTCCTTTTAGCAAGTTAAAATTCAAACTTATTGAGCTCAAAAATGTGTTACACATGTATTATGAATGCTACAGGAAATTAGAAAACATGGACAATGAAGGCCAGGCGCGGTGGCTCACACCTGTAATCCCAGCACTTTTGGAGGCTGAGGCGGGCGGATCACGAGGTCAGGAGATTAAGACCATGCCGGCTAACATGGTGAAACCCTGCCTCTACTAAAAAAATACAAAAAATTAGCCGGGCGTAGTGGTGGGCCCCTGTAGTCCCAGCTACTCGGGAGGCTGAGGCAGGAGAACGGCGTAAACCTCAGAGGCGGAACTTGCAGTGAGCTGAGAGACGCCACAGCACTCCAGCCTGGGCGACGGAGCGAGACTCTGTCTCAAAAAAAAAAAAAAAATAGACTGAAGAAAGTAAAAATCACTTCATCCAGAGAACCGGTGTTTTAATTTTGAGGTATACATGCATATGTATACACACATACACTTATTTTACAACAATCAGGTCATATTGTGTATACTGTTGTAGCATGTTTTTTCAGTCTGAGAATAAATTATTCACATCCTCACTCATCAGTAAATATTCCTTTACAGGATCATTTTAAATGCCTGTATAATATTTTATTTTTTCTTTTTCTCTTCACATATTAAATACCTATTAGAACTTATTGTGCACCAAAGTTTTCATTGATTTACAAATATTAACTCATTTAATATGAACATAGATGTGACATAGTTTATCTAATCATTTTGTTAATGTTGAGCATTTAAGGTGATTCTAAGTATCATTGCAATGAACATAATTTGCAGTTATAGTTGAGCTTAACCTCATTTCTTTAAGATAAAATTTTAGAAGTAGAGTTTCTAGGTCAAATGGCATGCACATTTTAAGGCGCTATATATATAAAATATACAAAATATAAATATATATCAATATAATATAAAATATGTGAGCAAGCAGCTCATGGCATGCACCCTGCCAACACATTTTCATTAATATAAACAATAAAAAACTCAAAAAGAAATTCTTTTCAAAATGATAGGTAAAAATTGATTTCTCATTTCTAATGATATTCATCTTTTTTCTATTGATTTTTGAGAGTTCTTTTGGTATTAAAGATATTAGCCTTTTATAGTATGCTGCAATATTTTTCCCTTTGCCACTTGCTTTGTTTCTCTGATTATAGTAGTTATTATCATATGCAAGTGTTACCTTTTTTGGTAGTCAAATATATCTTTTTTTGTGGTTTATAGATTTTCCCTTTCCATTTATGCTTATATGGGGCTGACTTGCCCCTAGATTAAATAAAAAATACACATAAATTTTCTTCAAGTTACTTTTATAGTTTCATTTATTTTATTTTATTTTAAATCTTTTATCTATCTGGAATTTATTTTGGCCGGCATATTTTTTTTAAACCATCTAGAATGCTTTCAGTACATAGGAGCAAATGTCCATGCAGTTTTACAAATTTTATAATAAAATATGAAACTTTGGGCCTAAAAATAATAAGTTTTAAAACTTAACATAGATTAAGTTCTTCATCATGCGCCGGGTAGTGTGCCACAGGCTTTGTATATATATTTCATGGGCTTCTAGTAGTAAGTGTGATTTAAAGTGTCCCATGGTTATCAAAGTCGTGTAATGGTGACCAGTTATCTTCGCAAAATGGCCTGGGACATTGTTTGGTGAGGGGTGTAATTACTCAACCACAATACTGGTTTTATTTGTAAGTTCCTTCTTGTCTACTGCCATGGTAGTCTGAGTGATGTTTCTATCTCTTGTCTTTTTCCTGCTAGTTTCTTCTTCCAGTGGTTTTAAGTACAGCTGTTCCTGTGATTGAGAGTATTGGTGCCATCTTCCCTCTTACTGACAGCATTTATTGACACAATTGGCATTGTTATTGCCTTTCTGCTTTTAATCTAGAGGGAGGGAGACAATTCCTGCATAATAAACTTGGGTTTCCATTTTTAGGCAGCTGTCTTCATGTGGCCATGTGTTTCACCCCGTTCCTCTTGTAATTTGCACCACAAGCATCAACATCTGCACATGTTTTTCCAGGATCTCTGGGAGTTCACCTCCATCCCTGTGGGGGCCGAGGCCCCAGGAATTTAACCCTCAGATTGTGCTGCTGCAAGTTCAGCCAGCCAAGGACCTATGCTAGTCTACTTTTTGGCCCTGGGTGTGTTCAACAGTTGCTGTTTATAGATTCTCATCATCCCTTTGTATGTCTGTTCTTCGAACCAGATTTGACACATGAATTGTTAATTCATGGACTCTTGCTCATGTTAGCACTGAGGTTCTTCTGCAGTTTGTTGTATTGATTGACCATTAATAAAACCCAATTCATAAATTGGTTCAAAAGTATTTACTGAGTGCCTTCTAGTTCCCAGGATCTGTGCTGGGCATTGGAGATGCATGTGCAAATAAAAGAGGCAGCTTTGTTTTCATCACAATTACAACTTAGGGAGGAAAAATATATCAATTAATTATACAAGTAAATGTCATTGCAAACTGTGATAAGTGCAAAATGTCATAAAGAAAAGTGGGAAGATTTGTGAGCTACTATTATGTAGACATGATGTGGTCTTTGGCCACAGGAAGGCATCCTGAGGAAGGGAAGCTTGAGCCGCCATCTGAAGAAGAGTGGACACAAATCAGGAGAGGGCAGTGCAAAACTCCAGTGCAAAGGCCCTGTGGTAGAAAGAGGCAACACATAGTTCTGAAACTGAAAGAAGACAAGGCAAGAGCAGAGGACAGGTGGATGAGTTGAGGTTGGAGAGATGGGTCCAGGCCAGATTTTGCAGGCCACCCACAAAACAGTAAGAGAGAGTCAAGGAAATGTGTTAAGTGGAAAGGCTGTCATTTACTACGTGTTTTTAAAAAGATTATTCAATTAGCAATTACCAAGTAATAAAATAATTCTTAATTTTCACCAATGAATGGTTCAATTACTCAAGAGTGAATTAAGTGCATACTATATAAAAATGGCTTTAAACTTGGTGCTTCAGGGGTTACAAACCTGAAGTAGATATCTTCCCTCCAGGTGCTGGAATTCCAGTAGAGGACATTAAATGTGTACACAAATGACTTTAATACAAGTAAGAACAGTACAGATAAACTAGTGCAAAAGTATTTAGAAATACAATGATTATTTTAGGAGCAAGATAACTAAACTCATGAGACAATAATCATGGCATTGGTTCTTTAAAAACTAAAAAACACTAGTGTTACTTAGATATAGTTCACACACATATATAATTCATCCACTGAAAATATATAATGTAGTGGTTTTCATTATTTTCACAGCTACGTGCATATAAAACACAGCTATGTGCATATGTTCAGTTCTGGAACATATTTACTACCTGTAAAAGTAACCCTATATGTTTTAGTAATCACTCTCCTTTTCCACCTTATCCCTAGCTGTTGGTAACCACTAATCTACTTTCTGTCTGTATAGATTTTCCCATTCTGAACATTTCATATGAATGAAATTATACAATATGTGGTTGTGACTGGCTTCTTTTACTTAGCATGTGTTCAAGGTTCATCCATATTGTAGCATGTATCAGTAACTCAGTCCTTTTCATGGTCAAATAATATTCCATTGTATGGATGTACCACATTTATTTATCCATTCATTGTTTGATGGACATTTGAATTGTATCTATTAATACCTTTAGACTGTTGTGAAGAGTAATACTGTGTACATGTATTTGTTTGAATATCTGTTTTCAATTCTTTAGGATCCATACCTAGAAGTGAAATTGCTGGGTTGTATGGTTATTCTGTTTAATTACTTGAGGAACTGCCAGACAGTTTTCCAAAGTAGCTGCTGTTTTGCATTCTGAGGGTTCTGATTTCTCCACATCCTTGCCAACACTCTGACTTTTTAATTAAAGCCATCCTAATGGGTATGAAGTGGTATTTTATTGTAGTTTTGGTTTGCATTTTCTTGATGACCAATGATGTCCAGCATCTTTTAATGTGATGGCATTGGTTCTCACATTTAAACATAATAAATAACTCATTCCCTTTTAAGTTGATAAAAGAATGAGATAAAAAAATGGGGTTGAATGTAAACTACATGATGGTAGGGACCTTCTTGTCTTATTTATGATTGTAATCCCATTACCTAGTAATAGGCAATAGTAGTATACAATAAAACATCGGGTGGCTGGCTAGTTGGCTGATTGACTACTGACCTCTTCCTTCTAGTAAATGTAGGAAAGAAAAGATTTCTGAAATACAATGAGTTTTTTTTTTTCCACCTGCCTTTCCTCTGCCTTGTTCAGCTTATTGACTCATTCCCATATTTACAAAGAAAGAAACTTGTAGGATATTAGATCTTTAAAGAAGTTGGTGTTTCAGAGCTCTGGGACAGTTCATTTTCTCTGTCTCTCTGAATGACTCATTTTTCAGAATTACAGAATTGTGGAAGTTAATAGAGAATTGTGAGACCCTTAGAGATTAGATTTTTAAATTAAACGTTTCATTCTTTTTACCTTTTCAAAAACTATTGTCATCTTCTGTGAATTGTTTATTTGTTTTCATGATTCTTAACAAAATCAAACAATAAACAACCAAACAACAACAGCAATAATAAAGACCATCCTGGCTGGGCGCGGTGGCTCACGCCTGTAATCCCAGTACTTTGGGAGGCTGAGGTGGGTGGATCACCTGAGGTCAGGAGTTTGAGACCAGCCTGGCCAACATGGCAAAATTCCGTCTCTACTAGAAATACGAAAATGAGCCGGGTGTGGTGGTGCACACTTGTAATCCCAGCTACTTGGGAGGTTGAGGCAGGAGAATTGCTTGAACCTGGGAGACAGATGTGCAGTGAGCTGAGATCGCTCCACTGCAACTCTAGCCTGGGTGACAAAGGGAGACTCTGTCTCCGAAAAAAAAAAAAGAAAAAGAAAAAGAAAAAAGCAGATTGGAATTCTTAAGTCATTCTTTTTCCTTAATGAGTATTATTATTGGTACATAGACAATAACAATTATTAAAGGCTAGAGGGGCAGAGTCTTAAGAAAAATCAATGTAAATCCATATCCCCCAATCAGAACCTCATCTACACCTATGTTTTTGGAAATTATTTATAATACAGAAAAATGTTGGAGCATCAGTTATGCCAAAAGTCAAATTGCTTCATTCATCAATGGGAAGCTACCTCAGAAACTTAGTGTTTCCAGATATAAAGCTGTGTTATTTCCATTCATCACAGTCATTTTTATAAGACCACCAGGATCAAAAGTACTGGGCTTACATTCCTATGACGATGTCTTAAGGGTCCCTAGAGTCAGAAGCACTGAACTCAGCTGTCAGGAGGATATATCACGAGGTCATATCTTGTCCCAGGCCTCTTCTGGGTAAAAAAGTAATAATAGAAAACAGACAAAAAAGCTGTTAGGTTGATGATCATTCTTGATACTCAGTCTCTCTAGGGAGAGACAATAAAACAATTATCCTCTCAACCCCAAAACCTTTATGATAACTCGAAGAAACGTACCTAAAGTGTTGTTATGATTGTCCTGTTTACTACTATAATTTTTTCATTCTTGTCAGCTGTTATTTAATACCTTGGACACTGTGGGTCTCTGAAAAGTTTTTGCATAGCGTAAGCCAAACCTGCTTCAAAAATCGTTTTTCACCCAGAAACAGAAGGTTGGGATAGAAGAGGTTCTGCCAATTTGGCATCAGAGAAGTTGCTGTTAGGCCAGTTAAAAAGACACTCTGTTAATGTAATAAGCGCAGGCCATCCTAAGGGAATGGAAAAGCATTTTCCAGAACTTTTATTTCTTGTGTTAAAGATTAAGCATAAACCTCTGAAAATCCCTGAGAACTAAATTTCTACCTTGAATACATTTCTTTGTTGTGGCTTTTCCTAATTTCCATTTACTTAACCAAGCTTTGAATTTATTTATTCCATTTCATTAAAACAAAACAGACCCAGCGTGGTGGCCCACAGCTGTAATCCCAGCACTCTGGGAGGCTGAGGCGGGCGGATCGCGAGGTCAGGAGTTCAAGACCAGCCTGGCCAACATGGTGAAACCCCGTCTCTACTAAAAATACAAAAATTAGCTGGGCATGATCGTGCATGCCTCTAGTCCCAGCTACTCAGGAGGCGAAGGCAGGAGAATCGCTTGAACCTGGGAGGTGGAGGTTGCAGTGAGCCGAGATCATACCACTGCACTCCAGCCTGGGCAACAAGAGCAAAACTTCATCTCAAAAAAACAACACAAAACAAAATAAAATCTAGGGTTACAAAAGATAATTTAAAAGAAAGTAGCTCACTCTTTATGTATGATACTGTTCATTTTTGCATCTTCTTGTTTTTAATGCAAGGCCTTCTATGCTCAAAAAGGGGGAGCATTTCCAAAGCAGATTCCCTGTGTCTAGGAGGGCGGTCACTTGATCTGGGATTTATTGCCATGAAGGGGAAGCATTACCTTGGATGAGTGGAAAGACAACAGTGCCTAAGTGGCATGTATGTGGTATTCAATGAAAATTTTCTGGATGGATGGGTGGGTGGATGAATGAATAGCATGAACATGATGAGTATGATATTTAGTTTTGTGTGTCAATTTGGCTAAGCAACCATATACAAATAGTCAAATATTATTCTAGATTCCTCTGTGCAGGTATCACTTAGATGAAATTAATATTTAAATTAGTAGACTTTGAGTAAAGCAGTTTCCTCTCTGTAACATGGATGGGCCTAATCCAATTGGTTGAAGGCCTTCATAGAAAAAGGCTAACCTCTCTCAAACAAGAGGGAATTCTGCCAGCAGATCACCATCATGAAATGCAGTATCACCTCTTGCCTGGGTCTCTAGCCTGCCAGGCTACTCTATAGATTTTGGATTTACCAGCTCCCATAATCTTGTCAATGAATTCCTTAAAATCTGTCTCTCTCGCTCTCTCTCTCTCTCTCACACACACACACACACACACACGCACTTGATACAATGACACATATACACGCACGCTATTGGTTCTGCTTCACTGGAGAGCACTCGGAAGAACTGAATAATGCAGTAAGTTCAGGAGAACTTTCTGGATGAATATATCCATCACTGGCTAGGACTACTGAGAGTGAAAAACAACGAGGGATGTGTGATACAAGCTGAGTTAAATGTTAAGATTGCATGTGCCAGGGTACCCACGTAGTACCCACAGCAGAGGAGGGCAATGCTGCTCAAAGGAACCAGATGGGCTGAACATCTTTCAACCAAACACCAACATTTTTTTTACATAGTTGAAATCATGGTACACATGTTATACATGAAATTTTGTATTCTGCTTTTTCTCCCTATAGCGCATTATTAAACATTTTCTTGTTATACTACATAAGCTTCAAAAATACTTCTAGTGGTTGTAAAACATTTCATCATGTTTTCTACTGTTGGACCTATGTTTCCAATTTAACATTATAAGTAATGCTACATGGAACATCTTCATGCACATGTGCTTTCTGATCTCTTGTTTCTGAAGGATAAACAACCAGTAATGAGATTACTGGACCAGACAGTAACAACATTTTGTTTTTCTAAAGGAAATAGAAGGCAGGAAGTAGAAAAATCAAGAAGAGAAACTATTATAAATAGAAAACTTCAAAAGATGAAAGACAAAAATTCAAATAGACCAGTGATCAGAAAAATTATAAATGGATTGAAGCTCTCTATTAAAAATTGGAGACCCTCAAATTGAATATCTAGGAAAAGTAGTTATATATGGTTAAATGTGGTTTGCAAGGGGACTACCTAACAGAATGACACAGAAAAATTGAAAGTAAAGGTGTGAAAACATATAACCTAAAACCAACCAATGAAAGTTGTTATAGCAAGAATATCACATGAAATAAAATTAAAGGTAAAAAAGTGAAAAAAGTGATATTAGAAACAATATACTAGGAAAATATTATAATCATGTACATGCCCATTCCCAATAACATTGACTTCACATTTACATAAAAAATTGTCCACCTTGCAAGGATAATTTGACAACTCTTTAATCATAAGGGCGGATTTTAACACACTACTCTCAGAAATGGATACCTCAAGCTGAGAAGATGTAAAAGTATAAAATATTTGAACAATTGAAATTGTGTGATTTAATAGACATATTTAAAACCCTGCATTCAAGAGAAGAATACACATTTATCAATGACTACATGGAAAATTGTAAAGACCAGTCAGACTCCAAAAGTCTCAACATATTCCAAAGATTGATGTAACATACAATACAATTAAATTTCAATTTTAAAAAAGAAAAAAAAAAAAACAGATGATTATTTTGAGTAGTGTTTTTTTGTTTGTTTGTTTGTTTGTTTTTTGAGATGGAGTTTTGCTCTTGTTGCCCAGACTGGAGTGCAATGGCACAATCTTGGCTCACCACAACCTCCTTCTCCCGGGTTCAAGCGATTCCTTTGCCTCAGCCTCCTGAGTAGCTGGAATTACAGGCATGCGCCATCACGCCCGGCTAATTTTGTGTTTTTAGTAGAGACAAGGTTTCTCCATATTGATTAGGCTGATCTCGAACTCCCGACCTCAGGTGATCTGCCCACCTCAACCTCCCAAAGTGCTGGGATTACAGGTAAGAGCCACTGTGCCCGGCCATTTGGAGTAGTTTTAATAGTAGACCCCAGTTGGATATATCTTATTGTCTGTGATTAGGTAAATGAGTTTTAAAAAAGAATATTATACACTGATTAAAGAGAATGAACTAGATATACTGATATGAATGTGCATAAATTTTGGAAACGTAATAATGCATGAAAAAATCAAGCCCAAGAGCAATATATAGTGTAATACCATGTATGTAAATTCAAAATATAAAGGAATATCACATATAATTCATGGATATAATTATATGTGGAAAAATTATGTTATTTAATGTTATATTAACAATTAGTTATTTGTAGGTAATATATAATTATTTAATATATTATTTAATTACATAAATTAAGTTTATATTTACTTAATGTATACTTACAGATTATTTAATATATTATATTACTAAAATAATAATTAAACAAGGAATAGTTATTTGCCTTTGGGGAAGAAGGGAAAATAATGGAATTAGGGATGGAAGAGGCCAAAGAGATTTCTACTATCCTCTTCAAAATCTAAAATAAATATAGCAAAATGTTAACATTTGTTAATTCTGAGTGCTGGCTACATAGGTATTTGTTGTATTACTGTCTGTTCTTTTCTGTTTGAAATACTTCATTATGAACAAAAGCTTAAGTTACTTGCCAGGGATACATAGCTGGTAGTTGATATTTTAGTTTCAATATTTTGGTTTCCTTATTTTTTATTGTTTAAAAGTACTTAATGTTTATAATTTCAAAGTGAATTCCTTCCATTTTTCCTAGGTTTATTTAACTTAAAAAGTGACTTGAGTTTTAGTCTTCCACTCTTGAAGTTTATTCTGTTTGCATTCTTACTCACTTTTCTCCTTGACCTCTTGGGAGTTTTGGTCATGATTATTAAACAAGAAAGGATTACAGAGACAGTTTTCATTGGGAGAAGCTTGCATATGAGAATGAAATATAAATCTACTGTTATTATTGACTTGACTCTGAGTTACCATTAATTGCTAGCCTCTGGGCATTATCCAGAACTTCAGAAAGAAAAAGCCTTCTCCTCTTACTTTTCAATCACAGAACAATAATGTTTCTTTAGTATCTCTGATGTGCCCAGTATAGTGCCTCAAATCCAGTGCATTGTGAAGGACCAAAGAAATACAGAGCAAAGGCCACGTGTGGTGGCTCATGCCTGTAATCCCAGTACTTTGGGAGGCCAAGGCAGGAGTATTGCTTGAACCAGGAGTTCAAGAGCAGCCTGGGCAACATAATGAGACCCTGTCTCTACGATTTTTTTTTTTTTTTAATTAGCTGGGCATTGTGGTACATGCCTGTGGTCCCAGCTACTTGGGAGGCTAAAATGGGAGGATTGCTTCAGCCCAAGAGTTGGATGCTGCAGTGAGGTGTGATTATGCCACTGCACTACAGCTTGGGCAATGGTGGGGTGGGGTGGGCTGGGGCAGAAACCTGTTCTAGACTACTGCCTCTCAAAGCTTGTAGACAAGACTCTGCTGAACAGATTAGTAAACTGTAGATATCTGGGCTCCAGGACCCACCCCAACAGATTCTGCTTGAATAGGTCTGGAATGGAGCCCAACAATTTTTATTTTCACCTAGCTCCTGGTGATGCTGATGCTGGTATTCCACAAATCACACTTTTAGTAGCTTGGTTTTAGAGCAGAGCTTCTCAAACTTCCAAGCACATTCAAATCATCTGAGATCTTGTTAAAACAGAATGCAGCTCAATAGGTTTTGGGTAGGGCTGAGGTTCTGCATTTCTAACAAGTCTCAGGTGAGGCCAAGTCATGGCTAGATTTTGAATAGAGGGACCAGGGGTTATAGAGATCAGTTGTCACCTAGATCTAGAGTCCTTAGTGAATTTGCCTGCACAAAGACACCAGTCCTGTAGAGCAAAAGCCAGAAGAAATATAGACTCCTTTTGTTGGAGAGAAATCATTGTTAACAGGGAACCTCTTGCAGCCTTGTTATCTGCCCTTTGCTGGTTGAGAATTTTGGTTTTGCATTGGTCTTTAAAGGACAATCGTGAGTCAAAGGCTTTGAGAGAGAATACTACAGTTCTTTTTTCCTCATGCTTTTAATAACAACCAAAGTTGTTCATTTTTCTCTGAGTTTATGATAGGTACATAATGATGATTTTCATCCAAGGTCTGAAATAACATTTTTTTAAATCAGTATTTACCTGATTCTTGTGCAAAGGTCAGTGGGAAGATATAATGCTCTTCTCAGAGTCCATAGAAGCTCTTCAGATTAGTTCTTATTTCACATTCATTAATATAATATTTCTTTATAGAATATGACATGAATGGATACAATTTTAAGAGCTCTATATCAGCCAGCATTTCTAAAGTGAACTAAAATTATTTTATTGCAAATTTAGAGGGAGGAGGCTTATATGTTATCCCCACAATTTTATTTCTAAAACAGAGGTGGAAGAAAATCATTAGACTGTAATGTGCTACAGTCTAATGTGTGTAATCATTAGTGTGTAATGTGCAATTTTAAGGTTGGAAAAGCTATTTAGGTTGTAGAAGAACTAAAATTATGTATCTTAGTTTTTTCTTATAAAAACAGGAGTTTACTGGCTATAATATGCTTCCTGAAGAGAATTAGAGGCCAATCCTATCTTTTAGCACTAAGATTAGGTCCTTGTTAGCTGTGTTCAATTGGAGTAAATATCTAGATCATGAACCAAGGACTCCTAGAGATGAGGGCAACTCCTGGGGTATATGTATTTCTTGGGCAGAATTGCACATTGGTGTCACCTGGGAGTTTTCTGATGCCCTGGCCACACTCAGCACAATTTAATCAGAATCTTCTAAGCTGTGGCCTGGGCATCAGTGCTATTTAAATCTCCCTGATGATTCTAAAGTACAGTCAGGAGTGAGAACCAGCAGTGGAGAGGCCTGGTCTTCTTTCACATCTGAACTCCACTCTCATCTCCTGGATTATAGTTCTAACTTATGATTTTGCTCAGTTTGAGCCAAATTCATGGATGATTGGGCGTCTTTCTTTCCCTTAACTTCTACATTATCCTTCTCTGTTAATCAAACACATTTAGATTCTCCTAAATATGTTTATATTCTAAGAATAGGGTTATTCTTTAATTTGAAAGCATCATTTTTTTCATAATTTTCAGCTAATTAGGATCCACGTTAGATTTTTGTTTGTACTTAAAGGAATGCATGTAGACGTCTTTTGGGTTGAGACTATATCTTTTAATCTGTCTCCTTTCCCAGGAGGATGCTGAATTAATATATCCTTTCATTTAATTATCCATGGTACACAGCATATAATTTAATGCCTGGCACATAGAGCGTACTCAGTAAATCTTAGTTGAATGTACATTTTCCCTTCTCCTTTAACTCTGGTGCTCAAATATTCAATTAGTTCCTGAATGTTGTAGACATAGGCCCTCAAACATATTTAAATCTATTTCCTGGGTTGCATTAGCAACCATCATTGTCTTGGTGTAGCTCATTGTTATCTTTTCTGTTTTCCAACTGCTCACTCTCCTCTTTCAGGTACATCTTCTCCCATGATGAACTAATGTAGCCTCTACCTCCACATCCCAGCTTCCTCTGTGCAGCCAAAGTGATTTTTAAAATTAATTTTCTTCCATGTATTGTGTTGTATTTTATTACATTATTAATACATAATTTAGACCTTTTTTAAAATATAAAAATAAAGTCTGTTACATTAGCCCAGAAAATATCTCTCCATTTACACAGTACATTTTATTGTTTGCTTTTCATAGGTTTTGCATTGTAAAGTTTATTTTTTTGTGACAGTAACGGATTAGCATTGTGAAGTGGGTCTTTTTGTATAGTTTAATGTCTTAAGCAGTTATTAATGGCATATAGGAAAACTGTTTTTATAGCTGTTTTTTTGAAGTTTCTCAATTACAGGCTATCATGTCATTTGCAAGCAAGTAAAATTGTGTCCTTTACTTTCTAAAATCTATGCATATTATTTGTTTTCTTGTGTAATTTTAGAGATTATAACTTTAAGAATAATGTTAGTTAATAGTGGTAATGAAAAGCATCCTTTTTTTTGAATTTACGGACATGCCTCTAATATTTCATTGTTAAGAACAATTTTGGCTCTCTAAATTGAGATAGACTCTTCACAGTGTTAAAGAAACATTCTTTTGCTTTAGTTTAACATGTTTGTGAAATTTTAAAACCAGGATTAATGTTAAATTTATTGTATATTATGTTGCATCTGTAAGTATCAATACACAGCAGTTATTTCATCTATTAATGTGAAAAATTAGATCAGTAAATATCTTGAGATCAAACCAACCTTGCATTCCTAAAAAAAAAACCCAGTATTTGGTTATGATATATTATTCTTCTAATATACTGTTGAATTCTGTTTAATTATGTTTTATATGGTATTTTTGCCCTTATATTTGTAAATAGATAGTCTATAGTTCTCTTGTCTATGCTCTCCTTTTTACATTTTGGTAAGCCTGTGGTCTCTTCCCACACATGTTCAACTACTTATGCCATATAGAATTTATTATAATTCTTTAGTGGGTAATGCCATTTCAGGGCTTAATGGCTTTCTATGTGCTGTCCTCCCTGGTGTTTCCCTCTGTCTCTCAGTATTTTCATATCTCCATTGTAATATTGATCATGTGGTAATAAAATTATTTTTCTATTTGTTTCTCTCATTCTATTTTAAGTCTTTGAAAGTGGAGATTTTGACATTTTATTTTTATATCACTGGTTCTCAGCTTCATGCTTATGAAATGCTAGTTGAATGCATGAGTGACTAAAGGAAACTCATACATACATTTACTTTACCTTACTGCAGGGCTTCCTAAGGATACTGTAAGTTGCTCAATAAGCACATTTTTTTCTTAGTCATGTGTCTTTCAAGTGGTCTGACTATGCGCCTATGCAAGGCCCCAAGACATGTGTTGAATTATTCATTCAATATTCATTCAATATTGTTGCGTTGCTTAATGTGGCATTATGGTGGCACAGCATTATATTTAGATACAATGGAGGACAGGATTGTGAAGACATGGATCATTCTTCAATAAGGTTTTCTTTTCCTCTGAAATGTATCCAATTAATGGGAATGGGAGCATTTGCCATTCCACAGATGAACACCTGCAATGTGCTAGTAACTGTGCTGGATGCTGGAGATTTGGCAGGAAATTAAACAAACACAGTCCTTCATGGCAGCACTTACATTCTATTTGGGGAGTGCCACCAAAAATAATCAACTAAACAAAATAATTTCTGACTTGAGAGAAGGAGATGAAATGGGAGAATGGGTTCATTTTAGATACTAGTGGTCAGGGAATGAATGTCTGAGCAGGTAATATTGGCCTGAAATTTGAAAAGGATTGAGCCACCCCTTCTCCAGTTAGCCTGGAAGATTGTTCCAGGTGATGAGCATGGCATTTTTAAGGAAAAGCAGGAAGGCCAGCCTGGTTGAAGGTAGTGAGCTAGGGCTTCTACATGGAGATGAAAGTGTAAAGCAGGAAGAGCATAGCACATCTGGGGACTTGTGGACCATGACTAAGGCTTAGTTAGATTTTACTTTAAATGTGATGAGATATTTGTGGAAACTTTTGATTAAAGGAGTTTTATGATCTGTTTAATACATTTGAAAGAACATTTGGCTGCTATGTAGGGAAGAAGAGTTCTGTTCCCCTACACATTATTATAAGAAATGGTTAGACAAAAATATTTAACTGGCTGCTGTGTCACCAAGAAGGCATATGATGATGTTTGTGCTGTAGTTGGAAATATATAGGTGAGAAATTACAACTTTTCCTATTGAGTCTTAATAAAATCTTTTTCAACCATTCTGCTTTTTCCTCTTTCCTCCTACTTTCTTCCCCAGTGCATGGCTTTCAACCATTATCTTTATATGGGTAATTCACTTTACTCACCTTTTAAATTTCTTGTTCCACATAATACTCCTTACCAATCTCATAGCATCATTAACTGCCCCAGTATTATATAGACATAATGGTAGATTTTTATACACCTGGAAAGAGATAAAAGGTAGTTTAGAGTTTCTATTTTTTTAAAATAAACTCCAAATTGCATCCTATGAGTGACTAAGCAGCATTATTAAGAGCCATTATAAAACAGCAGACAGCCCAGAGGTACTTACAATGATAGCAATGAAACAAAGCAATCTTTAAATTGATTTAGCAAAACGCTTAGTTACTATTTCATGGTAGGCAAAACAATAATAAACCTTAAAGGAGGAATCATCCTAAGACACTATGAAAAATAAAACCAGCATGAACTCATTGGTTGCTGTCAGCCCTTGTTTTTATGGCTTGTATATGAATGTTGGTAAGAGAGAGTGAGAGAACCTGTTGATGGGCTTTTGGCTGAAGTTGGATGCATGTCAGTAGGGATGTCTAAGTCTGTCAGTCAGTAGTCATGGTCTTTGTTTTGCAGAGAATCACATTTTATTTACTGTACAGTAGGAACACTCTGGCTCAATCCTGTCTCCCCTCTCCAATGTAGACACAGTGGTGTGATGGAGCTGGCTTGTATTGTCTCCCTACCGCCAATTGTTAGAATCTCTCCCCATCTGTGTGTTTAGCGATCAGTGATGCCATGTTGGTACTGTAGCTTAGAAGCAGCCACACTGGGTATTTACACCACATAAGTCAGCATGCACTACCAAACAGGGGTCCCCTCTTCTCCCTGATCCCACCAAGAACCAGTTGTTGAACATTTACCACCACACCACTGCCTGGATGTTCCATCAGAAACACTGTGTTTAAATACAAACTCATCATCTCTTCCCGCCCCACCCCTCTCCTTTCTACTATCGGCTTCTTCTGCATCCCTCTAATTTCTTGGCAGACTTTAAATCCAAGCTTGAATCTCCAGATGTGTCGTTGACTCTTCTTTTTCCCTTTTGCCCCAGTGTGAGACCCTTTTTCAGGCTCTATACATTCTCCTATCTCTATGCTTTATGTCACCTCTCAATTTCTACTGGTGTTCCCCCAGGTAAGTGGTGTCTTTCCCTCTTGTAAAACCTTAGTTGGATCTTCTGAAATAGCTGCTTAATCCCTACATAACTTCTTTTCTCCACCTCTTCCATTCCATCCAAAATATTTTTATTAGCTCGCTTTCCTGATGTGTATTTTGAATTCTGTCACTTTTCTGCTCCAACTGTCAATGACTCCTTCTGATTACTTAAATAATGTTTGTGCTTCATAGTTTGGCATACAAGGAAGTCCATTAAATAAGCAACACTTAACTTTCCCATTGATTTCTCGTGATGTCTGTTCCCCTTCTTGATGTTCATGGGTCCCCAAATGGAACGTATGCTGATTCAAACAAATGTATGTCTAAAGTATACATTTTTCTAAAAAGCCTTTTTTTCCTCTTTGCCTGGGTAAAACTTATTTTTTTTCTTTTAGATGTAACTCCAATGATGCCACCTCCTCAAAATCTTTCCTAACTTCTCACTTCCTATCCTCCATGCCAGAATAATCTATTTCCTTGAACTCCCTTGGTAATGCTAGACTGCTTTTTGTAACACCCATTATTTTCCTCCTTCATTACAATCTATTTTGGCACATTGTGTAGTTTGGAGTAAGTACCCTGCCTTACTCATCTTTGTCCGTTGCTCAGACAAATGGCACAGTGGCTTGCTCAGTAGAGATTTATTAAAAGAATTAAAAAAAAGGAAAATAATGTTTACACTTAGGTGGAACAGCCTTTAGCTGCTGGAAGTAAAATAAATAAAAGCAAAGGAAGTAAAAAATGACATGATAGGAATACTTCTGAAAGCCCCCCAAAAGTTTAACTTTTAAGTGGAACATTTTTATGTTATATAATGTGTTTGAAGAGGATGTCACATGGAAGCTGAAATAGAATAGAATAATTCTACAGTGTAACAGAAGGCAGGATCTGAATAAAGGGCTGGAAGTTATAGAACACATTTTCATTTAATATATAAGAAAACTTCCTGAGAGATAGAAGCTGTAATTGTCTATCACAGGAATGAGATTCCTAAAAAGCTACCGAGCTCCTATCACAGACATGATGCAGATGTATGACCATCTGGCAGGAGTATTATAAAAGGAATTCCTGCAGGGAGTAGATATTCCCTAAGGTCTTTTAAGACTCTATGATTCTATAATTCTCTGACATTTTGTGAGTCATCCGGCCTATTGGGTTTTTGAGCCCTCACAGCCCTAAACCACAGTAGGTTGCCATGATTGTTGCTATTAAGACTTTTATTGTATAGTGGGAACATAAAAATATTTAGGAAGAAAAAGTCTATAAAGGTTACCCCTTCCCCCCCCAAAAAAATGGCTTCTCAATTTCAGGTCCCCTGCTTTGGGGAAAAATGTTCTATCACCACTCTTAGATCACAAGCTTAAAATCTAGAAAACCTGCCATATTAGGGACGGGTATGGTGGTTCACGCCTGTAATCTCAACACTTTGGGAGGCTGAGGCAGGTGGATCATAAGGTCAGGAGTTCGAGACCAGCCTGGACAATATGGTGAAATCCCGTCTCTATTAAAAATACAAAAAAATTAGCCAGGTGTGCTGGCGCGCACCTATAGTCCCAGCTACTCTGGAAGCTGAGGCAGGAGAATCGCTTGAACCCAGGAGGCAGAGGTTGCAGTGAGCTGAGATTGTGCCACTGACTCCAGAGGTTGCAGCGAGCTGAGATCATGCCACTGACTCCAGCTTAGGTGACAGAGTGAGACTCTGTCAAAAAAAAAAAAAAAAAGAGAGGAAAGAAAGAATGAAGGAAGGAAGAAAAAGAAAGAAAGAAAGAAGGAAAGAAAGAAAGAAAGAGAGAAAACCTGCCATATTATAATTTTGGCTTAGTTTTATTTCAGTTCCTTTGCCATGAGTCCCCAAGGGCATGGACTGAACTGGGGAGTAAAACCTCATTCACTAGTGGCTTTCGTCTTGTCCCTTGTCTGGAGTCTTTCCTCACCTGGAAACACTATTTGCAAATTGCATTCAGCTCTGCCCACTTCTTTGCTAGATATTTGGATTGGCATCTTGGTCTTCCTTCCTCCAACTGCTGATCTAGAGGTTACCTCTCCCTATGTTGTCGTATATGAATATAAGGACTTCTACATTTTTCTTTTTCTTTTTTTTCAGGAATTTGACTACTAGCAATGATAAGTGAATAGGAGGGTAATCTTTTCCCTGCTTTCTTGACCCCATCCTCTCCTGTTTTCTTCTTGATATTATGTCACCAGTTACCCAAACCCTCCATCTCTTTAGCTTCAGCATCTTATCTTGGACTTCCTTCCCCCCTTTGATGCAAAATGTGTTCAAGTCTTCTTGATTCTGTCTCGCTGTCTCTCTCTGTCTTCTGGGTTCCCTTCAAATTATCTCCTCATTTCTCTCCTCTGCTCTGACAACCTACTGAAAGAATGGCCTTTCCTCATTGCCTCCCATATTTTCCACCTGCAATATACTTCAGGATGATTGCTGGCCCCACCACTCCCATAAAAGTATTCCTGCTAAGACCACCACTGATCTCCTAGCTGTCTACTCCAGTTTTCAGAACTTACTTCCCTCAGTCTGTTAGTAGTAGTTAAATCCATGGAATGCCTATTCCTCCTTCACTATGAGGCCATTTAACCCTCTAAATCTCATTGTCATCTTAGGAGTCGCTTTATCTGGACTTGACTATATAAACATCTGTAAGTAATGCATTCAGAAAATAGGTTTTGAGCATGTACTCTAGATCAGGCACCGCACTAGGGCTGGGGAAAATTGGTGAGCAACACCTGCCAGCCCTGGGGCATGGTGGAGTAGATGGAGTGAGGGATCGTGCCCATGGGGATGCAGTTGCAGGGTGTGATAAGGGCCATGCAAGAATGCCAGGAGAATGTTTAAGAGCAACCTTATCTAGTCTGGGGATCTCAGAAACCTTCCCTGAGAAAGCTACTCAGCTGCATATTGAAGGAGGAGTGGATTTTAACTAGGAGAAGGGGGAGGAAGAACACCCCAACTAGAAGGAACAGCATGTGCTTTAGAAGGTGACCTGTCTTAGGGGAGAGGGCGAGGGCTCAGCTTTGAATGCTGTCTTTGCCACTTATTAGTAATGTGATGGTAAAAAGAGAAAATCATGCGATGCCTTTGGGCCAGTGTTCTGGGTCCTTTTAGGCAATTATCTCTGCAGTTGCTCATAGAAAACAGGCCTCACATTCCAACTCTCGGGGGCTCATCTGAGGGTGCTCTCGTTCTAGCAGAGGGTGTGGGGAAGCTGGCTTGGAGGGGCAGGCCTGTGGTGTTTATGATTTGGCTTTAGGGAATGTCTGGTCATGGAGTCCTTTTTCTGGGATTTGAGGATGGTGGTGTGCCAGCCCCACTGATGGGTGGGGGTGGGCCTCTCGGGACGGGTAGCACCCTGTTTAGGTCCAGTGGACTGAGCTATCCCTGGGCAGCCAAGGCTGCAAAGGGCATTGAGTGTGAAAAGACCCTTTCTTGTGCAGTGATGGGATGTGAATGCTGGTTTATTGTGGAGCCAAAAGGCATGGCAGATGCTTGATGCAAGGCCCCCGGCATCTGAAAAAGTTCACCACTGTACCGCATCCTCCAGGGGCAGCCGCCTCTGCCTCCCTTTGATTAATGCACGTAGTGGAGGATTTGTGCCTTCGCCTGTTTGTGAGACTTGGCAGCCATCCACTGCCTAATGTGAAAAAGGCCTATGGAAGGATCAGCCCCTTTGAAGCAGGGAGCTGGTGGTGGCTGCTGCGTGTGGCTGGGGTGTGGCCTCCAGATGCTAGAGGCCTTCACTTTCATAAATTTTCCTCACTGCCACTTGTGACTCCACACTCCCAATTACTGCCCTCTCTGGAGGTGGCCATGGCCGACATAGGCAAACCCAGGCTGGTATTGTTTGGCTGCCAATGGGAAGACTAGAGACAATGCGGGGGCTGGCATCCCGGGGATGGCACCCTAGAGTGATAGGAAAGAAAGAACAAAGTTCAATTCCTGCACATCCTTCAAACTCTGAACTTCAGTGGGGGTGGAGATGGAATGCTGCAATTTCTGTTTTGCTTAGTTCTCTAACTATTTCCATTTCTGTGCATGGATGAATTTTGCTCTTCTCTTTAGGGATTTATTGGTGAAGGGGAGAATACAGATTTTCATTTACCTTCTATGAGAACCCTAAGGGAGAGAGATTAGGCAAGGAAAGGAGAAGTAGAAAGGGGTAATAATGTGCCCAAGATAACACAATTGAGGTTCAATCTTGGTGTGGTGATCACTTACCTTGCTGCCTCTTCGAATAGATTATGCTGTGGGACACCTGTGTAGGCATGTTTTCTTCTCCTCTAGGGCCCAGACATGAGAAGCAACATTGAAGAAGGCATTTGCTCTCAAGTGTCAGCCCTGTACTTATTGGAGCCCGAGAGCTAGTGCCCCCTTAACATGTTGCCCTCAAGACTCCTCCTTGCATGTTGCCTGGCCCAGTTCTGCCCTGCTCTCCCCACCACACCCCAAAGGCCCCAGGATCGAAGCCAGGTTCTTCTTTCTTTCTGCATTTCCCACAATGCCCAGCCCACAGGTTGCACACAATGGATATTCTCTTGGTGTTTGTTGAGGGGACTGGAACAATTTCAAAGATGGTGTGTGTCTATGTTGGGAATAGAATTATGATGAGATGAGCTCACCAAAAAGGAGACAGCAAGTTTCTTTGGGATAAAGATCCCTCTCTCATTTCTGGGCTGGGAGCTTTTAAAATACATATACTGCCTAGTTTTGGGGCTAGCTGAGCCCTGGTCAAGTTCAAATCTTGACAGAGTCATAGAATATTAGTACTGTGGGGACCCCATCATTTTACAAACTAAGAGTCAGGCTTACCCCAAGACGTTGCTTAATATTGGCAACACGCTGATACTTTTGGCCCCTGATGGTATTACCACCTCAGACTTGGTAGATGTGAAATGTGTATATTGAAATATGTATATTGCTCTCTGACATAGAGTTCCTTAAACTGTGTAGGTAAGGGCACTAGGGAAATCTTTTTTTTTTTAAATTTTAATTTGGTCTCTGACCCCAGTTCCTGATACAGAGCTCCTAAGACCTTTGCAATTAATTTCCTGAATGGTAGGAGTGACAGCTGCAGAGCTCCTAAATCCCTTGTAATTTACTTGGTGATAGGAGCATCTTTTGTTCTAATGAGATGATCCTTGAGGGGCTCCTGGACAGCCTCAGGATGGAGAGGGGCTCCATTGCTAGAGGAACCAACCATGTAATTAGAGAGTTGAACTTTCAGCCTCTCCCTTTAGCCTCCAAGGAGGGGAGAGGGGCTGAAAGTTGACTTGATCACCAATGGCTGGTGATATAATTAATCAGGTCTATGTAATGGCACCTCCGCGAAAACCCCAAAGGTCAGGGTTTGAGGAGCTTCTGGATAGCTAAACACACAGGGGTTCTGGAAGGTGGTGTGCCTGGGTTCTGGAAGGTGGTGTGCCTGGAGAGGGCACAGAAGCTCTGCATCCCTTCCTACACCCTCACCCGGTGCATCTCTTCCATCTGGCTGTGCATCTGTATCCTTGGTAACAGCCTTTGTAATCAACTGGGCAACTTAAGTGTTTCCCTGAGTCCTGTGAGTCACTCCAGCAAATTAACTGGATCCAAGAAGGGGGTTGTGGAAACTCTGATTTATAAACCGGTTGGTCAGAAGCACAGGCCACAACCTGGGACTGCGATTGATATCTAAAGTGGAGAGCAGTGCTGTGGGACTGGGACCTTTGCTGTGGGATCTGACGCTAACTCCAGTAGATAGTGTCAGAATTGAGTTAAATTTCAGGACACCCAGTTGGTGTCCGCTGGAGAACTAGTGGTTAGTGGGGAAAAGTCCCTACACGTTTTGGTGACTGAAGCGTTCTGTGTTGAGTGAGCGTGTGGAAGTAGGAAAAACAGTTTAGTTTTTCCTTTAGTGGTAAAGAATGTTTCTCTTCTGCTTAGGTGAAGGGTTCCGACTCTCTTGTACTTGAGGTTCTTTTTAGAGACAAAAAAAAATGTGAAGTTCGATGTAGTACATAGGTGAAATGAGATTTCGCGAAAAAGATAAAAAAGATTGAAAAAGGTGGACGGAGCAGAGGCTTCTTCCTGGTGGTGGCTCATCTTGCCCTGTCCTTTCCAGGAGCCTGCCTCAGATGCACTCACCCTTCTTGGCAGGCATCAGGGGTAGGTGTTTAGGATTACACAGGGGTTTAGTTCACCAGCCTTACAACTGTTTTACAGTAAGCATGACAGTGATGAATTGAGCACAAGTTTAAGAGAAAAGTGATTGATTTTCTGCCAAGCACCATTTTTGTGTTCTTTTTTATCAGCCAGCCTCCAAAAAGGTGAGTTGTTTGATTTAGAAGCAAATGCTGGAGTAAGAATTATGGTTACTTCATGCTCAAACTCTCGGCCACTAGAGGGGGGTCGTGACAAAGCTTCCCTCTCCCTGGCCAGCTCCTGAGACCATCTTGCAAGATTTGCCGGGCTCTGCTAGGATGGGGCCCAAAGTGAAATGAGGAGTTATCTCTAGAAGAGTGACAATTCAGCAAATGTCTGTTAATCATGGTCAGTTTTTCCCTCCGTGAAGCCAGTGTTTCCTACTTGAGCAAAGATAGCTTAACTTCCCAACAGGAGTGTTTCTAAGGGTTACTGGTTCTATAGTCTCTGGCTTTGGGCTCCTTAAAGATTTGGCCCCTGGGTATAGAGAAAATAGCAAAATGGTGCACATCTCTTCCCCGTTATTAGATGGGTGAGAATTTAACTGTGTGCATGAAGATTATACTCTTCACATATGGTCTGATATATGGCCTTATCAAGGGAGAAAATATTTTAGATTCCAGACATGCGTGATAGCTGTTTGGTCACTGCTAAAAGCGTACCTCTACTAAAAGCAAGTATGTGGAGCTTCTTCCAAAGCTGGCATCCATGGAAAATCCTAAGAATTGCTACTCTCTTAAAGGAGGTCTCTGTGTCCACAGATGCCTACATTATTCCACAAAAACAATCCATAGCTTCAGAAGAGGGTCAGAGGTGAATGATCATTTCTGGAGCTCCTGTGTGCTGCTGTGCGCATAATGCCATTCACCTCCTGGAGAAAGTTAGGAGGATTTAAAAATAAATATTTTTAGTAATTGGAGAGCATCTAAATTAGGTAAAAAGTGTTAGAATGTATAAGTAAGCAATGTATATGAGGTAGGGACAGTGGGCAGGCAATCAAGTAAGAGATTCACTGTGAATCATGAACAAAAATGGTTTGGTAGGTTTTTCTCTTGTTAATTTGGTTGTTGGATTTTTGTTCTTGACAAGCCGGGAAGCAAGCAGTTGACAGGGAGGGAGGAACACAGAAGGCAGGAAGTTGAAAATACAAGGCTGAGCAGGAGAGCACAGGAAAGTAACTGAAGAGTCCTTATGAGCAGGGACACATTGACTGATTCTGTGTGGCTCCTGATGTCAGACCTGAGAGTTAACTGGAGATTATGAGGATTTGGATCCCTAGAAGAAAGAAATGTCATAACCAGCAGATCTGCTGAGCTGCCCTGCAAGAAAAACCGGCCCCCTGTCCTGTGAGGTCTCAGGAAGAGGCTGCATGATTCTCTGTCAGGGACTTTGTTTGCTTTATATTGTTTTTGATTTTGGGAGGTTGACCACATGACTATCAAATCTAAGATCTGGTGGTTTGGAAATTCTGTGCCTCTACTCAGGCACCTCCCTTAGCTTAGAATTTCCTTTTTCTCATTCGTAATAGTTGTTATGTCATTTGGAGTTTGGTTCTTAGTATTTGCACAATCCCGTTTTCTTGGAGGAGCCCATCTCTGTTAGCCTCTGTACCTTGTTTAGTGCCTGGAACAAACAGAGCTCCATGAATGCCTTCTTTTCACTGAGGAGTGGGCTAACAATTTAACTTGAGTATAGGGGGATGAGGGGAGAATTTGGGAAAGCTGAACTGGAGATAACTTTTGTATCCACAACCAGAGAAACAGGCTGGACTCCCGTTCCAGGTATCCCCCTGCCCTGTCTCCCCAGATCAAGGTTATAAAATCCACAAGCTAACGAAAGTGCCTGGACTTGCTGTTCTGTCCTGGCAACCCATAGAACCATAGAACCTGGAATATTCTCAACAATATTTAAGCCAGCATGGACAGTAGCCACAGGGATGCCAAACTGGGGCTGGCCCAGGAAAGCTGTGGACAGAGCAGCAGGAGCTCCCTGCTGGCTGGCTCAGCAGGCTAGCCCTGCCCTTTCATTGACAGCTCAATAAAACAGCCTCACAGTTCCCAGGATTGAAGCTTCTGGCCATGTTTTTCATGTGACAGTGGTGTTTTTTGTACCCCTTCGATGGAAGGATAAGAATGAGTGTGTGAACGTGCCTGTATAGGGCTGAGGAAAAGAGCATGATATTGGATGACATTGTTTTCGTAGGCATAATGTGACATGGATGTGCCTTCCTACCTTGGCTACTACCTTTAGTTGTCTCCATGCAACTCAGATTAGGGAAATTAGGGCACGATTTCAAGGATTAAAATGTGAGTTTTTTAATAGGCTTGTGGTAGCTAACCACACTTCTGCTCACTCAGCTAGGACTCTGTCTTCCCTATCTTCTCCTTCCCCTGTTTTCCATTGATGCCCAGGCACCAATAAGCCTAAGATGCCTTCACTCACTTCTATGACCTTCCTAGATATGTGGAACATGGAAAGCCATATGACCAAATGGTGGTTTTCTTGCTATCTTCCTTGCACTGTTGCGTTCTGCCTCAATCCTGCCATTGCTCCCAGGAAAGCTGACCTTCAGATTGACAAACATTGTCCAGCTGAAGACCCTTTGTGGTGGCAGAGAAAACAGCCAGAACACTGGATATCTGGCTCCGAGATGGAGCTGGCACCTGTCACTCCTGGCTTGCCCTTCTGTTCTCCAAGAAGCAGTGTGGAGGGTGCCCAATGGGTAATACATCTGTCGTTCAAAACTGTGCCTGGGAAGCAGAGGCACTTGCCTCTGTCTGACAGGCATGGCCCTTGTGCCAGAGAAAGCAGAGAGCAGAGGGGAAACCACTCGGATATGCTGTTGCTAGGAAGCATAGATGTGTTTGATGTTTTGATTTTAGCAGTATTGGAGGTTTGCCTTTTTAATAACATGAGAAACTATAGGTTTTTCTTATATCAAATATATGCTTTATTGAAAATGCGTGGTTAAAGCAGAATCCTCTCATCAAAGCCTTTTTTTCCGCCAGTCATTCAATTAAAAAATATTCCTCTGGAGACAGGAGAGGAGTGCAATAAGTTCAAAATGAAAATGACAGCAGAAAGGTTCTTGCAGAAGCAGCTTAGTTCAGAGGTTGTTATGGCCAACAGCCCCCATGGCCTTGGCCATATTAAGCAGTGGCCACAGAGTGGGAGCAAGGATGGAATTCATGCCCTTCAGAGATCAGTGTCCAGCTGTCCAATCCTGTGGAAACTTGGAAAAGGTCATGAGGTTACTCTCGTTCACTCTTTGAATGATTCACTGAATATTTACTGAGCTACGTGTTCATGGCACTGTGCTGGGGGGCTAGATAAGCCAGACACAGTCCTTGTCCCCCAACAAGGAAAGAGATGATGTTTCAAAGGATCTGTGCAATAAGAAAGGTATGAAGGACATGGGACCCTATAGGGAGTGGCTAATTTTTGGGGGGCCACTTGGCAAGCACCACTGAGGAATTTGAATTAAGTCTTAAAGGATAGACATTAGATTTTTCCAGTGGAAAAGACCTGAAAGTACCTTCCAGTCAGGAATAGCCAGGTGGATGGAAGTCCAAGGGTTGATGGGACATTCTATGATTTGGTAAAAGAATGAGTGGGGAAGAAAGAAATGGAGTTAGAAAAGTAGGCTGAAGTCTAGGCTGCTAGTAACCTTGAATTTGATGCCAAGAAGTTTGAATTTTTTTTTTTAGGTGCCCAATCAGAGGTGAGCTTGGTCCTAATCTCAGTACACCTATAAATCCCTCTAGGAGGACAGAAATGGATTCCCTGGTGCTAATGGAGCTGCACTCTTGGCAGCACCATCTAATAGCACTCTCTTCACTGATGGTAGTGTTCTCAATCCACTCTGTCCAGTATGGGGGCCACTGGCACCTGCTGCCATTGAACATTTGAAATGTGGCTAAAGATACTGACAAATTGAACTTGTAATTTTATTTAATGATAATTAACTTAAATTCCAATTTAAATAACCACATGTGTCTAATGGTTTCTGGTGTGGAGTTTTCAGGAGGCAGTAGCTGTAGTTTGATGCAGGAAAATAGTTCTGAAGGCTTCTCTGCAGATGAGTTGTGTTTAATTGGATTTCAGGGAGGGAACTGACCACAGGTCAGTTCTGATCCCACTACTGTGCTGAGTGCTATGAGGAACAGGGTTAAAACATGCCTTCAAGGAGTCATTGAAACATGACACACAAACATCAAACATTGAGAGAAGGGAGGTAGTGGATGTGTGACAACGTGCTGTCCAGCCTGGTGCCAGCTCCCTGGGCTCCTGCAGCAGCTCTGGGCCTTCTCTTGCCCTATTGTGGCACTGAGCAGCTGTGTTAACCACACAGAGCAAGAGTCCTGCCTGAACCTCTTGGCTGCCAGGCAAGATGCCAGGAATGGGGCAGATGAATCAGGAAACCATTTCTAGATACATTAATTTGAAGCTCCTGTGACAGACAGTATGCTTTAAGGGGATTGCATGAGCCTGATTCCTTTGTTATTTTGCCAATTCCATTACAATAGAAACCCAGTCAGGCAGGCACTCTTCACCTGCAGAGCTTTCCCGGAAAAGCTCAGAGTAATGCAACCTGTGTTTTCCCACTGGAGCACACTGGGCAGCCATGTTTCCTGACCAGCTCACCATCAAACAGAACATAAATGTGACAGAACAATGTCATGAGAGCAGAGATGCCAAAGCCATAAATCTCAGTCACTCCCAGAAGTGATAAAATTCTGCTACTTATTCTATAAAATGAATATAAATGTAGACTATGGGTGCATACTGATTAAGAAAAGGACAACAATCTTCCATAAACACAGGAGAACTCAACTTCACTGTGTCATAAATTAGATTTTCCTCACACTGAATTATGAAGTGCGATAAACACGAATTGAATAGTTGAATAACAATTGTTTTGTCCCTCCCTAAAATTTGAAGTGCATTTGAAGATGCTTTTATTTTTCTCTTAATAAATTCCTTTGTAACCAACAGAAGCATGCAAAATTATTCCATTATCTATTCCACCACCACATTAGTAGACCAATGAAATTCAAGTGTGAGGGCAACGCAAAGTGAATCCAGCCGAAGTCTGTACCAAGAGGCTGCCAAAGTACAGATTGGGCAGATTTTAGCTGGAGGAACATTGAATAACTAAGACCTACAAATAGACGCTCTCATTTACTCCCATTCTTTACTTTCCCACTACCATTCTGAAATTCTGATTTCAATATTAATATCTTTCATGATATTCTTTTGTGTAGTATTAAAAGTAAACTGTGATGTTTCCCTTTTTAGAAAAGTGGTATGTATTCACAGTGCCTGCCTGACTCTTTGGGTTTCTATTGTAACAGAATTGGCAAAATAACAAAGGAATCAGGCCTATGTAGAAAATACAGGTAAGAAAATTAAGGAGAACCGCAATCCACTACACCGAGCTGTCCATTGGATTTGGTCGTTATCTGTTTTCAGTTATTCTTGTTTTCATTGTGTGATGACACGATGTTGAATCACAATTTTGTTATCCTTCTCTCTTTTTTCAGTTAATCCTTCCCAAACATTTCCTCATATTTAAAAATATATTTCCAAAACATCATTGTAATGGCTGTAGGGTGTTTCATCACAGAAGTCACCTGAATTTATCTAGCTGGGCCCTTATCATGGACAATTTAGGTTATTTCCCTTTTCTTTTTCTATTTAAATAGCATTGTGATGAAAATTCTTAGGTTTGAAGCCTACATTCACGGGCATTACTATTTCCTTAGGTGTAAAATTTTCATCAGACAGTAAGAACCTTTCTCTGGGCTGTGTATAAATATAACTCAATTGCTCTCTAGAAAGATTTAATGTAGTTACTGTGAATATGGGTTCTGAGATCAGAAAAAAACAAGGTGTCAGACTAGGTTTGCAGTTCTGGATCTATGATCAGCCCTGTGACATTGAGTAAATTACTTAACTTCTTCAAGCTTCAGCTTCTGTATCTATTAAATGGAGCAGTGAAAATCTCTGCCTCACATCCCATTGCCATGTGGACTGGAGGAGACATTCCCTGAAAAACACTCTGTGTAAGAGCTGGCAGTTTCACAACACTGCCAGCGGGGCAGGGGAATGGCTGCTTCTCCATTCTGTCACAAACTCTGTTCATTATTTTATGTAAAAATCATCAACTTGATAAGTGAAAAACAACATTTATGAATTTTAACTTCTGAGACAAAACACATATTTCAAGCCTATAAAAATGCATACAACATTTTCAAGTAAAGGTCTGGCCTGGACAAATATTTTTTTCTCATACATTGTTCCCCATGAGTGGTTGATCATATAAAAAGCTCAAATCTTCCTTAGTTTTACAGGAAGGCATATCATTGATTGTGTCTGTGGAGACAGAGGGCCTGTCTGTGGGTGAGGTGGAGTATATGTACACAGTGGTTATTAAATATGTGCTTAAAACATTTTCTCTCAACAGTCTCAATGAATTGGATTTAGCTGTCTATAATTTATCTTCAATTGTGTGAACAGCTTCAAAAGACAAGTAGAAATCAAGAGAAAAGAAGGAAAGCATTCACTAACAATCCCCTTACCCAAACAAATTACATTTTATTTGTTCATTGTCCATGGAATTTTACAGAATTACAGTAGACATTCACTCAAATCCGAGGACACATTTCCTCACACTGAGACCAGCCTTTTCCCATATGTGTGCCATCATTTTACCAGGTCCATGAGATGCCGTTCCAGCCAGGTCTTGGCAGTGGGAGCTGTGTATACAGAAAGAGACCCACCCCCATGGGCCAGGCGAGAGGATGGGGAACAAATTCTACTGGGAAAGTGAAGTAGGAATGGGATTAGAGGTTAGAACCTGGGGCAGCCAAAAATGTCGCTGTGAAGTCTGAGCGTAAATATGATGGGTGTGGGTTATTCTGAAATGAAAGTTGAAGCAACAAAGGGAAATGACATTGAGGGAGATTCATACACTGGCATTTAGACGCCATTTTAAGGACAAGCTTTATTTGGCTTCTCTTTGGAATTCCAGAGGCTCTACCCAGTGTAAAGACAGTACTGTGTGTTTAATGCCTGAATGCATTTGCTAGTGAAGGTGATTTCCCAAGATTTCTATAATAAAAGTGGAGAGAAGTATTAAGAAATACAACCTTGAGCCAGGCACAGTGGCTCATGCTTGTAACCCCGGCACTTTGGGATCCCGAGGTGGGTGGATCATCTGAGATCAGGAGTTCGAGACCAGCCTGGCCAACATGGTGAAACCCTGTCTATACCAAAAACACAAAAAATTAGCCTGGCATGGTGGTGGGCACCTGTAATTCCAGCTACTTGGGGGGCTGAGGCAAGAATATTGCTTGAACCCAAGAGGTGGAGGTTGTAGTGAGCTGAGATCGCACCATTGCACTCCAGCCTGGGCAACAAGAGCAAAACTCCGTCTCAAAAAAAAAAAAAAGTACAACCATGATTACTACAAAGAAAGAAAGATCACTTTTTCTGTCCTGGTTATCTTGTCTTAGGTATCACTCATCAAATAATCTCTCAGTCCTTGACATGGAAGGAGGCTCTTTAGGTTTTACATCTGTTCCTCTTTTGTCTCTGTTTGTTCCTATTTCCCAAAACTGTGCCCTTGAGTGTTGGGCTGCAATAACTTTGTGGGTTCACTGTGGGTCTGTTGCTCCTTGAATCTGTTTTTTGCTGTTTAATTCCTGTTTAGAGCAGATAGTGTGTCAATTTTCTACCCAGAGCTAGCTGACTGCTCTCGACAATCAGTTATGCACAGGTCCCACACCATGAGAAAATGACATTATTAATGTCCAGCGGCAGTGTCATGATCACTTTTCAAGATCGTAAGTACAGCTTGTACTCTTGGATATTATTTTTTCTGTGTTCAGCCTTGAATAGCTTCTGTGAGGAAGGGAGTTTGCTGAATAAGGTTATGAAAAATATAAGGATAGTTTAATTTTATTAATCTTGGAGGCCTCTTGCATAAATGTTAACTGGAAACTGTTAGGCAGTAAATTTGCTGAAAGAAGAAGATGAGATTGTTGTGTGGTATAATAAAAAGGACACTACTTTCAAAGCTGGGAGATATAATTTAATTTGCTCTTTTCCACTTAAAAGTGCTGACTTTGGGCCCATGTATTTATTTGTAAAATGACCCTTCATTTATGGAACAAGAAACTGCATTATGCCTTGTTTACCATCCAGTGACAGGCTCCGTGTGAAAGCATTTTGTAAACTGTAATATACACTAATGTAAGGCCATTATTATGTCTTTGTGGTCAACATGTTTAAAAATTTGTTAGTTTGCATTTCCGTTCAATTTATGTCCTGGTCCATCATTTCCATATTTCAGCTGCAGAGACCTTGATTCAATCCTGTTCATCTTGCAGTCTAATTAGAGGCCTGAAATGTTTGCTTTATTTAGAATTTGTCACTTTACATTCTAAAGAATGAAGATTCAGTGTTCCTTAAAAGACTAAGATTCTAAGATATTACAGAAGTGAATTCTAATTGTCTGTCTTCAGAAAGCCATGGGATTTTGTGTTTTCATCAAGTTGGTTACCATTTTTGGAAACATTGCAGTAAAGTATATTAGTTTTATATCAGTGCTCGTCACAAGATGGAGATGGTATTCCAGTAGGGTAGCCATTAGGCACATTGGGCTATTTATATCTAAGTTAATTAAAATTAAAGCAAATTAGAAACTCGGTTCCTGCATTGTGGTAGCCACATTCCAGGTGCTTAGTAGCCAAATACGGAGAGTGGCTTTGTACAGTGGAGATGACAGAACATGTCTATCCTTACAGCAAGTTCTTTTGGATAATCTTGCTCTAGAGGAAAGGAAATCTAATATCACACTGTTCAGAGGTATCCAGCACTTAAGTTCCACGCAGAATTTTGCCAATTTAGATTTCCAGTCTAAAACAGCAAATTTTAATGGGCCAATCAGGTTTCCCCATCTACAACCTTTTCTGAAGTTATATTTAGGGTGTTTATGGTTTGATGTTTTTAAATGTTTCTGTCTCTCTGTTGGGTCCTATAGGTCCTGTGTGACAGACATGTGTGAATGTCCAGTCCATAAAAACTGTTACTGCGAGTCATTTTTGGCATATACCCGTGCCTGCCAGAGAGAGGGCATCAAAGTCCACTGGGAGCCTCAGCAGAATTGTGCAGGTAAGAAAGTCCTGATGGATCTACCCATCAGAAGTTTACTGCAATGCCCAAGATGGCAATGGAGGAGACTTGTGGATGCTGACATGAGTGGCCACGTGCCCCCTTGCCAGAGGAAAATCCCTTCCAATAGCCCATCTGGATTGCTACTTGATAAAACACAGGGACTTCCCACTGGGCAAGGTAGATAGCACTTAAGATAAATGCTTTGTGATAAGCATATTTAAGCAATTTAAAGATTTCCACTGTTGCAAAATCCTCTTGACCTCAAACTACCAGCTGGATATACTTAGCTCATGGATGGTTATAGCTGTGGATTAGGTTATGTGTGAAGCAGAGGAGATTCAGGACAATTACAGTCATTTAAGGTCTTCAGGATAAGCAAGATACTTTTTTTTAGAGATTATTATACAAAGCTTAGTAGAATTTTTTTCCCCTCTGAGAGATTTCTGTAATAGTTGTTGCCTCAGGCAAGTTAATTAGCTTATTTGATATCTGTAAAATGGACTTCTTTATTCATCCAAGAAATATTTGTTAGAAAGTGGCTAGGTACTGGGCATTGTGCTGACACTGGGTACTTTCATGAGTATAAGAGATGAAGCCCCAGTCATTGACGCAGTGGCAGCCTAGTGGGAGAAACAGACAAAAACATAACTCTACAATAAAAACTTACAAATTACAGTAAGTATGAGGAAGGAAACAAACAGGGCAGAGTGATAGAAAGCCAATGGAGAGGGCTGAGATGGGATGAAGAGGGAGGCTTCTCTACAGATGATATTTCAGCCTAGCCCTGAAGGAGTGAAGGGAATGAGAGCAAGCATTCTATGCAGAGGAAACGTGTTTGATGGCATAAGGTAGGAGAAAAATTATTAGCATGCTCTCAAAGTGGAGAGGAGCCAGTGTGGTTTGAGCCTGAGGTGGGCTAGGGGAAGAGGGGTGCAAGAGGAAGGTGGAGTAGGAGCAGGAGCTGAATCACGCAGGACTTGGCAGGGTTTTGAAAGAAGTCTAGCTTTTTTTCCAAGAGAAGTGGAAGCCTCTGATAGCTTTTAAGCAAGCCTCTTTCTGCTTTCCAAAGATGACCCTGGATACTAGACAGAGAATAAATTGGAAGGGGACAAGATTGAAACCAGGGTACTAGGCAGGAAGCTATTGTGATAGTCCTGGTGAAAAACTGATGGTGGCTTGAATTAAGATGGTGGCAGTGCATGTAGAGAGGAAGGGAGAGAGTCTAGATTTTAGAAATTTGCAATTTTACAATAATACCTGCTATCTAGTTACAAACATTAGTGATATATACTTGGAGCATCTCAAAGAGTGTCCAACTCATAGAAGATGCTCAGTCAAGGGTAGCTGCTGTTGTTATTTAGATTTGAAGGAGAAATGACTGAATAGTTGTCACCTCATTCAAGGACTGGCAAATTTTTGTTTTTAAAGGGCCAGATTTACCTGAAATAAAGAGACTGGGATTTTCAGCATGCTACCCTAGTCTTAATAGCCTTAGCTCACATCTCAGAAAAGAAGGCCACCCGTGCCATTGCTGACTCCACAATGTCTACATTGGTTGAAGATAAGAGTGGTCACCTGGTTAAAAGAAGCATCCAGAATTGCCTTGAAGCTGTGATTGCAGTGTACAGACATTGTGTTCACTTAGACCTGTGAGTTATAACCTGGCCGGACATTGGAATCACCCTGGGAGCTTAAAAAATAAACCAGGAACCTAAGCCTGTACCCTGTGCCCTGATGTCTTTCTTCAATTGGCCTTGTGTACCTTTTAAAACTCCCTAGGTGATTCTGACCTGCAGCCAGTGTTGAAACCCCTGAGTTAGTTTGTGTGTTTACTTGGGTGGCTGTGGGAAGGTAGGATGATGGATTTTTGGGGGTTGCTGAAGCTTCCTCAGCTGCCCCTTGGTGCAGTCACCAGTCTGTGTTTTTTGAAAAGCACCAGAGCCCTTTCACCTTCCTCTGACTCCATTTTGGTTGCGCCCCCTCCTCTGCAAACCCAAGTCCAATCTTTATATCAGAGTTCACCTTCCACAGCAAGTGTGCCACTCTATCAATGGTGCCCTTCTCAGAGAAGTATTGATTCGATAAAAATAATTCACTTAAGGTGTGGCTGAGGCTGCTGAAAGGTGAGGCAAATGTCTGACCTCTAATCTAATTGATCAGTGCTGGGTAGAATATGTGAGGGTGAGGTTTTTGAGGAATTGGGTCCTTCCAGCCATCTTGAATACTCCTAGCTCCCTTTATTTTGAATCCCCTTTCCCTTGAATCTACCGGAAAATGAATAAAATAAATGGAGTCAAGCTTGATCCAGCCATCCATCCTGGTATAATGCAAGGCTCAGCAGAATTCTGTTAATTTTATTAGCTGTGGTAGTGCTGTTGTTGGGATCATATTAGATACAGGATATATGATCCTTCTCTTCCTGGCCCAGAGCTATACTTAGCACCATTTCAGTGCACATGTTGCATTTGAGGACTACACATTTCACGTCAGCATCTTCATTTCAGGGACTGAGTCTCCGGAGCTAAAATTACTTTTCTAATGGAAAAGGAATATGGCTCCTGAAAGATTCCATTTACCTCTTCTTAGTGGAGCCATCTGGGTGAAGTATAACTCCATCGAATGAAGTTCAGTGGAAGGGGAACGTTTTAAACGCACAAATTCTCTCACACATACACACACACACATACACACATGCACGCACACAGATTATGAACTTCCACAGACTGACAGTTGGTACATGAAGAAATAAATTTACACAGATCTGTAGCATCTCTCAGTAGATTCAGTTCAGATTCATGTAAAATATTGAACACTATAAAAGCCCTCTTTACTTGTTTTTAGCTCCCAGGTCCTTTGACTCATGACAGCACTTAAGGCCACATAAGACAAAAAGGAGAAATCTTCCAGAGCAAAAAGTTTGGAAGTTGAATATATAAGAAGTCAGCCAGGCGAGAAACTCTAAATGAACCAGTGACATTCTAAAGTCTGGCCTGGATTTTAACATTGTCATGACTATAGACACAGTAAGTGCCCGCTTCCTATGGCACAAAGGTTCTAAACCTATGGAACCCTAATTTAGCATGGGAATTACTAAATTACTAAATAAAATGTAATATGCTAAGGGCTATAGTGAAAGTATATAAAAGTTTAATAATAATCATTTATATTACTATTCACCCTTTTTAAGCACTTCCTTTCCCCCAAGGACTATATTAGCATTTTATATTATATTTTATCTTGATAATGCCGATAATACTTTATATGGTAACGTTATATTACCCACATTTTACTCAGAGGGTCATTGAGACTTAAAATAGTTACGTAATTTGCTGAAAGTCACAGAGCTAGGAAGCAAGGAAGCTGGGAGTTGAACCCAGGTCAACTTGTATCGTTGCCCTGTCCTTAATCATTATGAGAACACAGAGACCCAAGAGCACTGTGGAAAAAGAAGAATGCATATTTATGTGCTTATATTAGTGTTAACTAATTCATCCAAATATGTATCTAAATCTTAGTCACCTTAGTGACGTTCCAATTTCTATTTGTTTGTTCCCTATCATTGGTGGTTGTTACTTGGTACCTTCTGACTCTAAATTTGTTGTGATTTTGTCTGCTGTATCTTACATTGTCATCCTTAGCAGAATGTCTGCCACCTGCCTATAACTGATACTAATTGTCACTGCACATTCAGTAATACATTTTATACATGGAAAAGGTGCTGGAAACGTGGGTGTTTTTGTCTTTGTGTAGCATAATGGATGGTTTGCTGGGCTATGTGAACAGTTTTCTCCCTCCTTGTTTGGCTCTGCAAACCCCAGATGGTTCTACCTCCTTCCCTGCAGCAATTCTACCCTAATTATATACACTGAGTTATTTCTTGACTGACTGGATGCCTTCTGTAAAAGTTCAAGAGATAAAGTCAGGTACTGTGACCTTCAGCACCCCATAGGGGGATGTGGAGATGGTTGAGTTCCAGAAGGCACAGAGCCATGCTGATTGAATGTATTGATAAAGCCGGCACATAATGTTTTTATGTTTCACCTATAGCAGTTTTAATGCCCCTTTGAGAATAAATGCACTCTAACCCTAACTACTTTGGCAGATCCCTGTTTTTTTTTTTTTGTTTGTTTGTGTTTTGAGATGGAGTTTTGCTCTTGTTGCCCAGGCTGGAGTACAATGGTGTGATCTTGGCTCACTATAACCTCCGCCTCCCAGGTTCAAGTGATTCTCCTGCCTCAGCCTCCCTAGTAGCTGGGATTACAGGCATGTGCCACCACGCCCGGCTAATTTTGTATTTTTAGTAGAGACGGGGTTTCTCCATGTTGGTCAGGCTGGTCTGGAACTCCCGACCTTAGGTGATCCACCCGCCTCAGCCTCCTAAATTGCTAGGATTATAGGCGTGAGCCACTGCGCCCAGCCATGTTGTTTTTTAACTATTTAACAAAATAGATCCTTTAAAATACATGTGTGCCCATCAGATCACACCTATGTTTTAAGAAATGATCTTATGCCTTTTACAAGTTTGAAAAAACAACTGAATTCACAGAGGGTAAATGAGGGCTCAGGTCAGTGTTAGTGTTCTAGGATAATCTAAAAGCTGTGCTGAATTGAAGGCAAATCTGATGATGTCACTCCACAGCTTAAAACCCTTCCAAGGCTTCCGTTTGCCAAGGTTTGTGGGGTCATTTGTGGTCTCTGACCCTGGCTTACTTCTCTGCCTCTATCTCCTACCACCTGCCCTCCTCAAGGTCCATGTCTCTAACCCACCAAACCAAGAATCCACCCTTCCCTGATTAAGCCACAGTGCCTTGCTGTTGCCTGCACCCCTACCTTTGTTCCTGCTGTTCTATGTGTCTGGGAAGCTCTCCCTGTCATTGTCTGTCTGACAAGTTTGCTCACTTGATACTTACACAGGATCCATTCTCTCAAGTCTTCCTTGATCTCTGCTCAACTCTCAGTGTTGACCTAATGTGTTTCTCTCTTACTCTTCCCCTGTACTTCGTTATTGTCTGATGTGATACATCTTATATTTTGTTAAGAATCTATTTACACATCAGCTTTACCTATTTGGTTGTAAGCCTAACCTCCTGTAACTGGAGGACAAAGATGATACCTGATCACATTTTATTCCCCAGGCTTAAGAGACTGCCTGGCACATACATACTCAGCAGATGTTTATTGATTTAATTTGAATTGAATTGGATATGGTATTTATAGGATGAAGGATCATACGAGAGAGACAGATCTTTTTTTTTTTTCTCTAGTAGTTTTCATTTCCGGCAGTCTACTTTTGACTTGTAGACTGTGAGGGACATACCAGTCCTTAATAGTAGAAAGGTAAGATGCCTTAGAAGAAGTTGAAAGGTAGACTAGAAGAAAGAATTGAGAGGTCAGAGAGAGGAAAAGATGTGGGAGACTTCATAGCTATAGAATAGTCAGGGAAACACAAAGAATGTGGTGGGAAAGAAGAAATGCTGCTGAGAAGTTTTTATACTACCAGAAATCCTTGCAAGACTTAAAGGGGAGCAAAGCCTCTAGAGGGCAAGGTGAGTTGAAAGAGGGCAAGGTAAGTTCTGAAAGCAGCGAAGTGGAAAATGAACTCAAGACTGGCCAGATGAAATCCACACTAGGAAAAGGAATGATGGATTGAATATCATTAATATGAGATCCTCATCCAGGAGGCATGCATTGAGCTGCTCCCCCGTGCCTGTCCCTGTGCCAGAACCTTTGGTTACAGAAGATAAGAATCCCGCCCTCAGGAGACCAGGCCTCAGCGATACACTCTCTTCAACTGCGGGTGCTTGTCACAGTGACCCCCAGAAACTTTAAAATCAATAGCTGCACAGGCACCACTGCAGATTCAGGGCAAAAACCTTCAGGGGTGGGCTGAGAAATAAATATTTTTTAAAAGCACATCAGGGGACTCTTATGAATATCTCTGATTAAGAACTATAGCTGTACTGTAATTAGGGGATTAAAGCAAATAAGCAAATAACTATAACGTTAAAAGTACTGTGGGTTGCAGAGGAGAGAAGGCATCTTGGGGGGATATCCAGAAACCTATTTGAAGTGGGGGACATCTGAATTAAGATAAAACCGATTAGACTGGGAAAAGAATCAGAACTAATGGTAATAGATTTCAGAGGTCTCTAACTGGAAGTCAGAGATAAAACTGTAGTAATTGAGGAAAAGAGAGATAGAAGAGAAAACAATGTCGGGGGGAGATTGCAGGAGGTAATGTGAACATTTAGTGCCAGGAAGTGGGTAAAGAACCCCGAGAGAGAGAGAAGGTGTTCTCCAGGAGTCAGCAGAAGAACCAGGAGAGTTCACTGTCATAAGATAAAATGGACACAAAGACCAAATATTTTACAGAGTGGTCTTGGGAAAATGGGAGTTGCCAAGATGTTGGTGGATATGGACATTAGTGAAAACTTTGGAGGGAACTGCTTCAGTCAAGGGGTGGGTGAGGAAGATGAGCTGTCAACATTAATGAATTGCAGAAGACTAGGCTAAAATGACTGTAAATTCTTCCACAAAGTCTGCAGGTGAAAGGAAGGAGAAAATAAATCTGATAGTTTAGGGAATATTTGTTGTTGTTGTTGTTGTTGTTAAATAGATAGGGAGAAGATTAATGTGCTACGACAAAGAGTAGGGCAAGTTCTGAAAGACATGGGGCAGAAAAGAAGAATGGCAAATCCAGGATGGGTGCAAATGGCAAGAGGTAGTGAGGGGTAAGTTAAGGGTACTCCTGCAGATGACCTACCTCCAACACTGAAAGAGGATGAGTGCTCTGGGATGGGGAAGTGCTCCAGTAGGGCTTGAGGTAGAAGAGGATGGGAAATAGTAGGACCTAATTCTACTTTGGAAATAGTTTTCTTCTCAGTTGCTAAAAAGGAATGAGTCTCTGAGTGACTGAAGCATGAATGTAGGGTTTGTTTGCAGGATCAAGTATCAATCTTGGCCACTCATTAGAATTGCCAGTGTAGGGCAGGGTCGGAAGGAAAGGGGGAGTGTTTTGTTTTGTTCTCTTAAATTACTGGTATCCTGATCCCACCTTGAGGGGTTCTAATGTAATTGATCTGGGATGAAGTCTGGGCATCAGGAAGTTCCCCAGGTGATCCTAACTTCCATTTGTGACCACCATTAGTCTACCGAAGCATAACAACACATGAATACAATTGCTCTGTGTAAATATGATATTCAGCTTGGGTGTTTCCAAATCATTAAGCAAATGCAATGTATAGAGTATTCCGTTAGTCACTGAGAAGAGAAAAAAAGAGGACTTTGAAAGGATCAGTGAAAAGTCAAAACATTATCAAAGAAGCCTAAATTGAGAGATTTAAGGGAAGGGTTATGTCTATCCACCCACTCACTCATCCATGTATCCATCCACTCAATCTCCCAATAGTCCTCTGAGTACTAAATGTTAAACACCGTACTCCTGCAGAAGATAAAGAAACAGAACAGTGTTACCCTCTAGTAGCCTATATTTGAGTTGGTGTGTGTATGTAGAGAGAGAGAGAAAGAGTATGAGAGGATAAAACTGATGACTACAATTTCATGTTGTAAATGCAGTGATGAGATAAGCAGCAGGTGCTCTTCTTATCAGTCAAGGAACATCCATCCCATCCACACAGAAGAGGTGGGAATTCAGTTGAAAAGGTTGGGAACTCAGTTGAGAAGAGTGGAAGATGGGGTGAATGGTGGTGACATTCACCAAGCTAGATAATGGCACCAGATCAAGGCACTGGAGTCCACCATGCGTGAGGGAGCCCATTGATGTCATCTGTAGAGAAGAGCAAAGGCATGGATCACAGAACAGGGTAAAGAGGGGGTAGAGGACAGATCCTGAGATGCAAATGGAAAATTCCAATCCCCTCTCTGTTGTGGTTATGTCTGTTTCATAACAGCTTTATTTAGCAAGTATTTGTTGCTGGCTTCCATATCTAATGCTCACCAAGTGCCAGAAAATGTGTGGGCTAGAGATGCAGTGAGGGACCACACAAAACTCCGCCCTCAGGGAGCTTACATTTTAGTGTTGGAAGACAGAGTAAATATGATACGATGTCAGGTAGTAGTATGTGTAAAGAAGAAATAAATAGGGAAAAGAGGTAGTGAATATGAAAATGTTGTTTTGAATAGGAAGTTACCTTTGAGAAGGCACCTCAGAAAGCTGAGAGTGAGCCAGGTGTAGGAATCAATAAGGCATAGATTATATGGGATGTTTCAGTATAAGTGACCAGTAATTAGCTGCTACTAACTCATCCCTCTGCTGGTGTATCAGACAGCAGCCATGTCATTTACCTCTATCCCCAAAGCATCTTGTACAGGGCCTTTGTTCAAAGCAGGTGTTTACCTAGAGTCAATGGTTTAGTTAACAGTTGAGGCAGGGATAAATAAATAATGCGCCAGTGCTTATTATGAGTCTATACAGAAAAATGTTCATTATAGAGTCAAGTAGTTTAAAGTTGGTTTTATTTAGATGTTTTGTTTCGTGCAACTCGGTTTTTGAATAGTAAGAGCTGATGAGAAGTCGTTGATTACTCCCTGGATAGAATGTGACTCTCTCATTTGTTTCTAACCAGTACAATGGATATTTGAGAAGCCTTCATAGAATTTATTTTATGGTGCTTATTAACTTTCTTTTACTTAAATATGATCAAAGATCAACATTTTGTGGCAACTCTAAATGCATAACTTGAAAGACTCAAAGTGAGGTCCATTTGCTGGCAAACCAGTTCTATCTTTAAATTTTACGATTACATGATTCCTCACCAGGTATTATTCTGCAAACAGCATAAACAATAGAGGCATTGAAGCTGAGAATGTCTTCCATTGTTATTACTTTTGTTTAAAGGAACTTTAAATGAAGATTGAATTGTTATTGGTGTTCTTGGAGGGTCCCTGATCTAAATTCCTACTTCTGTCAACATTCCTATTCTTGAGGAATGAGGGGCAGCCCCTTCGACTGTCACTGGATGTAACTCAGATGGAAAAGGCTGTGTGTCACAAAACTCCCAGAATGTTTGCATTATTTTTTTCTGACAAGTCTAGTCATGAATTTTTAGGATCTCTCAGAATTTCATCAAAATCACTTTGCCTCTAAGTCAATAAAGATAGTAAATTGGCTGTGATGTGGCAACATCATCATTTTTATATTGTTTGACCCAGCCAGCTGCTGTCCTCCCTGCAGTCACACATCTGACTTTTCTCTATTTGGCTTACCCCAATCTTGCTCCAACATGCCTTAAATTTATTAATTTAACACACGATTACATTGATTAAAATATGTCACACATTCCCAATATCCGTGGTAGGTTTTTTTCTCTGTGGGTAATTTCATATATTTGAATATTGATGTAGTTGCACAAAATATTCCTATTCATCACAGCTCAAAAGCTGAAAGAACTATTTGCAGCAGATGTTTTATACTATTTAGTTATTTGTACAATAACTAAATAGCCTTAAAGATTTTCCTATAGCCTTACACATTTATAGTTTATCTTATCTAAGAATAAGATAAATTCTTGTTCAGATCTACCTGCGTTTGTTTTTATAGATGTAGCTGATTCCCAGAGTGTTTGAGGAATGTTGGGTGTTTGTCATGCTCTTGTTAAAATGCAAATCTGATCCTGAGCTATGGAAACGTCTATGCAGTGTCATGAGCCTGCAAGAACGGCATCTGGCTGAGGGTGAATTAATGGGGTCTTTCTCCATGTTATGCCTTTGTCTCCTTCTCTTTTTCAGCCACCCAGTGTAAGCATGGTGCTGTGTACGATACCTGTGGCCCGGGATGTATCAAGACCTGTGACAACTGGAATGAAATTGGTCCGTGCAACAAGCCGTGTGTTGCTGGGTGCCACTGTCCAGCAAACTTGGTCCTTCACAAGGGAAGGTGCATCAAGCCAGTCCTTTGTCCCCAGCGGTGACCTTTGTTTCGATCCTTAAGACTTTGAAATCTGGTGACTTTGACACTGAAGCGGAAAAGCCAATGAAGGACTGCAGTATTTGTGTGCCTGATTCTGTAAACACACACACACAGAGTATATATGTGTATATATATAGATATATTAAAAAACATTTCATCATTTATATAAACTATAGGGAGATTATTATATGTATATTTTTTGCTGTAAGACATGTATTGTTTCTAGGATCCTAACCTGTAAGCCATTGAACATGTTGTATAAATACACCAGGTGTTTTTAATTTAATAAGGTGGCATGCAGATACATTGGATAGTGTTAGCATCACATACATTTGTCATTTTTAAGGAAGTTTTCTAAGAGCTCTCAATTGCCTGCCTGTATTAATTTTAGTTTTGAGTCAGGATTTGTAATGGAGTGGGAAATGTGTTTCTCTGGAGAAGGGCACATTTATCTAGGGGCATTTCAGGTTTCCAAAGAAAGGAATGTATGCCTGGGAAAGACAGCAGGAGATTGGTGACCGGCCCTAATGGTGCATGAAAAGCGAGTGATAGGCTGTTAGAATGTATTAGGTCATGGGCTAATATTATTTCCAAAATTGATTGGCTGGTTGCCAAGAAATATATATTTGTCACTAGGGCATAACCAAAGAATCAAGTGATTTCTTGCCATCCTTGCATAGTCCTCAAGTCTTCTAATCATCCATGTGTGTATGATGGATGTGACCATTTATATGTCATGTGTTGAGATTAAAGGGTGTCTGGATGACATGTTAATTTTATTGAGCATGAGAAGGTATTTGAAGAAACTGTTGCACAACATATGATGAAATTTTGATTTCTCTGAATCTCAGAGTAATTTAAGATGGGCAAATCCAATGAGTTGATGTAACCCATCTACATTTTGTGGCTATTTCATGTATAAAATGAAAGGCTTTAGTTATTTCTAGAGGAGTCCCATCCAACACTATTTGGTGACTGTTAATATGTTATAATTATTAGACAGTGGAAAAGCCTTTATTGACTAATTGATTTAACCTCAGTCCAAAGAACAGTCTCTATACTTGCTCTCATTTACTGATAGGCTGCTGCTAGTTACCATTTGATTGTCTTGACTTTCGTCTTCAGTTGAATTGGTGAAAACATCAAGAAAAACAAAACCCACTGTGTCTTAAAATGTTCTGCATTGTAGTCAATAAAGGGCTTAAGATGTAAAACAATGCATTTTCTCTCTCAAGATGTCCTGTGTTATACTTTATAATTTGTTGTATCAACTTCAGATTCATTAAATTTTAACAGCTTTATTTAGTTATAATTGTTGTATCTTACAACAGTATATATAAAGACTATTATTAATAGACAAAAGCAAACCCACGTTTTTGACAAGCCAGCATGTTGCCAATGCTTGTCAAAGACATTTATGTTTCTTTTACATTCATGACAGCTAAAGTATTAACTTGGATTTTTTTTTTTTTTTTGACTGGAAAATCCCTAGTTGTTTGAATTAACTGAATAAAGTGCAGGGCATAATAGTGACTGGCTGGGGGCACTGGGCCTTTGGTTTTTTTCATTGCTGTGTTTGGATACTAATCACCCTCGTATCTGCAGCCTGAGGTAGTCAGGTCATTGTTTCAGTGCTGCCCTTGGAAAGAAGACTTTGACTTGGGTGCTCTGGGATCTAAGTGTGGTTTGTGACTTTATCCCCATTATTTAAGCATTTGGGGGTCTCACTTTTGCTTATCTGTAACACAAAGAGGCCATGTAGTATAGTGAGCAGGGTTGAGAATCGGGAAAACTAGACCCCTGCCACTAACAGGCTAGGAGACTTTGGGCAGTAATAGGAGGCACTAAGGGCTTGCAAACACTTTCCTACTTGTAATCTCATTGATTCCCTGCTCTGCCCTGACAGGAGGGGTAGGGAAAATCAGTTGACGTTGCCTGGTGGTTCCTACCTTCTGTAAAACGAACAGATTCCTCAAGATTAGCTTTAACTCCCTTTTCAGTTCACTGTAGGTTCTCTTCTGTGAAAGAGGGCAGCATAAGGGAAATGATGGAGAAGGGAGAATTGTGGATGGTTATTTATAGCTCATGATTCATCCAAGGACTGAGTTACTATCCCTATGAGGCTAACCGGCCTCTTTCCCAACACTTAATCATGGCAGCCAGGGTGGGTGAATGATGAAAGCTCTTCTGCATGAGCCAGTTTCATCATTTTGGGTGGGTTGATTACAAGTTTGTGTGGCATTCCTTTTTCTGGGGATTAGCTTAATCTCTGTACATTTTTCTCATTTCTAATTGAAGAAGAAAGGGAGGGCAGAGAGGACAGAAAATTACTTGGGTTTACTAATTCAAAGAGGCATCTCTGATGGGAGAGGGTGAGGAAATCAGCCGAATGGTTGGCCTGCATATTCTTTTTTAGGCCACAGGCTACAGCTGAGCAATGGCTTAGTCTAATGATTGGGCACAATGAGGATTTACCAAGTGCTTCAATGACAGCAGTCCTGTTTTATTCACATGGGATGTTTTCAATTGGTTCTTCAACTAAGCTCTTGCAGAGTGAGATGACTTGAAATAAAAATGTTCTATGAATATTGAATTTGATGAGAAACAAGCACCCTCAGTGAAGAACAAGAATAATTATGATTCTAATTGCCCATAGTTGATACTCAGTAAAAGTAAGTTCTCTCTTCTCTCCGTCTGTAAATAGGAATATTTGAGGGTCCTGACCTAAAAGTTTTTAGCTGGGAAGAAAAGATATCTCTTTGGCATTGACAAGAGCAATTTTTGTTAAAACTGTGGTACACTAAGAATCGCTAACTCTTCAGGTTAAAGGCCTCACTCATCTTAACTCATTGACTGCTTCCTGACCATCAGACCATCCCGTATGAGGGCATCTTTCAATAAGAACGAGAAAGACCTAGGGGGTTGACTAGCTTCTCCCAGCTTTCACTGAAACACGGATAAACCATTTCAACTGGAAAACTCTTCCTTGTTATGAGATATTTCAGACATACAAAAAGGCATAGAGAAAAATGTTGCAAACACCCATGACTACATTACCCTAATTAAGAAATATAACCTGGTAAGTAGTCAATAAATTTTTCTTGAATCAATAAATAAAACCTGATAAATGCTGTCTCATGGTTGCAACAGCTGTTTGTGGATTTGTTCAGTTTGAGCCTGACTGCATTTCTCTTCACTTTGCCACTCTTTGTCATTCACATTCATCTGGATCTGACAAGTAACAAGGACATGAGCTGGAAAGCTCTTGGAGTGGGAGGAGGAGACTGCCTTCAGGGATAGGTGCCAAGATATTTTAATTAGCGATCTCCTCCAAACATAACTCAGGAGCAAGCAAAAATAATCTCTGATTCTACATCCTGGAGTACAAGCCTTTGCAAAACTTGAGATTTTAATTCTGAAAAATGACAAGTTTCAAGTGGGCCAGAAGGAAACAACAGGGAAAAGGAGCAAATGCTGATGATTATTCTGACGCTGAGTTAAGAACCCGGACATTCATTTCTTTAAGGGGCTCTTTCTGGCTTTACAGTCATGTTGCTACACTGGGTTTATTTAAACCAGTTGAATGACACGAACATGCATCAGATCCATTTTTATTATGGTCCCCTTTCAGATTAATTTGAGCAAGCTAGCTTGGAAAAGGTCAATGTGGTGGAAAAGCATGAGAAATTTATATTTAGAGAAACTTGAAAAGTAGGAAGGTGTTTCAGGTAGGGGGAGAGCAAATCCCCTGGTAACAAATAGATACATACCTGGGGCTGCACCATAAAAGGTGCAGGCTGAAGGGCAACGGTGAAGCTTGTGGGTGTGAGATGTGGCTGGGAGGTGGGAGTGGGGTCTTAGGAGGCTGGGGTCTCAGCTCCTTGTCATGTCACATGACTAGGTCACATCTGTCTAGGTACTGGGCTAAATAGACTGAGGTGCTTGGAGCTAGATGTCACATCTGGGGAATCTTGGGTCCTGTCCAACTGCCTTGAGAGTGGAGGAGGTGCCAAAATCTCCATCGCACATTCTCCACATGGCTCCCTGGTGGGCTGAGGCACCAGATGGGTAGGTCCGCTCCAGCTATGAGCGGTGTTAAGCAATAGAGTGACGTGACCAGCCAGGCCTTTGTTTCAGTGAGATCAGTGACAGTGCAACGAAGGTGGATTTCCAGTCAAAAGACCAGGTGGGAGTCCCCTGAGATAGTCCAGGTGAGAGATGATAAGCCCCAAGACCATGAAGTAGGAAGTAAAAAGGGGAGAAGTTTGTGACAGATTGGATGGTGGATAGGCCAGTCTCTGGTTTGAGTAACTGGGTGGCGATGATGGTGCCAATTTCCCACAGAAGGAACACTGACAAGGGAATATATCTACAATAATTTCTACTGTCAGTCAAAGTGTTTTCTGCTAAGCTATATTTGCTTTAATTCAACAGACATTCTGAATATTAGGTTTAAGACATGGTCCTTCCACACGCAGTCACGGTGCAGGATGAATGGCTTGTGGTGAACTAGAAGGCCATACCAGTGGCCATGGGAGCCTCAGGAAGCCCCATTTGAGGTTTTCTGTTTGGGAGAGTGTCAAGAGTGCCAGAGAAAGTGACTACTGAGATGAGTCTTGGTAGAGGACTAAGTAGCCTTTACCTGTGCAAAGATGTGTGTGTGTGTGCATGTGTGTGTGTGTGTGTGTGAATTGTCAGGAGTGGAGTAGTCTGGGCATTTAAAGAACAGGTAACTAAGCAGATAAGGAGAGAGACAAACAGGCAGTGTGGGTGTGCAGGGAACAACAGGCTTTGGGTACTGCTGAGGTGTAACAGATTCACAGAACTTTTTTGAGCTGTGACAATGCAACTTACACACCCTGGGAGGCTTTTTCAGGCTTCTCTTGGTTTCTAGTGGGATCCACACAAGTAGGGCTTGAGACATTTTGTTATAAGACACCTTGCCTCCTGCACCAGGCTGTGTTTGTGTTTCCTTCATCTGTCTTTTGAGCATCTAGAGAGGGAAGGGAAGGAAGAGGCTTCTAACAAGAGTGTTCTTTCTGACCTTCAGTCTTCCACTGCATGAAGGAGAGGCATTGGGTGCTTTAACAGAACTGCTCCAAGGTAAATACATTTCACCACTGCTTTTGTTGACTTGCTTGACTGTGGGCTGATGGATGGAGGAGGCTTAGAGTCTAAACAGCTGGTCCTGCTAGTGTCACCAGCTCGGGTCACACCTATGAGTAAAAGGCCAGGAAACACATCTTGCCCAGAGTTCTGTTGGGACAATTCTGTCATGTTCTAGCCACTTTGTGTCATAACCTAGCTTAGGCCTTAAAAACTTACATAAGCTACTTCTCTGCTTCTTCCAACTGGAACTTGGCTAACTAAGTAATTCCCCTGAGAAGTTTCTTCAGCTGTGAAATTTGGGGCTTAAGGAAATGTTAGTGGTGATGAAAAAGATTCACCTTTGCTCCAAGAGCATAAATACCATTTATCATATTGTCATTTTCACCACGTTCCTATATGTGAGTTAAAGAATCAGATCCTGAACATCTCCTTCTGGCTCCAGTGGTTAGGGGGGCACTGGGGAGGAGAAGGAGGTAGCAGACTGTCTGGGTTCCCTCCATGCCAGCAGGCTGCCTTGTGACAACGTGAGCCTGCAATGTGTTCCGGTCTGACCCCTTGAGGGCACTTCTGTGAAGAAGGCGGTTCACAGGGTCCTCTCTACTCAGTATGAATTCCCATTTTGCTCTTGAAGACAGTCAGGCCAGGGGGATTCTGTCTTACTAAACTTATTTGCTCACTTCACTATTTCTGAGAACAAACTGACAGTGAGAAGAAAATGAAAGCTGGAAGGAGAAGAGAAGATTCAGGTTTATCCACAGCATCTACCATTCCAGACACACCTCAGGAACCTCAGACAGAACACAGGACAACTGGCTTGATCGCACTGAAAAGCATTCTCCATTCTATTTTATGGGATGATGTTTGAGGAATATCTGCTTTCATAGTCAGAGCAATGCAGCCTAAGCAATGTCATTTCCATGATGATCCACACACTGTCCTGATCCTGTGATTTTCTGAGACGTATTTGAAAGAATCTTTCTGATGATTTGTGAACATGCAAAGACACCCCACTCCACCAGGTCCTGGCAGGAGAAGTTAGACCCCAAACCAGGGTTGACTTGCCTGTTGAGAGCACAGTAACTCAGAGCAGGATTGCCTCACCCTTTCTTTGCTTTGTCATGGAGGTTCAGGCCATAGAACAGTTGGGTTGCTTTGGTTAAAGAAAATAAAGATGGCAGCTAGAAAAGCCTCCCAGCGGAACCAGAACGTCCAGCCGAGCTGGGAGGTGTTCGCTGTGCCTGGACTGCTCCGGAGGGTCAGAGTGGATTCATCAGTTTCTCCCTCTTCTTTGGGAATGGTCAGCAAAGAAGAGAAGGTATTTTCCATACAAATGAAATTATGTCCAAATCTGTTATTTATTTCCTTTGGTTTTAAGTTGGGGGAAAAACTGTAAAAATGTCAAAGAACAATACGGTGCACATTTTAATTTTTTATCGTAAAAATCTTGGTAAAATAAAAATTGTTTTCTAAAATTTTGGAAATCTTGTTTTCTTGGATTCAAATTCTATCCAATTTAACGTAATAATTGTGAATTATTTTTACAAGCTGCTTTTTTATAAGTAGGTTTCCAGTGCATATATTCTGAATGCAATTTTGCAAAGCAAAATTTGTTTTTCTTGAAATTGGTTCCATGACTTATTGTTCATATCATTAGCCCAATTTGACTGTTTTGTGAGAGCAAGTGTATTGAAATGCTTGTCTAAATAATGTATATGAATATTATCAACCCCACATCACTTAACATGTGTTATCTTTATAGCAGTAATGCTTGCAACTTCATTTGTTTCTGCTTCTCTGAGCCTACGTACACAACTCTTTTTACTATGAAAGAAGAGGCCCAGTAGGAGACAGGGAGAGACTGTGAGGCAAAAAGCAAAGATGCATCAGATACAACCACAGAGATATTTTTGCATCACAGTCTGAGAGGAGCTGCTTCACGCAAGAGTCATGCAGATGTGGCTTTATGTATGTCACCTCCGAACAACTGGAAGGAAATAAAATCCAGTTCCAAGACTCATCCTATGAACTGCCTGGTCTAACCCACATTGTTTTCAGGAATGTGCCTTTTGTGACACATGGCAACAGGTTGCCCTTGTTAAAAGCAGCCACTGAACTTCATCAAAGCTGTGATCTGTCATCCAAATGTCTAGCCTGTTGTGATGGAGGCAGATTTCCAGATGGCCCAGCCTTCTAAGTGCATGGGCTGGCTTGATGTTGGGGATGGTGAGAGCTGGACTCCGACTGATGCCTGGACCTTGGGCAGTGAGCAGGTCCTCCAGGCAGGCCTCCACAGCCCATGGGTGTGGGTGTACACGTGCCTGGGGAGGAGTCCCTGATGAATGTCCAGTGATCCTGTAGGACCGGCCTCACTCTGCCTGCTCATGCTCCTTCTCTGGTAGATGGGGACAAGGCTTCCCTCACCAACCATAGGGTCTTAGCATTTCCAACTAGAGTCTGGCAATTGGAATAGAGCATTCAGGGCCAAGAGCAATTCTTCCACTAGGAGAAATGGAGCCCAGTGTAGCTCCCTGAGCTTTCTCACAAGGAATAGGAAAAAATTGTCACGTCAGCTATCAGCTATTGTGTCACCCTCCCCTCTGTAACTGCCGTCTTCCTCCAACCTTCAGCTTTGTCTCTTTTGACTCTCTCTTCCTTGCCCCAAATGGTGTTGTCCCCTGTGTCTCTCTGCCATCTCCCATACCCCAGTTCCAAACTGGCCCATCCTCCTGGCAGCATTTTATGCTCTAGTTCTTTCCTGGCACTAAAAGAAATATAGCTGACCTGGATGCTACTCCCTCAAGAGTCAGTTTGCCAACAATATCAGTGAATATTTTCATATTTTTGTCTTGGGTCTTCTGGCATTAAACCAATGGTCTTGTTTCAATGTGGCCATTTTAGGCACCATATTAGATCAGAAGGGGTAATATTTAGAGAAAAGGTGGGCCTTTTGATGCCTGCAACAATGTAGGCACAGTATAGACACTACCTAGTAGACTGGCACTGAGGATTGGCTCTCTTTGCCACAGGCCATTTGAAAACTTTCTGGAAAACTCTTTTTTTTTTTTTTTTTTTTTTTGAGACAGAGTCATGCTCTGTCGCCCAGGCTGGAGTGCAGTGGCATGATCATAACCTCTGCCCCCCGGATTCAAGCAATTCTCCTGCCTCAGCCTCCCGAGTAGCTGGGCACCCACCACAATGCCTGGCTAATTTTTGTATTTTTAGTAGAGACAGTGTTTCACCATGTTGGCCAGGCTGGTCTTGAACTCCAGACTTCAGATGATCCACCTGCCTCTGCCTCCCAAAGTGCTGGGATTACAGACGTGAGCTGCCATGCCTGGCATGCAAACCTCTTTTAATTGTAGAACATTCTTTCCATTTTTAGGTAGAATGTCTAGAATTTTTGATATCAAAAATTCACTGATGAAAGAGATATTGTTCAACTTACTTTCTCTTTTTTTCTGACTCATATCCCCCCGCCTCCTCAAGAGAAGGCTCAACTCTTTCCCTACAGCAAAATCAGTGAATTTTGTAAAGCTTTTCATTACAATGGTCCGGGAAGAAATTCCAGGGATATGTGACATCAACTTTGTTGTGTATCTTAACATAGTTTAAGCAAACGGTTTTCCAGTCCAAAGATAATGCAAAAAAAATTTGTCATTCCTGGGCAAGATGGCTTATCTCTCATGCTGACTCCAATGGATTTTCAGGTATTGTTTGTATTCTGTGTCTGGGACTGTAAGGTCATCTCCAACTCTGTAGAAAGAGGGCTGTGAGCTACTGGCAAGGCCTACACAAGAGATGACCTGTTCTATGTGCCCTCCTACATGTTGCTGGATGCACAGACAATCTGAGAGGATCTGACTTATTCTGCCCCGCAAAGATCACACTGTTAGCATTCATAAAGACACTCTAAAAAAACAAAACAAAAGACACATATACAAAACCAAGCAGAAATTTACTATCCCTTTAGGAGTCTTTTGGATAAAATCTTATGTTCCATTTGACCTTTTGTTTGAGATACAGAAATTCCCGACTGTGAAAATGTAGTGAACCAGCTCAAGCTGCTTGTCAAATTGCAGACTGGAAACTTCAGCTTACAACAAACTGGTCTAATTAAGCCTTATTAAAATCGGTGCCCCGGGGTGAATTTTTATCCCTTGCATAAAGGATGACATTGCAGATTTCCACATACAATGCAGGCGACTCTGATGCTTTTATGGGTGAATTTTCCAAATGGGGATAGCAAATGTGCCACGGACAGCATCCCTGAAGCACATGAGGATATATAACTGCTCAATAATTGCAGCTTTCATTTGAGTAAATTAAATGGTGATGAAAATAAAAGCCATGTCCTATCTCTGCAGTGTCTCAGAAATCTAGGCTCAGGCTGGAGGCAGAGGTTGGAGGCTGTCAGAGAGCTAAGAGGCCTTCTGGGGACATGGCACTTGGCCTCCTTGCCTCCCCCAATTGCCTCCCATTTCACTTTTCTTTTCTCCTCCCCTAAAACCTCAGAGGGGATCTTAACAAGGGGAAAAGACTCCCAACAGACAATGTCTCTCTGCAGAGGTGGCCATGCTGACTTTCGACAAGTCTTCCTTCTAATGTGGCTGCTCATCTGCTGTGAGGACATCACATCTACTGGAGCTTAGAAACAAATGAGAATAGCGTGGAAAAGCTGCCGTCACAAGACAGGTCATCACAAGACTGCTGTTTGCTCTTTCCACTGTTCATTGCATCCTCTTCAGCTCCTTTTCAGGGTCAAGAAGAAGTCACCTGCCAAGGGAACAGTAGGAGATGGAGATGCATTGTATTGGTGGAGCTGTGAAGGTGGAGGTGCCTGGTACACCCTGACACAGTGACCTTGGAAGACAAGTAGCCTGGTCTCTTTTGTATATTGTGTTCTGAATTCCAGATTCAAGTACTTCCAACTGCTTCCTTGTCATCTCCACTTGGCGATGGAATGAGCAGTCCAAACTTTCATATACTCGAAGATAAACTCTTGACACTGTTTGGGTTTTAAGTTTATTTTTGGAAGGGGACCCAGGGAACAATAGTGACAGACTAGGAAGAGTAAAATGGAAAGAGGAAAATCCATTCCAAGGAAGTATGGTAGAGCTGGTTACTGCTGTGGATACCTGGGGGCTTAGTTCCAATGGGTGGTCTTTTAAAGGATATACAGGTTAAGCCTCAGCATTATCCATCTGCTCTAAACCCTCATTGGTCAAAAACTGCCCCTGAGGTGTTAACTTCCTTGGTCTTCCAGGCTTACACAGGGACCTGAATGGCTGAGTGAGCTTCTGGAAGAGTCCCATGGAAAGGCTAAGAAACTCTGGGGCAAAAGGAAAGAAATGCAAGGTGCAGCTGAGGCCACGGTGCTGCCAGGCTTCACCCACTGCAGCTTGTTGCCACAGCAACTGCTGGAACAAAAAGGTGGGTGGTGAGGATGTGAGAGGGTGCAACACCTGGGAGTCATCCTTGACTCTGCACTTTCTCTTTACCACTCATCAGTAACTTCTATTGACTCTGCTGATAGGTCTCCCACTTCATCCTTGTTTCCCTTCTCTTTCCCCCACTACACATCAATGCACATGCACATGCAGCAGCTAGACTAAACCTTTAAAAACTCATGTTTTTTTCTCCTCTCAAACCCCAATGGCCACTCATCTCACTCAGAATAAAATCTAAAATCCTGTCCAGGATCTACAAAACTTGCATGTTTTAGACCTTTGCTCCCTTTTTGCTATGGTTTCAATGTCTTTGCCTCCTCCAAGATTCATGTTGAAACTGTATCCCCAAGGCAACAGTATTAAGTGGTGTGGCCTTTAGGAAGTGATTTGGCCATAAGGGCTCCAACCTCGTGAATGTATTTGTGCCCCATGAAAGGGCATTGAGGGGTGAGTTTGCCCCTTCTGTCTCTTTTCTCGTGTGAGGACATAGCATTCACGCTTCCAGAGGATGCAGTGTTCAAGGTACCATCCTGGAAGCAGAGACTGGGTCCTCAGCAAACATCGAACTGCTGATGCCTTGATCTTGGAATTTCCAGCCTCCAGAGCTGTGAGAAGTAAATATTTGTTATTTATAAATTACCAGGCTGAGCTCTGTTATAGTAACACAAGCAGCCTTTCTGATCTCATCTTATGCTTCTTTTCCTCTCTCTCTCTCTTCTCCAGCAACTCTGGCCTCTTTGCTGTCTTCAGATTGCCAGGCATATTTCAAGATCTTTGCATTTGCTGTTCCCTCTTCCCAGAATGTGATTCCTTCAAATAGTCATATGGTTCAGCCCCTCATCTCATTCAAGTCTCTGCCAGATCTCACCTCATCAAGAAGTTCTTTTCTGATCATCTTATCTAAAATAGCACATTTTCATCCACCCGTCCATTTCCTTTCCCTTATTTTTCTTCCTATCTAAAATATTATAGATTTATTCGTTTGCTTTTGTCCTCTTTTCTCTCATCTGAATGTTAGTTTGTGACAGCGGGGGTTTTGTTTACTGACATATCTCCAGTGCCTAGAATAGTGTTTGGCATACAGGGCAAGACTCTACTCAACAAGAATCTGCCAGAGGGCAGGGTCACACATCAATCTAATCAGATACTCTTTTGTGAATACACAGAGAAGATGTCAGTGGAAGAGCAGATGGTCCCAGAGCTTGGCGTGTATCCTGAAGGATGCTGTGCTCTTGATCTTGCCCCCCATTCTTCACATTTTGCAGTGCAGGGGCCAGGATGGCAGCATGGCTAAGAAGAAGATGGCAGTCATGGCCACCTCAAGTCCAGGTATCCCCAGCTAAAGCCCCAACACCACCTAGGGGGACCTGAGAATATGTGCCTCTTTCTCTTTACTCCAAGACTGACTAATAGAGCCATGGTGTCTATGAAAGCATTTTGGAGAGCTCCAGTGACTAGGCTTCTCTTGGCACAAATATGCAATTTCTCCTGGGGAGACAGCACATGTGCTTTTCTGTAACTGGAGTACATTTCAATCTAATAGAGAACAGGAATATAATCCAGTACTAATTTTAGATGCCGGATTCTTGTACAGAACCACACTTTCAGGAAGGGAAAGAGGAAAGGCAAGTAGGTGTATTGGAATTAGGCTGGGGAAGTAATTACAGAAGAATGTGAGGACCTGCCTAACGACACTAACACTTTCTGAACAAAGGTAGTGGTCTGCTCTAGGGATGGGAAAATATGTATGGTCTATGGGCCAAATCTGGCTGACTGCCTTGTTTTATTAAAGAAAAAATAATAATATTTTATAGGAACGCAGCCATGTTCATTTCTTACAAATTGTCTACGACTGCTTTTGTCCTGCAAGGACAGAGTTGAGTAGTTGTTATGGACATAGTATGGCCTAACATGTTTACTATCTGGAACTTTACAGAAAGAGAGTTTACTGACCCCTGGCCTAGTGGAAAAAGCCATGTACTGGGAAACTGATTGATCTGGATTTTGGTTCTGCTATGTAATCTGGTATGAGCAACTGGTCTACTCTCAGTGAGCCTCAGCTTTTTAACCTTTAATATGGTGCATAATTTGGGTTAATTTACATAAATCCATGCTCATTTAAAAGTTTCTAGCCTGAAGAAAAGACTTAATACAAACTGGCTAAACAACAATAACAGACAAAATAAATGGACATGCCTTGGGAATTTACTGTGTACTCTGTCAATTGCACAGAGTTATTGTGACAATAAGATGAAATAACAACTGGGAAAATCCTGAAACCCTGAAATTCTCTCCCAGTGACCACTGAAGCTAAAGCCCGAACTAGACCTCTGCCATGTGCACGCAGCTGTACTTGGGCATCAAGAGAGAGGCAATGGTTCCACAGGTGGCCCTTCCCTGACTTGGGAAATTGAAGTAAAGTTTAGAACTGCCCTTACCATACCTTCCATAGTTAAAAGGAAGGCTAAGGGAGAGATTTGTTAAAGAATACAAAGTTACAGCTAGACAGAAACTCTGGTGTTCCATACCACTGTAGGATGACTGTAGTTAATATTAACATATTTTGTAGTTTCAAATAGCTAGAAGGAGGATATTGAATATTCCCAACACAAACAAATGACAAATGTTTGAGATGATAGCTAATTACCATAATATGATTACTATACATTATATGTATCAAAAACACCATTATGCATCCCATGAATGTGTACAATCATTATGTGTGAATTTTTAAAAATCATAAAAAAGATAATAAAATCAGAAAAAAATAAAGTTAAAAAGAGATGGAGTTTTTAGATTATTCCAAATCAAAGAGGTAACAGGGAGGAAAATAAAAATAAGTGGGTTAGGGGCTGCGGGGGGCATCTGAAGCCCATTTGTCTTCCTGGTGCGAGTATCCTCAGGGACTGGTCTCTTAAGATGTGTTTGTTGTTATTGTTCAGCTACGCCCATCCTTTTTCTGTATCTAAGACTTGAAGGATTCTTCATTTTATTCTGTTTTTTGTTCTGCTTTTCCTGCTGAAAGCATCCCTGCCTACTCTTGGTGGTATCAGTGAGGTTCCTGCAGCCAAGGCCAAGAACACGGGATTTAGAGTCAGAGAAAATTGCCTTTATACTCCAGGATGTCTGTTAACATTGAGTGTGACCTTGAACAAGTTGCTTAATCTTTTTGAACCCCTGTTTCATTGACTATAAAATGAAGACAATTCATCCTCATTAAATCGTTGTGAGAATTTTAATGAGATTGGATATTTTCCCCCACCACTCCCTTCTCTGCCCTTTATAAAAATAGATGGACCACTTACAAATTAGATGTTTTAAAGTCTGAGGCAGCCTCTCTTGTCATTTCCAAGAGATGAAACTTGGCAGGCTAAGTGCCTGATTTTTAAAACTACTTTGCTAATACATATATATATATATATATACACACACACACACACACACACACACACACACACACTATGGGGGAGTTTGTCACTCACTTCTTTTAAAACAAGCTCCCACAGGTCTAAGAATGTTTAAAACAGAAATGTATTTAAATGCAGACACAGATCACGGAAGGACAAAATCCTCACGGACAGTCAGGTGAAAGACTATTTAATCAAAGAGCATATAGTCTGGAATCCCTAGATGTCTTGGGTTTTCTCTCCCTTCCATTTTTGGATGAAGACCTGTGCCAGGAGAATCACAGGGAAGCCAAAAGTCCCTACCTGAGTAAATTTAAAATTCCCGATATAGAAATACATCATTTTTTGTTTGCCAAATAACATTTTTACCTCAAAGACTGTGGCCATAGGGCTGTGATCTGAAACCTCTGATAGGGCATGGTCGTTCTTTGGGTCATACTATGTACATCTCCCATTTGGGGGTCCCTTGTCCCTTACCAGCAAGCAAATTGAGGGTTAGAGAGGTGGAGTGCACTGCTCAAATATATGCAGCTATAATAATCCTATAATCCCTATGTGTCGTGGGAGGGACCCAGTGGGAGGTAAATGAATCATGGGGGTGGATTTCTCCCATGCTGTTCTTGTGATAGTGAATAAGTCTCAGCAAAGCTGATGGTTTTATAAAGGGGAGTTCCCCTGCACATGCTGTTTTCCCTGCCGCCATGTAAAATGTGCCTTTGCTCCTCCTTTGCCTTCCACCATGATTGTGAGGCCTCCCCAGCCATGTGGAACTGTGAGTCCATTAAACGTTTTTTTCTGTATAAATTATCCAGTCTCGGGTATGCCTTTAGTAGCAGCATGAGAACGGACTAATACAACAGAGTAAAACAACTTCTTTATCGTCACATCAACTCCCTTCCCCCTACATCCTTAATCCCTGGAAACCACTGATGTATTTTGCATTTCTTTAGTTTTGTCATAAGAATATTATATAAATGACACAGACTGTTCATATTAACATTTTAACAGTTCAAGCAAAGTATAGAAACCTGGCCCTCATTTAAGTCCCTTTGCTGTCCCCCATTTATAATTATCCTAAATATTTTTTCGGCACACTTGGAGAAACACATTAGACAATATTATAATTTTCATTTCAACTATCAAGCACAATTTCCTTCTCCAAGGGAAGGATAGTTACATTTAGTCTTTCCATTGGTTTTTCTTCCTTCCTGATGTTCTAAGATTTCTTTTTTTTCTGCCATTCTAAGACAAATTTTCTTAGTGTTGTTTTCATCTGAAAATGTCTTGATTTCTTCTTAATTCCTGAAGGACTTTTTCCGCCTGGAAATATAATTTAGGGTTGATAGATTTTTGTGTGTATCTTTGTTTGCTTGCTTTTTCATCATTTGAAAAATATGCCACTCCCTCCAGGTCTCCATGGTTTCTGATGTGAAATATGTTGTCATCCAAATTGCTTTCCCATGTAGGGATTATGTCACTTCTTACTTTCTGCTCTGCAGAATGTTCCTTGGTCTTTTATTTTCAGAAGCTTGGCTAGAATATGTCTTTGTGTAGATTTTCTTGGACTATGCCGCTTGAGATTCACCCAACTTCTTAAATCTGAGTTTATATAATTTGCCTTGGGAAATTTTAGTCATTATTTTTCTGCACTTTTTTGGCCCCACTCTTTCTCCTCTCCTTCTGGGACAATGATGCCATGAAAGTTAAATATTTTGTTATAATTTCACAGGTCCCTGAAGCCATGTTCATGGTTTCCTCAGTCCATTTTTTTCTGTTGTTCAGATTGGGTCATTTCCATCGTTCTATCTTAAAGGTTATTGATTTTTTTCTTATGTTCTGTTCATCTGCTATTGATTCCACCTTTTAGGTTTTTTTAAGTTTTGTTATTGTATTTTTCAGTTCTAAAATTTCCATTTAAGTTTTCTTTATATCTTCTATTCCTTTGCTAAGGTTTTGTAGTTTTTCTTTTGTTTCAAACATGTTCTTAATTGCTCATTGAAGCATTTTTATGATGCATATTTAAAAATATTTGTCAAATAATTCCAACATCAGTGCCATCTCCGTTGGTATCTGTTGATTGTCTTTTCTCATTTACTCAAGATTTTCCTGGTTCTTGATATGATGAGTGACTGAGTAATTTTCAGCTATATCCTGGAAATTTGGGGCATTATTTTATGAGACTCTTATTTAAACTTCCTGTTTTAGCTGGTCTATGAATTTGCTAGTGTTGCCATAACAAAACAACATAGCCTGGGTGGTATGGTATTTTACTTTATTTTCTCACAGTTCTGGAGGCTGGAAGTCCAAGATCATGGTGCTGGAAGGGGTGGTTTTCATTGAGGTCTCTCCTTGGCTTGCAGATGACTGCTTTCTTGCTGCCTTTTCACATGGTAGTCCCTCTGTATATGTGTACCCCTGGTGTCTATGTTTGTCCATAATATCTTTTTCTTATGAAGACACGAGTCAGATTGGATAGAGGCACACTCAAACAGCTGCATTGTCACCTAATTTACCTCTTAAAAAGCCCTATTGCCAAATATAGTCACATTCTGAGTTTCTGGGGGTTAGGGCTTTAACATATGAATTAAGAGAGCCACAATTCAGTTCATAAATAGCTGTCTTCTTCTAACACTGCACTGGTAAAGGAAGTAGAAATGCCTCCTTGTTATTGGAGGTGGAGAAGTGCATGTTTCCCACCCAGCCTCCACTGACACCCTTATGGGGGCATCTTATTTCTACTGCTGGGCAGGAGTAGAAGTTAAGGCTCCCCTCTAGGCCTCTGCTGACACCACTCTGATGAGAGGGGACACCTGGTTACTATTTCTCCCATGGCCTCCACTGACTTTTATCAGGGAGGTGCCCCTATTACCACCGATGGGGAGGAAAGTCCTAGTTCCCTACCCAACCTTCTCTGATGCCACCCTAGCAGGAGACTCGGGCACATGTTACAGCACATGGTGAGTGTAGAAGTCTAGACTCCTGGTTGGTTTTTGCAGATAGGATGGAGGTGGGCCCCATCTTGTTTTCATGGTGTCTTTCTAGAATAGGGCAGTTATTGTCTAAACATTTTTTGTCTTGGTGTTCCTTTCTTGGTCTAGGCTAGAGAAATAATGCATTTCTTGGAGCTTTTTTGTCTATACTCTGTGGTGTTTTTGTGTTGCTAATTTCTCTAGTTTCTCCAGCTCCCAGCCTAGGATATAGTAGGCAAAAAAGGAAAAAAAAAAAAAAAAAAAGCCAGGGAACTAACCATTGTGCCATTCCTTGGATCCCAAGGACCGTAGCCAGTCTGCCTTCTTATGGTCACATTTTAGAGTTTTCTTTTGTTTTACATATGATACCCAGCCCTTCTAGTACTTTCACAGTTCTATTTTTTAATGTTTAATCCATTTGGAAGCTATTGTAGTTCATGGTGCTGCTGAACCACTATTTTGACAAATGTCAAATCAACTTATCAAGGACCATAAAAAACCCTCTTGCATGTTGGTTTCAATTGAACCCTTTTGCACGTTGGTTTCAATTGCACAGTATTTTGTAGATCTGTTTAAAGAGTAATCCCATTTTTATTTTAAAGAGTAACCCTGTTTTTATACACGAGAATACTGAGTCTAAGCACTGAGTATCAGTGCTGTACATGCAGTATCTCATTTAGTCTTCTCAATAACCCTGTGCAATAACATTTTCATTTTGCTAGCAAGAACATTTATAACCTTGCCTATGGCCACATATTAATTAGCAACTGAGTTGGGGATCATAATTTAAGTGTTCTAACTTCTACTCAATTTTTCTTTCCTTATGTGTACAGAAGCCAAAACACTTTTTCTCCTAGGATTACAGATTGTTTAGAATCTGCTAAAATTAGATAAACAAAGCACCGTTACTGTATATCTATCACCAGAAACATGGCAATGCTTTAGAGAGATATGTTTTCAACATCCTTCTTTGTAATATATTTGTTACAGTGAGGTATTTTTAATAACTTGCCAGCTCCCGTCCCATGGGAGAAAAAAACAGCAAGCATGAAAAACCCACATCATGGAAATAAAAGCAAAGAGGCATTTTAAATAATAGCCTGGATATCATTAAAATGTTTTTCCTTTATTACATAGCATTATAATTGCTTTAAATGGTTATGGTTCAAAGGAGAAGAAAAATATGCCCCTTTCTTGCTATATGAAGTCCCCCACTCAACTTCCCTTTGAGAATCACCTTTCTAAAGTTAAGTGAATGGAACCTAAAGGAGAGATTAGATGAAGAAAAGAATCAAAGTACTTCTGAAATAGTGCAAACCATCATTTCCATGCAAGCTGGAGCAGGAGCAATTTGGAAATGGAGGAACATGGGCTGAATATCCCACAACCCATGACAGTAGTTGAAATAATTTTCAAAGAAAATTTAACAATGACACAACAATGTAGCTAGAGTTTGAAGAGAACAGAAAGGCAGAAGAAGGGGTCTTATGGGCTGTAAGACGTGGCATTCGATTTGAATAGCAGGCAAAGACTCAGGCTCTTGGCCTGGAAATCACCCGTGGCTAGACCAAAAAGGAATCTTCCATTTAGGTGGTTCTCACAGGTCTCAGAGCTATTCAGAGGGTGCTCAGCATCCTTGGAATCTCCCAGTGCAGCCTGACAGGAGTCTCAGGCCTAGGGCCTCTCATGTAGAGGAAACAATCATGTTCTGGGAGTGTATTAGTTATCCACTGCTGTGTAACAAATGATGTACTCCAAAATTTAGTGGTGTAAAACAACAACTCTTATTATCTCACAGAAACTGCAATCAAGGTATCACGCTGGGAGTGCAGCAGATTTCAAGCCTCAGTGAGGAAAGATCTGTCCCCTAGTACATTCACATGGTTTGGCCGCATTCAGTTCCTCATGGGCTGTTGCACGGAGAACCTCAGTTACACAGTTGCTTTCTGTTCCTCACTATGTGGGTCTCTCCATAGGACAGCTTACAGCAGTGGTAGCTTGCTTCATCAGAGCCAGCAAGAGAAGGCAAGCACAAAAGTAGGCAAGAGTCTTTTGTAACCCAATTTTGACAGTGGAATTCCATCACTTTTGCTGTATTCTCTATGGTAGAGGCAAGTCATTAAGGTCTAGTCTATACTCCAGGGGAAGCTTGCAAGGGGCAGGGATCATTGGAAACTATGTCTGAAACTGCCTCCGCAGGGAGTGGAATATTAGTCAACAGTACTTGTCTAAAATAATTAGACTCAGTCAAGACAGTGCCTGTAAAGGACATAGGGATCTTCAGGTACAGGAAACATCTAAAATGGAATTGCTAAGCTGGCAGCAATTCCAGAGCGAAGGCTCTGCTCTCTCTTATGGGCTGCATGATCTCTTAGGGCATCTCTGCATCTCTGGTCTCTTCTGTTATTCTCAGCCAATCGGCTATTTTTGTTTATGGAGTCTTGTGCATGGTCCATTGAGGCCTCTGTGCTGGGCTGCTGCTTACTCTATTTGCCTTCTAGATTCATTTCCATCCTTCTCCATCCTAATCTTGCCCCAGAAGTTTGTACCACTGGGCTCCTTTTCCTTCCGGCTTCAGATTGGCTTTGTCTGTTTCAGCTAAAGATGGAGGAAATAAAAAGAGCAAGGTCTTATTCCTCAACTCCCTTCTTGTCCCTCACCTGCAGATCACAGCTCCTGCCACATGGCTCTCTCTTTGCTGTTCTACCTGCGTTCTAGTGACTGCTTCTCTGTTGCTGTTTCAGGCCTTTTGGTGGTGAGAGTGTCTGCCGTGACTAGACCTGGGGTATCACATGATTCCTTGTAGTTTTCCCACCCCCACTCACACCTTTACAAATAGCCTGTTTTTAAAACTGTCCTCTAATACATTTGAGCATGCCATCTGTTCTCCTGCAGGGATCCTGATTGAGGTAGCCTTCTTTGACCCTGAAGTCTACCTCTTGACATTAGGGGGTCAGTTTATTTTACCTATCTCAGTTGCTTGATTTCACTTTTAGATTTCCAAGAGAGGAATCTAATTATTCAAGAAAAATTTTTGATTGCTTATGCCACTTCTGGGTCAAGGTCCATTCCTATTCTAATTAACTGTGGTTATTGGCTGAGGATGAGATGGGGGTCCCAGGTGTCTTGGGAAGTGTAGGTTGCCTCAGAAATGCATATGTGCTAGAAAACACATTACTCTCATCTCTAGAGTATGATGAGGGGGCTGTAAAATTCCCATCTAGATAAAACCTTGCTTTCAGCTGGGTGCGGTGGCTCACACCTGTAATCCCAGCACTTTGGGAGGCCGAGGAAGGAGGATCATGAGGTCAAGAGATGGAAACCATCCTGGCCAACATGGTGAAACCCTGCCTCTACTAAAAATACAAAAATTAGCTGGGTGTGGAGGCACGTGCCTGTAGTCCCAGCTACCTGGGAGGCTGAGGCAGGAGAATCACTTGAACCTGGGAGGCAGAGGTTGCAGTGAGCTGAGATCGTGCCACAGTACTCCCGCCTGGGGACAGAGTGAGACTCTGTTTAAAAAAAAAAAAAAAGCTTGCTTTCAGTGGCATCCCTGATTTGAGCCCACAAACCCAGTCTATCCTTTCTGCCTGGAGACAAATGCACAGTGTAGTCCTTGTACAGTCACTGCTCCTCTGATCCTGCTCAGGAATCAAGGACAGTAGCTGTGTAGGTGTGCTATCTTTGTCTACAGTGAGGAAAGGGAGAGTGTGACTGGGGATACACCTTACCTGGAATTACACAATTATCAAATGGAAGAATTAGGATTCAAGATCAGGTGAACCTGTTGTTAGTATTTACTTTATCAGAATATTTCTCATATTTTTTTACACTGATGGTCTACTTCTGGAAAAAAATTGTCAATGCTTAGTCCCTCCAGGGTGTTTTTAGGTTAGCATGGAATAACACTTAATTGTGAATAGATGATGCTACACTGTTGTAAATTTAACAGAAAAGGTGGTTTCCTGGGACTTTTGACATCTCACCAGGTGGCAAGTAGACTGCCTATTTTGGGGTTTGCTCTTGTCAGATAAGTAAAGAGAGGGCCATCTCTTTGCTATGGTTTGAATATTTGTGGCCCTCCAAAAATTCATGTGTTGAAACTTAACCACCAATGTGGTGATATTATGAGGTGACACTTTTGAGAGGTGATTTGGTTGAGGGCTGAGCCCTCATGAATGGGATTAGTGCCCTTATAAATGAGGCCCCAACGAGCTGCATTATTCCTTCCACCATGTGAGAATATGGTGAGAAGATGCCTTCTGTGAACCAGGAAGTGAGCTCTCACCAGAAACAAAATGTGCTGCTGCCTCAATCTTGGAATTCCTAGCCTTCAAAACTGTGAGAAATAAATTTCCATTATTTGTAATATCTATTTTATAGTATTTTGTTATAGCAGCCTGAACAGACTAAGACAATTGGTACCAAGAAGAGGAAGAAATACCTCTTCTACAAAATACCTAAGGGGAAATTTTACGTATTTGTTACAGTGCTGCTAAAATGTGGAAGCAGCTTGGAACTAATAATAGGCAGAGGCAGGAAGGGTTTCTAAGTGAATACTAGAGAAGCCTACGTTGGTGTGAAGGAACCTTAAAGGGTGATTCGATTGAGGACTCAGAAGAAGAGTACTGTAGTGAGAGCCTAAATGTTCCTAGAAAATGCCTAAGTGGTTGTGAACAGAATGTTTGTAGAAATATGGACAGTGAAGGCCATTCTGCTGATGTCTCAAGTGGAACGGAGGAACATGCCATTGAAAACTTGAGGAAAGGGGATCCTTGTTATAAAGTGGCAACAGGTTTGGCTGAGTAGTGTTTGTCCTAGAATTCTGTGTAAAGTAGAATGTGTGAGCGATTGGATATTTAGCTGGAGCTATTTCTAAGCAGAGTGTTGAAGCTTAGTTTCTTTTGACTCCTTATAGTAAATGCAAGAGAGAAAATTGATTTAATGATAGAATTATTAATCAAAAGGGAAGCAGAATACAAATATTTGGGAAATTCTTATTCATATTGAAAGGAATGAGAAAGCATGTCTGGGAGAGAAAACTGAGGGTGTGAAAAAGTGACCACTTGATAAGATTAGTATGGATAAGCCATCTGAGCAGAGCCAGGACTTATTGTACAAGATAATAAAAGAGTAACCTGGAAGGCATTTCACACATCATGTTGCTGCTCCTCCCGTCATAGGCCCAGAGTTCCAGGGCCTGGGAGAAAAAACAATTTCAAAGGAGGGGGCATGGGCACTTGCAGGATCTCAGCGCTTGCTACCAGGCACTGCCTCAAGGCTCTGTTCTCCATACTTCATTGCCAAGCTTCTTGGTTGCCCCTGGTGCAGCTCCAGCAGACTCTGGTGTGGTGTGCACTGCACCCAGCAAAGATGTGGAGGCATGGCTGCCTTCACCCAGATTTCAAAGGATGCCCTGCTGAGCTGTGGAGCCCAAGCAGAGATTTGCTGTGAGGGCGAGATCACTGTAGAGAGACCCCACCAGGGCAATTCCTAGTGCAGCCACAGGGGTAGGGCCACCCACTGTGACCTCAGACCCTTAGAGTCACTGGTGCATGATTCCCACTGGGGGTGGGAGGACCACAGCCACGTGATTCAGACACAGAACCCCGAGGAGGTGGGGCTGCTGCAGAGAGCCACCATGGGGGTGTGGCCACTCAAAGCCATGGGGCAGGACCACTGCCACAGAGAGTTGGAAGGTGGGACCTCCACCTCAGTGGACCTAGAGGGCAGTAAAGCATCCAGTCAATGAAGGCTATTCTTGAGCTTTAAGGTTTTAGACTTGCTCAGAACCTGTTACTCTCTTTCTTTTCTGTGTATTTCTTTTGAAATGTGAATGTCTATCCTATGCTTAGAGCCTCACTATATTTTAGAAGCACATAACATTTGATTTCACAGGTTCGCAGCTGGGAGAGAAATTTGCCTCAGGATGAATCATACCTTGAGTCTCACCCGTATCTAATATAGATGAAATTTAGCTAAGACTCTGGATTTTAGACTTTTGAGTTGATGCTGGAACAAGCTAAGATGTTAGTGACTAGGATAGAATGCATGTATTTCACATGTGAGAAGGAAATGGATTTTCGGGGACCAGGGGCAAAATGCTGTGGTCTGAATGTTTGTGTCCCACACCCCTTCCCACCCCCCCTCCCAATTCATATGTTGAAATCTAAGCATCAATGTGATGATATTAGGAGGTAGGGCTTTTGGGAGGTGATTAGTTCATGAGGGTGGAGCCCTCACGAATAGAATTAGTGCCCTTATAAAAGGGGTTCCAGAGAAAAAGCTGGCTTGTCCCTTCTACCATATGAGGACACATGGTGAGAAATTGCCATTCTATGAACCAGGACCTGAATACTTACCAGACACCAAATCTGCCTATGCTGTAATCTCAGAATTCCAAACCTCTAGACTTGTGAGAAATACATTTCTGTTTCTCTATGCCACCCAGTTTATGGCATTTTGCTATAGCAGCCCAAATGAACTGAGTCACTCTTTTACCTGTGAATTAGTGGAGAAGGTTTGGCACCAAACGTTCTGAGTCCTGAGGATGAGATGAAAGATAAACTTCAAGCATCTTTTATCTGGAAAGCCCTCCCTCATTCTCTGAGTTGGATGCTATTCTCTTCCATTCCCCAACAGCATCAACTAATATCTCCAATATAGCCTGTGTCATTCTCCAGTCTAATTAATAAACTTGTATTATATCAGAAGCTCCATGAGGCCTGGTATTATGTTTTGCTTATTTCTGTAACACCAAGACACCAAGTGGAGTCTAGCAGATATGTTTAATGAATGAGAGAGTTCATCTATTCAGGAATTGATCCCCCAGGGGCTCTCTACAATCTTATACCCCAAGGCTGCTCAAATACAGTGGTCTTGAACATCCCAGGCAAGAAAGCTTCCAATTGTGACATCACAGTGGTTAAGTCACTTGAAAATTTGACCAAATAAAATTAACTTTTCAAATTTTGTAATAAAAGAAGAAAGAATAAATGATTTTCCTAAGGTACTAAAGACAGAAGTTGTATAGGTTTCATTAAGTAACATGGCAAACACTATACAGTGCTTGGACAATTTCAAAGATGGGCAAGTTATATGGTTTGGCTCTGTGGCCCCATCCAAATCTCTTCTCAAATTGTAATCTCCAGGTGTTGAGGGAGGGTCCTGAGGCAAGGTGACTAAATCATGGGGGCAGTTTCCCCCATGCTGTTCTCATGAGAGTGAATGAGTTCTCATGAGATCTGATGGTTTCGAGGTATATGGTGGTTCCCCTTTCTCTCTATCTCTCTGGCCTGCCACCATGTGAGGAAGGTCCTTGCTTTCCCTTGGCCTTCCACCATGATTGTAAGTTTCCTGAGGCCTCCCCAGCCATATGGAACTGTGAGTCAATTAAGCCTCTTTCCTTTATAAATTACCCAGTCTTAAGTAGTTCTTTATAGCAGTGCAAAAACAGACAATACAGCAAACCACATTTTGTAAGCCTCACGCTGTCATCATTACATAAAGAGAATTGTGAAAAGACTAAGTAGAAAGACAGAATGTAAGAATTTTAAAAAGTATGTATTATGGAGTTACAGACCTCAATTAGACTTTAACAGCTATGTGTGTTTGGGCAAGTAGCTTAACTTTGAGCCTGTTCGTCTAATGTAATGGGAATAATGTTATCTAAATGTAATGGGAATAATGTTATCTAATCTCACTGGAATTATTGATTTAAATTGTATGTGAAACACTTAGCTTAGTGGCCAGCACATGGTATTCATCAACAATTGGTAAATATTAATGTTTTATAATTATAAACCATCAACCATCTACTTAAGCCAGATAGTCTAAATATATAAATGTTAAAATGACAGCAAAAGATCCTGCCCAGTGTCCACCAACGACAAGTGAGTTTCCTCCTCTAAGGAAAGCTGCTGGAAACATCATAACCCTCCATCCCCTAGGAAAGAAGGTAATTGTTGGAGGTTTCTCCTGTAAGAAATATTCCTCCTGCCACCACTAGAGCAGACTTCATCTTCTTTCTCTGGGTGTCTCATGGGAATTTCTCTCAGTTACTGCAGAACTCTGTTATGCCACTTCAACAAAAGGCTTTCCCAATAAACATACATTTCCCTTTGATGTGGCTCATGACTTCTCTGTGCCTACAAGATGTTGAAGCTTCAAAAGGCATCTCTGTGTCTGTTGCTTCAGTGTTTATTGTCTCAAGGGGCCCTCAGATGATTTATAAACTAGGTTATATTTAAGAGAAAAAAAGATATTTGTAAAATCCACATTTGGAATACTACAGGACTTCTATAGGATATTTTAAGTTTTAGGAGAAATCAGAAACCAGATAACTCCAGAAAAGAACTGAATAAACCTGTCAATATCACCTGTCTCCCATAACATCACAGTAAGAAACCAGTCCAGAGATAATTCTATTAGGTTGGTGCAAAAGTAACTGTGATTTGGGGCCAGGAATCTTAAATCATTGTAACTAGGCTCAAACACATCCTTATTAATCAAAATAGGAGTTATTACAATCAACACATTTTTGCCAACAAGAAATAAGTTTGTTTATTCCTGTGGCATAAAAATCTGTGCCTTGGGATTTGACAAACTCTTGGAAAGCATTTTCTGCATCCTGCTGGTTGTAGAAGTGTTTTCCCTGCAAGAGTTGTCGAGATGCTGGAAGAAGTGGTAGTCAGTTGCTGAGAGGTCAGGTGAATATGGCGGGTGAGGCAAAACTTCATAGTCCAATTTGTTCCACTTTTGAAGCATTGGTTGTGCCATGTGTGGTTGCGTGTTGTGCAGAATCGGGCCCTTTCTGTTGATCAATACCAGCTGCAGGTGTTGCAGTTTTTGGTGCATCTCATTTATTTGCTGAGCATACTTCTCAGATGGAATGATTTCACTGGGAATCAGAAAGCTGTAGTGGATCAGACCTGCAGCAGACCACCAAATAGTGACCATGACCTTTTTTTGGTGCAAGTTTGGCTTTCGAAAGTGCTTTGGAGCTTCTTCTCAGTCCAACCACTAAGCTGATCATTGCCGGTTGTCATATAAAATCCATTTTTCATTGCATGTCACAATCTGATCAAGAAACGATTTCTTGTTGTTGTGTAGAATAAGAGAAGATGACACTTTAAAACGACAATTTTTTAAATTTTTGCTCAGTTCCTGAGGTACCGACCTATTGAGCTTTTTCACCTTTCCAATTTGCTTCAACTGCTGAAATACTGTAGAACGGTTGACGTTGAGTTCTTCTGCCACTTCTCTTGTAGTTGTAAGAGGATCAACTTCGATGATTGCTCTCAATTGGTCATTGTCAACTTCTGATGGCCGACCACTATGCTCCTCATCTTCAAGGCTCTTTTTTCCTTTGCAAAACTTCTTGAACCACTACTGCAGTGTACATTCATTAGCAGTTTCTGGGCCAAATGTGTTGCTGATGTTGCGAGTTGTCTCCACTGCTTTGCGACCCATTTTGAACTCGAATAAGAAAATTGCCTGAATTTGCTTTTTGTCTAACATCATTTCCATAGTCTAAAATAAACATAAAATAAATAGCAAGTAATGTCATTAGCCAAAAAAAAAAAAAATAAAGTGAGAAATGCTCATTAAAATGATGTATAGAAGAGCTATACACTAACCACATTTATTTAAGAATGTACTCCAATATCAAATGGCAGATTCTAACAATGCAAAAACCGCAATTACTTTTGCACTCACCTAATATGTTCCTTTATCTGGATTTGCATGTATTTTCTGGGATAAAGAGTAACAAACAGACTAGTATATTAGTGACACAATTTACTAGCTACATAATATTGGACAAATTACTTGACCTCTCTGAATCTTACTTTTCTCATCTGTAAGACGGGTATTTGGAAACATGCTATGATATTTGAGGTTTTCTTCAGAAAGGGAAGATACACTCTTCAAAGCCAGTCCTCCTCTTTTCCTTTGCAGTGCTGGACTATTCTTGTACTTTATCAAATATTTCAACTTACAGAGATGGCCGGGGCTGGGCAGAGAGCTGTGGATGTATAAAGAAGAAGTAGGCTTTGCTACAGTGAGCCAGGTCATTGTCTAAGACTTTGATGTTAACTTTTAAAAACTTTTAAGAAAAACTATAATTTCAAAATTTTCTAAAGTTATTTGGGGAAAAAAATGTCTACAATCTTCAAAAACAAGCTTAGATTTCTTCAGGCATGTAGGCTTCATTCCCATATTATTATTTAGATAGTAATTAGACAAACATCCCTGGTATGTTAAATAATTTGAAAAATCTCAGGTGACATGGATACACCAAAAAGAGAAATTAAGTGATATTAAAAAATAAATGACTGGAATTTTGCCCCATGAAGGATAGAATATTGGGAACAGACCAATGCTTCTTCTAAAACAAGTAATAAATCAAGATGAAATGTAAGAATAATTGGCTTAAAGGCAATGGAGATCTGCTGAAGCCATGAGGACCTGAAGGTCTGAGGCTTTGGAGAGGGTAGAACCGCAGGGAGGTGAGCTGAAAATGCGCTGCTGCTTTTTTCCTGTGGCCATTTGACTGATTATGGACAAGAACAAGAGGCAGAGAATCCACCCTTGCTCAAGTAAAGAAACATCTTTAGGTGACAGAAACATGAACAGGGCTTTGTGTGGTCTTAAAGGTTTGGAATGAAAAATTGGAGACCTGGGAACCTCAAACATCATCCAGCTTCCCTCTCAATAAGTCTGTTAAATTCTGAAGCTCTGTGAGGCAGCAGGCTAAAAATCTAAGAAGAAAACATTTGAACAGAATTTTCTTCAGTCTTGTGCTGAGAAAACAAAGAGTAGAGTTTAAGGCCTACTAGTGGAACACACCAGGCCCTCAGTTAATAGCCTTGAAGAGCTATATGGTAGAAACAATGGCAAATCAAAAGTAGACTGAGCTTTACAAAACTTGCAAAAATAGCTGATATTCATCTCAGTGCCTGATTGGATTACAGGGATCAGCTTCTTCCTTTCTCTTCCTAGAAAAGGGAAGAATAAACTTTTTTTGGAGCTCTATGTTTAAAAGATAGATGAAAAGTTTGATAATTTTAGCAAAGAACTGAAAATTATTAAAAAATTGGAAATAAAAATATTAAAAATTAAAATATTCTGGAACTTAAGGAATTCAGTATCTGAAACTACAAATAGACAGAAGCAGATAGGCGTGACAGAAAACAGGATTAGTGAACTAGAGTAGGTCATTAGAAAATATTCAAATTAAAGCACCAAAAGAAAAGAAAATACAGTCATGTGTCAATTAATGATGCGGAAATGTTGTAAGAATGTTCTGAGAATGATGGAGATCCATTCTAAGAAATGCATCATTAGGTGATTTTGTCATTTCACGAACATCATAGAATGTACATACAGAACCCTAGACGGCAGAGCTTACTACATACTTAGACTACGCGGAGTAGCCTATTGCTCATAGTTACTGTACTAAATACTGTAGACAACTGTAGCACAATGGTATTTGTATATCTTTACATATCTAAGCATAGAAAAGTTCCAGTAAAAATGGGGTATAAAATATTTTTTAAAAGGATACACCTGTGTAGGGCACTTGCCATGAATGGCACTTAAAGGACTGGAAGTTGCTCTGGGTGAGTGGGTGAGTGGTGAGTTACTGTGAAGGCCTAGGACATTACTGTACACTACTGCAGAGTATAACACTGTACATTTAGGCTACATTAAATTTATTTTAAAAATTTCTCTTTTTTCAATATTAAGTTAACTTTAGTTTACCATAAATTTTTTGTTCCATAAACTTTTACATTTTTTAAAACTGCTTGACTCTTTTGTAATAATGCTTAGCTTAAAACACAAACACATTGTACAGATGTACAAAAATATTTTCTTTATTTCTATCATTATTCTATAAACATTTTTCTATTTTTAAAATTATTTATTTGTTATTTTTAGCTTTTAGAAATTTTTGGTTAAAAATGAAGACAGAAACACACACATTGGCCTAGGCCTACACAGGGTGAGGACCCTCAATATCACTGTCTTCCACCTCCACATCTTGTCCCACTGGAAAACCTTCAGGGACAATTACACGCATGAAGCTGTCATCTCCTATGATAATGACGCCTTTTTCTGGACACTTTCTGAAGGACCTTCCCCAGGCTTTTCTTGAGGAGGTGTCCATGGTGGTGTGCCTGGTTTCTTTTTTCCATCATAGATTTTCCATCATAGATTTTTTTTCCATCATAGATTTCTGTGACTAATTCAGAGAGAGGGAGACAGGAGTTGAGACACTGACTAGGTGTGAGGGGGTTTGCTAGGGCTCTAATTCACTGCAAGCAGGCTTGAATGAGCAAAAGGCCTCTGGGAAATTCTCTGAAATATTTATGGCTTGATTACGTGTATATTATGGGATGGCATGGTTACTGAACTTCCCTTGATGGTTGGGGTTTAAGCCTTTTTATTTGGGGATTAACACCCCTTGGAGAGCAGGGAAATTTGGAGGTCTGCTGGCTGTGCATATAATGTGTCCCTGCACATCTGCACCCTCAGTAAGTTCTCATATTGCCATTAGAGCATCCATGAAAAGAATCCAGCGTTTGTGAGTCAATGTCGCTTCCATCCCTCCTCCAATCTGAGCAGATTGAATGATGTCAAGTTAGGAAGGGTTATCTGAGATCAAATGTGGAGGCTTAATTATCACAGACAAAAACCACTAATGAGGAAACAACATTATCTTTCACAGATGAAGCTGTTTTGATGGAAACTAATTTATGGCAAGTGTTCTAATCTCCAGGCTTCATCACGAAGAGGCTCTGTCCTCACCGCTTTCTCCTTCCCCCTCCCCTATCACTTCTCTGCTCTCATTAACTCAGTCTCACAGGAAATCAAAGAGAGAAGACAGTGCTTTCCACACCTTTTACAGGAAAGGAAATGGAAGCAATGAGGTTGCCAGAATTGCTTCCAGGCAAGATTGCCAAAAACAATGTCTTCTTTGGGAGCCCCTCACTTTTCTTTTTGGCTCCTGTTCCCTCATACTTATACCTCTCTCTCTCGCTCTGCGTCTCCCTGACCCTTTCCTTCTCTCTCTCTCTCTCTCTCAATCTCTCTCTTTCTCTCCCCTCATTGTTGACTGCTACCTCTTCTGCCTTGGCCTAATTCTCTTCCATGTTCCTTATTTATAAATAAGGGTCTTTGGGGAGGGCCTGACCAGGGCTGGGGCGCTGGCAATGTAGGTTCAGAGCAGAGGTTTTCCTGCCCACACCTCGGGAAAGGATGAGTAGCCTTCAGAGGGTGGGCAGGGGGAGAGGTTATAAGGTTTAGAAATCAAAGCTACTTGTCAGCAAGACATCCAGGGGGACTTCCAGGTGCCACAGGGGGAGTTAGTAAACAGCAGGAAGTGACACGCAGCTGGAAATATCCCTCCCACCTCTGCTTTTATGTTGCTTCTTTCTCTGCTGTTTCCCTGAAGTGATTCACAGTAAACCCACCAAACCCTGCAGCACAGGTGGGACTGGCCAAGGCCACCCCATTGCATGCATGTCCAGCTCTGGAGAGAACCTTCAGGGATTAACTGACCAGTGGCCCCTATGAGGCAGGAAGAAGGAGGCTGGGGATGTCTGGTCTCAGGGGCTGTGGCAAAAGAGGAAGGAGAGAACTGAGTCAATCTAGGGCCAGGCATTGTGTCTGTTCTGCCTGACTGATGCCTCCAGAACACAGGCCAGGTCTTTCCCTTTCTGTATCCTCATTGCCTTCACATATTTTGACATACACAGCAGGGACTCAACACAGAGTCCAGTGAAAGAATAAAGAAATGAATGAAGGAAGGATGCATTTCTTCCTTAAAATGATGTATGCTAATGTTTTACCTAATCCATGTCGCTCTTTAGCAGTTTGGGCCCCAGGGTGTCGGCACGGGGGCTCCCTATCCCCACACTTTATGCTCACTGTGTTGGGAACTGTCAGAACCAGGGCAACCACTGCTGTGTGTGTGTTCCCAGAAGCAGTGGGCCAGGCCGAGGGCAGGAGTCCAGCAGGACAAGGAGCAGAAGCCAACAGTCTGAGCACAGAAAATGTAGAGCGTGCTGGTGAGGGCTGGTGTTCTCAGCCGAGGCTAGCTTGGACTTGCAAAGTACCTGGGGCAATGTCACTGATTCTGCCATCCTCAGGCTGCCTGACCTTGGGCTGGTCACTCATTCCTTGCCAGATGAAGCCATCCAGTTGTAGCAGCAGTGACAACACAAAGCTCACGGAGGGGCCAAGCCTGGGAGGGCAAATATGTTTTATGTCATGAGCTGACACCTTTCAATTGGTCGTGGCTGGCTGGAAATTTGGGTTGATTCTGCAGGTCAGTTCTTGACAGGAAAGGGACCTCTAATCTCCTAGTAGGGTCTGCTGTTGGAAATGAGAGATGGGGTCATGAGACTGTGAAACAAACGGCCAACTGTGGATTCCAGCTGCCGGGTCCACCTACAGTGGCATTGGCAAATATTTCAAACAACACATAATTCTGTCCTTGATGAAATGACACATTGTGAATGGTGAATCCATCAATTCCACTTTCCCTTAGTGGTGGGTAGAGAGGCAAGGAACTCTGACAATAATCAGCCTTCCATGTGGAGCTAAGATCATCTTCATCTGCAGAAAAAAAGCACCCTGGAGATGGATCCAAGAGGGGCAATGCTCAGAGTTCCACCAAACAGGCCTAGGCCAGCACGTCCCACAGCCCCAGGTAGGGCGCGCACTGTTTGCATGGAGTCTGATTACTTATCCAGGCCACCAGGCTGGAGCCAGCTCTCCCTGCTGCACCAGTTCTGCTAACACTAGGCACTCCCAGGCCTTGTTGTCATTACTTGCAGATTGCTGAAAAGTGTCAGCTTTAACTTTCTTTTTTTTTTTTTTTTTCCATAGACCGAATGAATAGGCTTCCGGGGGAGAAGACCGAAGTGCAGCTCTGTTTTTCCAAGCCCATGGCATGGCTTGCCAAGAATGAATTAAACGTTTCCACAGAATCATTTGCTTTGTTTCTAATCGGCTCTGTGAAGTATTTTCCTTCTTCCCAGTGGTTTAAGAGGGACGCATTGGCTCCCTTGGCCAAGCCCCTCAGGCTGGGGCTTTTGGGAAAGGAAGAAATGGAAAACCATGAGAGGCCCTTCAAGAAATCTAAGGGTTGAGGATGAGCGTGGCCTAGCACAAGTAGATCATCAGAAAACACAGGGAGCTGTTCTACCAGGGCTATGGTGACGGAGATGATGGGGGTGCGAGGGTCTCGGGGTCATCAGCCCTGGGGTACAGCAAAATCAACAGTGGTGGTCCAGATGCTAATTTTGTGGCTTGCTCCTACTGGTAGGTTATGGCCAGTCATCTTCAAATCCATATCTGCAGCTCAGTGGAAAGACTTCCTAGGGTAGCCCATGCACTGTGATCTTCCTCTGAGTGGCCTTCGGGCTACTGGTTGCTGTGGTGACCATCTGCAAATTCCTTGGCAGGTCTGGATGCGGCACTGTTGTTGCAAATGCTTCTTTTCTTTCTGTTCTGGAAGACACCATGGGTTCTCTTTTCCAATCTAATTGGCTCCATGCTGAGAGTGTAATAAAAGCCTCTTTTTCTCCAGGAGTCTAAGACTCTCTTTTGGAATGAAAGAGCACTGCTTTTCATGTTGAATTGCTTCTTTGGTTCATCTCTCCATTACAGCACACTCTTTGAGGACTTGTGCAGCCCAGTGAGAACCGGACTGGAGGCCAGCCTCAGTGTCCTGGCTTTGAGCCACAGCCCACTTGTTCTGGGGATCCGTCTCTCCCTGAGATTTCACATGCTGTCTCCATCAGCTCAGGATTGTCCTCCCTTGGGACATTGCTTCAGCTGTTGTTCTTTTATCATGGCTGATTTGTGTTTTTGCTTTTGTTTTTGTTTTTGTTTTGTAAGAAATTGACTGTTATTTTCAAAGTATCCAGGATCTGTCTTTCCTCCAAACTTCCTCCTTCTCTCCCATGAGCAGATCATCAATCATCACTGGGCTTGTCCTACCACCATTGCATACCAAACATCTACAAATAGCAGAGGGCCCATGCATTGGTCAGAGCAGTGCCCTATGACACTTAGACATGGCATCATTCCCACTTATGGCACTCATGGTGGACTTGACTAATGGAGCAACTCTTTCCTGGTGAGCCTCAGAATCCGTCTCAACACCATGCATCACACTGCTGCTACCAGTCCTTTGGAGCTGGTTTTTAGGTTAAAATCTTTTTGCCTTCCCCAGCTTAGGTTCCCCATTGCATCTCCCCTTCCTCTAACCAACATTACTGTGAATGCTCAGAATTAATAGCTACTTAGTGCTAGCCCACCCATGAAACTGATGCTGATAAGATGTAGATTCTGCCAGGGACCTTGTAGTTTGTTGCAGCTACACCAACAAGATGTAAGCATGCTTGACTGAGGTTGAAGGAGGTGCTGGACATACCTCTATTAAAGACAGAATGCATCCTTTTTCAGAGTTTATGAATGTGCCTCTTCTTACTATTCATTTGTCTCTCACTGGCCTGCAAGGTGAAAGGCCTAGGAGTTGTATTCCAGAATTTACTGTGAGATGGAAAGAGAGATTTAGCTTAGGATCCCAAATATGCAGGAGAATGAGATGCATTGGGAGCATGATTCTGCTAAATGATAAGGGATGGAAAAAGGAATCCTCTGCTGGGACATAATTAAATGACTTGAGAAGATGGCTAATGGTATTAAAATGAAAACTTTTAGCTCTAGACTACTAATTTTAATTCCACAGTGAAAGGTATCGTGCTGTTGCTGGCTGCTGAGAGAAGAGAGTGACCAGAGCCCACTGTAATACCATGGAAACAATGTTGTCTCAGACAGAAGGGCTGGCTTCAAATCTTTGCTCTGCCATTCATCAGCCTTGCCCTTGAATCAGACCCTCACACTCTCTCAACTTCTGTTTTCCTACCTGTAAAATGGGTGCAATAAAATGTGCTGAAGAGATCTGTGATGAGAATTATGTGAGAAACTTTGTTTATTTTGACTTAAAGGGACCTAGCACGCCTGGCAGCATGTGACTGTCAATTATACAGTGAAATGGGTTAATGAGTTAGTTTTTATTTCTTCTTTTTTAGGAATCTGAATTGAATCTGGAAATCCATATGCCCTTTCATCTCTTCTTTTAACTTCAACTCTATTTTTCTGCAGGGATTAATAAAGGTTTCTTGTTTTTAGAGCTTTGGTGCCTAGATCTGTAATGACAACTGAATATTATGGGTGTACTAAGTGAGAAGCTTAAGGGGCATCTGATTAGAAATTCTCTAGACTCTTATTAGGCTAGTCTCGACCCGCTGGTCCAGGAAACTCTAGTTTTGTGGGATGTTAATAGTTATTCCTCCAAAAATAGAATGCAAATTCAGATGTTTTTGAGAAATCCTGGGTAAATAAAACAAAATAGATTTCTTTGTTGCAGTTTTTCAGATAGTTAAATGAGCCAAGGTGCATTGTGAATCTCCAGCATGGGGCCATGTCACATGCATTGTCTCCCAAACATGTTTGAACATGTTCCTCATATTTTTTGTGGGATATTTTTAGAGACCAATGGTCCATGGCATGCTTTGACAAGTACTGTTCTGATACTTTTTATAAATTTGAAAAAAAGCTTACATTCTAATATTAAGTGCAAAAGCAAGCTACTAAATGTCATAAACTATGAAATCATGATTATGGTAACATGTATGTAAGAGACTGGCAGGAAATCTATTAAAATATTAACCTGTCAACTAAAAGAGTAATCTTGGGGAGGGAGACTTACAGTTTTTATATTTATTTTGCTTCCTATATTTTCTAGTTTTTCTACAATGAACATGTATTGCCTTTATAGTTCAGTAAATTTACTTTTCTTTTTTCTTTTGGTTAAACAATCTCAGAAGGGATCATTTTCTTTCCACCTACAATGTTAGATCCACCTGAATGAAATATGCCTTTCATTGCATCCTGAGAAGACGGAAGAATCATAAAAAGCCTTCAGAAGCCCTTGAGGAATTTTGAGGGCAGTAAAAGCAAAGACTGTAAACCAAAGAAAAATACACAAAGATGTAAGAGCAGTAAGAGCAAAGTGGGGACAAGGGATATTGAGTATCTGAAGGGAAAAATAAGAAGCATAGCCTATCCTGGAAAAGGAAAGAAATGTCGTGATAAAAAACAACTGCGGTTTTTGTGAACACCTACAACGGTAAGGAAGAGGCCAGCCATAGCCCACACCCAGGTGGCTGACAAGAGCTCGCCAGATCACAGGGCCACCTTCCTGCCTGAGAGCTGGATGCCCTCTGCGTCTTCCTGGGATTTACAGCACATGGGATCTGTTTACATGTGGTCTCCGCAGACTCGTGTCAAGATCCTAAGTCAGTGAATCCCGAGGGAAGCAAAAGGCAGGGGTGGAAGCATGGAAAACAGGTGTAAACACCCTTTTGTAAGCCCCATGGAGGGGTATAGGCTTCAACAGGGAGCAGTTTAATATACTTTGGAGATTGACTGTTTGGGGTTAAGTGTTGGCTCTACTACTTATACTTGTGTGGTTTTAGATGCTTTTCTTAATCTCTCTTTGCTCTGGTTTCTGTAAAATAGTAATAAGTATCCTATTTAGTTATTTTGAGGATTAAATAGATAATTCCAGCCCTCCATATCCCTGGGTTTCTCATTTGTAAATTCCACCAACTGTGGGCCAAAAATATATGGAAAAAAATGGAACGTGTACTCAACATGTACAGACATTTTTCTTGTCATTATTCTCTAAGCAATGTAGTATTCAGCACTATTTACATAGCATTTGCAGTATATTAGGTATTATAAGTAGCCTAGGGATAATTTAAAGGATATGGGAAGATGTATGTAGGTTACATGCAAATAGTACACCGTTTTATATAAGGGACTTGAGAATTTTGGTAACTGAAGGGGCTCCTGGGACCAATTTCCCATAGATACAGACAAATGACTGCATATGTAAAAGACTTAGCAGTGAGCCTTTTATAAATGGTTGCATTAGTATTAATAAAGAAGTAAATAACACCTGTAAATAGTTACCCAGGGTTTCCTGGATTACAGCTGCTATGGTCTGAATGTTTAAGTGCTCCCAGAATTTATATGTTGAAACCTAGTCACCAATGCTATAATATTAAGAAATGGGGCTTTGGGAGGTGATTGGGAATGGCATTAATGCTTTTTTTTTTTTTTTTTTTTTTTAAAAAGCTTGAAAACTAGCACATGAACAGAAAACCAAACATGTTCTCATTTGTAAGTGGGAGCTGAACAATGAGAACACATGGACACAGGGAGGGGAACAACACATACTGGGGCCTGTCAGGGGGAGGGGAGGAGGGAGGAACAGCATTAGGAAAAATAGCTAATGCATGCTGGGCTTAATATTTTGGTGATGGGTCTATAGGTGTAGCAAACCACCATGGCACGTGTTTACCTATGTAACAAAACTGCACATTCTGAACATGGACCCCAGACTTAAAAAAAGAAGAAAAAAGGCTTGAGCGGGCCTGTTTGCCTCTTCCACCATGCGAGGACACATACAAGTAACCATCTATGAGGAACGAGCTCCCAACAGATGCTGATTCTGCTGGTGTCTTGATCTTGGACAACCTCCAGAATTGTGAGCAATAAATTTCTGTTGTTTATAAATTACTTAGTCTGAGGTATTTTGCTATGGAAATATGAAGGGACTAAGACAATAGCATATGAGAATGTTATCCTTATTTCTGGACTTCAAATTACTTATAAAATGTATGGCACTATCAGTCAGATACAGGCCATATTTAGGCAACACTGAATGAGGAAAGTTACTTACTTGCCCATTCCCTTCTGGAGAGTGGGACACGATTATCAATTGTGTTGAAATTCCCCTAGGTGTTATATGAGGTATCTTTAACTTGAGACTTGTATTAGTCAGGTTTTGATACAATGATTCTGTGTAACGAAGAATCCCCAAATAGCAACACATACTTGTTTCTCATTCACAGGTCTATGAGTCAGCTATGACTCTGTGGTGCTTTGCTGGCCTCAGCTGGACTTGGCTTCAGGCTGCAGGTTGGGTTCATATCTGATCCATGGGGCTCTCATTCTGAGACTCAGGCTGAAGGCCACCTGAATTCTACTCTTCTCACAGTGAATGAGAAGCTCATAAGAGTATATGAGGACAGTAGGAAACTCGCCATGTGTCTTAAAGTCTCACCTTGGAACATGCTGTCTCCATCTATGTTCTATTGCCCAAAGCAAATTATATGGCCAAGTCCAATGCCAGTGGGATGGAAAGTAAGTACACTCTGTTTACAGGACAGTCACAGCAGTGGCAAAGCGGGAAGGAGGAATTACGTACAAATAATAAATACTATTTATATACCACAAGGATCTATAAAAATAACAAAAGAATGAGCTGAGAAGGACTGAACTCACATTATGGAACAGACATAGAACAGTTTGGTAAACAATAAACTGCAATTGCATCGTGTTTGTGTATTCTAAACTCACAACCCAAACCCCTTCAAAATCTAATCAGACAAAACCAACAAATTATCCATAAAGATGCATGTGCACATGTACCCAGAGGAGTTATGGTGCAAAGCACATACCCAGCATTAACCATGACACCCTTCTAGTCTTACTTAAAAAACCCCTCTCACAAAGGCTCTGGAGAAACCCTAGCCAGAAAAGGCAAGAAGAAAAGGCCTGGGTCAGTTCCCAGCTCACTTATAAACCTTCCTGATCCAGACAGCGCTTGGGTCAGAGCTGATCTGCCCCTGATGCGGAATTTTTAGTCTCTGCTATTGTTTTCAGTTGAGCGCAATCATCAACTGAACACCTTTTATGCTGGTCCTTTCTGTCATTTTTGGCTACTGCACACATATATACATATTCAGGGATGTCAAGTGGAGAATTTCTCTTTCAAATGTTCGATACATAAAACAGTGAATGACTTATCTGCAAAAGAACCTGCTGTGGAAGCCAAGGGACTACAGGTGGGAGGCAAATGAATTCTGACCAGCACTTTCAGATGATTCCCTCACACTCAGCAGTCCTTTATCTGTGATTACTTCCTGTGTCCTGCTATCACTTTCCTGCTCCTCCTCTACTTTTTTATCTGCCCCAAAGCTAGAGTTTGAAATTGTCTAATAATTTCATTCACTTATACTTACATTACTATTTACCATCTAAATGAGTTAATTGGCTCCACATGGAACACTGACATTCTCTTTCAGTTCCCTTGGGAAAGGTTTTTTTTTTTTTTTTCTTTTTCCTGGGCAAAATCATGTGCCAGTTTTATCCTTATGGGTTGAAAAGGCACGTATTCCACCCTGGGAGGAGGCCATTCCCTGTTCATGGAACCTGCCTATCCTGGGTGTTCACTGGAGAGGCGGTGGACTAACCCCCTTCTCAGTTCAGGGACATACTCGGGCTACTTCTTTTCCAGCTGTTAGATACACGGGAAGATACTGCATCTCATGGACTAATGGATGTTCAAGTCAGCTCGTGAGGGTCACATCTGTTTTATGCAAGCAGACAAGGTGAATTATTGAACTAACAGCTTTCTCAGGTATGGGCTGTGCGGTGTGATCAATTATGTATAATGTGCACTCAGGCAAAAAATGAGGTGTTTCAAGGCTGCTGGAGCCATTCCACCTTCAAACAAGAAAGAGCAAGCTGGAGGCTTTTGTAGTGTCTTACACTCACCCATGGTGGCTGAATTGATAAGAGACACATCAGACTTCCCAGGGAGAAACAATGTGGTCTCCTCTGTTTTGGAGTAGTGTTTGTCCTCTCCAGATCCCTTTGTAATTTTTGTCTGACTTTCTTTTGCCTGGCATATAGTGCATGGCACAATACAATAACAGGGATAATAACAGCTACCATAGCATTGAGTGTGTTAGGTGTATAACTTGGTGTGCTATTATGGTATGAAATCCTCCTAATGAACCTGTAAGGTAGGTCTTTGATAAGCCTCATTTTACAGTGGAGAAAATGGGACCTTAGAGAGGTTGCATGGCTGGTGAGAGAAGTCCTGCCTGCTTGGCCCTAGAGCTTACATATTATACACCACACTGTACTTCTCTTAGGCACTTAGTCTATTTTAATTATTGTTGGTTGAGCGAATAAATGAATGCATGAATATATGTCAGAATAAAGAGCTTCTCAGGGGGGATATGAAAGAAAATGTCCTCTCTAAAAATAAAAGGAGGGTTTATATCTCATTTGATTCCTAAAGAAGGAGAACAGCAGTGCCCCTTGGCCCCTGACTGTCTGCTTTCGGAAGAGAAGGCAGAGACAACCAGAAGGTGCCCTGGTTTACACCCCAGCTCTTTGCTCACCACTGTGTCCCAGAACCCAGCACAGTGCCTGGGACAAATCACAGGCTAAAAATATTTGATAATTAAATGAATGAATAAATTTGATGATGTATATGATAGCAGCGATTGGTTTCTGGCACCGATAAATAGCTCAATAATGTATTTGTGCCAGGGTTGGAAAGCGAAAAAATGCAGGGAGAGAAAAAAGAGAAAGTGACAAGAGTGCTCTTGACAGTGGTGCTTGCGTAGAGCTGAGGGAACAGAATTAGCCAGGCAAATGCTCGGGGTTCCAGCTCCGCTAGTTTATCTACCCTTGCCCAAGCCCTGGCCCAGGGAGGACAAATGCTACTGTGTGCTCCTTGGAGCTTTAGAAAGGCCCACAGTAAGACAAATAAGTGATGTTTGGCCCATTTATTCCTCTCTCCCTTCTTCCGTCACTCCGTGTCTTCCTTTCCTTCCATCTTCGTTTTAGTTTAGGAAATGTTCCATTTTGGAGTCCCATTCAAAGCTATATATATAATTTCCAAGCCCAGAGTCATATTTGAATATCTGAATGATGGCATGTGACAAATCTCACTTTCTGTTTTGAAGAAAATTAACTTTAGAAAGGTTTCTTTCCTGTTTTATATTGGGGGTGGGGATCATTGGGGAACCCTCAAAAGACTTCTTACATGGCTGACAACTCTTGAAAAGATATATATATTTTATTTTATCTTAATGAGCAGGACACATATGGAGCCTATTTCCCATCCATTTCACATGGTTTTTCTGATGAATAAGTGTTTACATACTTGGCAGAGTACCCTGGGCATTTGGTTGACCCCAAAATATTTGAAATATGATTTGAGTTGTTTGTCCAACCCTCCCTGTCCTAGTGAGTAATTGATAATTGATTTTTTTTTTTCAGGGGCTTGGGAGGGGAAGAGTAGGTGTCACAAGTAGCTTTGACTTTGAGAAGTCTGGAGGTCATGTGGTTGACTTTGATTTTTATTATTGTTGTTAATTTTTACATGATGGCCAATTTGAAGTAGCATATGTATCATTTTACCAAGATTTGATACTTCGTAGCTCTGTCACTGTAACTATCTGAGCCTCAGTTTCCATTTTTGTAAAATGAATACCAAATGCTTATTCCACAGGTTGTTTTATTGGATGAATAGCCAGTGCCGAGCACCAAACCTGATGTATAGGCTGTGGTCAGTGAACGTTTCCTTCTTCTCTCAGCTGTTCAAGCCCGTTCAGGCCTGGGATCAAGTGCACACAGTGCTCTCCTAGATTGAGAATGACCAAGCCAGCTGAGGATTTAAGAAACAGAGGGAAGGGAACGAGCCAAGATGGCCGAATAGGAACAGCTCCGGTCTACAGCTCCCAGCGCGAGCGTCACAGAAGACGGGTGGTTTCTGCATTTCCATCTGAGGTACCGTGTTCATCTCACTAGGGAGTGCCAGACAGTGGGCGCAGGTCAGTGGGTGAGCGCACCGTGCGCCAGCCGAAGCAGGGGCGAGGCATTGCCTCACTCGGGAAGCGCAAGGGGTCAGGGAGTTCCCTTTCCAGGGGTGACAAACGGCACCTGGAAAATCGGGCCACTCCCACCCGAATACTGTGCTTTTCCGACGGGCTTAGGAAACGGTGCCCCAGGAGAGTATAGCCCGCACCTGGCTCAGAGGGTCCTACGCCCACGGAGTCTCGCTGATTGCCAGCACAGCAGTCTGAGATCAAACAGCAAGGCGGCAGCGAGGCTGGGGGAGGGGCGCCCGCCATTGCCCAGGCTCGCTTAGGTAAACAAAGCAGCCTGGAAGCTTGAACTGGGTGGAGCCCACCACAGCTCAAGGAGGCCTGCCTGCCTCTGTAGGCTCCACCTCTGGGGGCAGGGCACAGACAAACAAAAAGACAGCAGTAACCTCTGCAGACTTAAATGTCCCTGTCTGACAGCTTTGAGGAGAGCAGTGGTTCTCCCAGCACGCAGCTGGAGATCTGAGAACGGGCTGACTGCCTCCTCAAGTGGGTCCCTGACCCCTGACCCCCGAGCAGCCTAACTGGGAGGCACCCCCCAGCAGGGGCAGACTGACACCTCACACGGCCCGCCAGGTACTCCAACAGACCTGCAGCTGAGGGTCCTGTCTGTTAGAAGGAAAACTAGCAGAAAGGACATCCACACCAAAAACCCATCTGTACATCACCATCATCAAAGACCAAAAGTAGATAAAACCACAAAGATGGGGAAAAAACAGAGCAGAAAAACTGGAAACTCTAAAATGCAGAGCACCTCTCCTCCTCCAAAGGAACGCAGTTCCTCACCAGCAACGGAACAAAGCTGGACGGAGAATGACTTTGACGAGCTGAGAGAAGAAGGCTTCAGACGATCAAATTACTCCGAGCTACGGGAGGATATTCAAACCAAAGGCAAAGAAGTTGAAAACTTTGAAAAAAATTTAGAAGAATGTATAACTAGAATAACCAATACAGAGAAGTGCTTAAAGGAGCTGATGGAGCTGAAAACCAAGGCTCGAGAACTACGTGAAGAATGCAGAAGCCTCAGGAGCCGATGCGATCAAATGGAAGAAAGGGTATCAGCCCTGGAAGATGAAATGAATGAAATGAAGCGGGAAGGGAAGTTTAAAGAAAAAAGAATAAAAAGAAATGAGCAAAGCCTCCAAGAAATGTGGGACTATGTGAAAAGACCAAATCTACGTCTGATTGGTGTACCTGAAAGTGACGGGGAGAATGGAAACAAGTTGGAAAACATTCTGCAGGATATTATCCAGGAGAACTTCCCCAATCTAGCAAGGCAGGCCAACATTCAGATTCAGGAAATACAGAGAACGCCACAGAGATACTCCTCGAGAAGAGCAACTCCAAGACACATAATTGTCAGATTCACCAAAGTTGAAATGAAGGAAAAAATGTTAAGGGCAGCCAGAGAGAAAGGTCGGGTTACCATCAAAGGGAAGCCCATCAGACTAACAGCGGATCTCTCGGCAGAAACCCTACAAGCCAGAAGAGAGTGGGGGCCAATATTCAACATTCTTAAAGAAAAGAATTTTCAACCCAGAATTTCATATCCTGCCAAACTAAGCTTCATAAGTGAAGGAGAAATAAAATACTTTACAGACAAGCAAATGCTAAGAGATTTTGTCACCACCAGGCCTGCCCTAAAAGAGCTCCTGAAGGAAGCGCTAAACATGGAAAGGCACAACCGGTACCAGCCACTGCAAAATCATACCGAATTGTAAAGACCATCGAGACTAGGAAGGGACTGCATCAACTAACGAGCAAAATAACCAGCTAACGTCATAATGACAGGATCAGATTCACACATAACAATATTAACTTTAAATGTAAATGGACTAAATGCTCCAATTAAAAGACACAGACTGGCAAATTGGATAAAGACTCAAGACCCATCAGTGTGCTGTATTCAGGAAACCCATCTCACGTGCAGAGACACACATAGGCTCAAAATAAAAGGATGGAGGAAGATCTACCAAGCAAATGGAAAACAAAAAAAGGCAGGGGTTGCAATCCTAGTCTCTGATAAAACAGACTTTAAAACAACAAAGATCAAAAGAGACAAAGAAGGCCATTACATAATGGTAAAGGGATTAATTCAACAAGAAGAGCTAACTATCCTAAATATATATGCACCCAATACAGGAGCACCCAGATTCATAAAGCAAGTCCTGAGTGACCTACAAAGAGACTTAGACTCCCAAACATTAATAATGGGAGACTTTAACACCCCACTGTCAACATTAGACAGATCAACGAGACAGAAAATCAACAAGGATACCCAGGAATTGAACTCAGCTCTGCACCAAGCAGACCTAATAGACATCTACAGAACTCTCCACCCCAAATCAACAGAATATACATTTTTTTCAGCACCACACCACACCTATTCCAAAATTGACCATATACTTGGAAGTAAAGCTCTCCTCAATAAATGTAAAAGAACAGAAATTATAACAAACTATCTCTCAGATCACAGTGCAATCAAGCTAGAACTCAGGATTAAGAATCTCACTCAAAACCGCTCAACTACATGGAAACTGAACAACCTGCTCCTGAATGACTACTGGGTACATAATGAAATGAAGGCAGAAATAAAGATGTTCTTTGAAACCAACGAGAACCAAGACACAACATACCAGAATCTCTGGGATGCATTCAAAGCAGTGTGTAGAGGGAAATTTATAGCACTAAATGCCCACAAGAGAAAGCAGGAAAGATCCAAAATTGACACCCTAACATCACAATTAAAAGAACTAGAAAAGCAAGAGCAAACACATTCAAAAGCTAGCAGAAGGCAAGAAATAACTAAAATCAGAGCAGAACTGAAGGAAATAGAGACACAAAAAACCCTTCAAAAAATAAATGAATCCAGGAGCTGGTTTTTTGAGAGGATCAACAAAATTGATAGACCACTAGCAAGATTAATAAAGAAAAAAAGAGAGAAGAATCAAATAGATGCAATAAAAAATGATAAAGGGGATATCACCACTGATCCCACAGAAATACAAACTACCATCAGAGAATATTACAAACACCTCTACGCAAATAAACTAGAAAATCTAGAAGAAATGGATAAATTCCTCAACACATACACCCTCCCAAGACTAAACCAGGAAGAAGTTGAATCTCTGAATAGACCAATAACAGGATCTGAAATTGTGGCAATAATCAATAGCTTACCAACCAAAAAAAGTCCAGGACCAGATGGGTTCACAGCCGAATTCTACCAGAGGTACAAGGAGGAGCTGGTACCATTCCTTCTGAAACTATTCCAATCAATAGAAAAAGAGGGAATCCTCCCTAACTCATTTTATGAGGCCAGCATCATCCTGATACCAAAGCCTGGCAGAGACACAACAAAAAAAGAGAATTTTAGACCAATATCCTTGATGAACATTGATGCAAAAATCCTCAATAAAATACTGGCAAACAGAATCCAGCAGCACATCAAAAAGCTTATCCACCATGATCAAGTGGGCTTCATCCCTGGGATGCAAGGCTGGTTCAATATACGCAAATCAATAAATGTAATCCAGCATATAAACAGAACCAAAGTCAAAAACCACATGATTATCTCAATAGATGCAGAAAAGGCCTTTGACAAAATTCAACAACCCTTCATGCTAAAAACTCTCAATAAATTAGGTATTGATGGGACGTATCTCAAAATAATAAGAGCTATTTATGACAAACCCACAGCCAATATCATACTGAATGGGCAAAAACTGGAAGCATTCCCTTTGAAAACTGGCACAAGACAGGGATGCCCTCTCTCACCACTTCTATTCAACATAGTGTTGGAAGTTCTGGCCAGGGCAATTAGGCAAGAAAAGGAAATCAAGGGTATTCAATTAGGAAAAGAGGAAGTCAAATTGTCCCTGTTTGCAGATGACATGATAGTATATCTAGAAAACCCCATTGTCTCAGCCCAAAATCTCCTTAAGCTGATAAGCAACTTCAGCAAAGTCTCAGGATACAAAATCAATGTACAAAAATCACAAGCATTCTTATACATCAATAACAGACAAACAGAGAGCCAAATCATGAGTGAACTCCCATTCACAATTGCTTCAAAGAGAATAAAATACCTAGGAATCCAACTTACAAGGGATGTGAAGGACCTCTTCAAGGAGAACTACAAACCACTGCTCAAGGAAATAAAAGAGGATACAAACAAATGGAAGAACATTCCATGCTCATGGGTAGGAAGAATCAATATCATGAAAATGGCCATCCTTCCCAAGGTAATTTACAGATTCAATGCCATCCCCATCAAGTTACCAATGACTTTCTTCACAGAATTGGAAAAAACTACTTTAAAGTTCATATGGAACCAAAAAAGAGCCCGCATTGCCAAGTCAATCCTAAGCCAAAAGAACAAAGCTGGAGGCATCACGCTACCTGACTTCAAACTATACTACAAGGCTACAGTAACCAAAACAGCATGGTACTGGTACCAAAACAGAGATATAGATCAATGGAACAGAACAGAGCCCTCAGAAATAACGCCACATATCTACAACTATCTGATCTTTGACAAACCTGAGAAAAACAAGCAATGGGGAAAGGATTCCCTATTTAATAAATGGTGCTGGGAAAACTGGCTAGCAATATGTAGAAAGCTGAAACTGGATCCCTTCCTTACACCTTATACAAAAATTAATTCAAGATGGATTAAAGACTTAAATGTTAGACCTAAAACCATAAAAACCCTAGAAGAAAACCTAGGCAATACCATTCAGGACATAGGCATGGGCAAGGACTTCATGTCTAAAACTCCAAAAGCAATGGCAACAAAAGCCAAAATTGACAAATGGGATCTAATTAAACTAAAGAGCTTCTGCACAGCAAAGGAAACTACCATCAGAGTGAACAGGCAACCTACAAAATGGGAGAAAATTTTCGCAACCTACTCATCTGACAAAGGGCTAGTATCCAGAATCTACAATGAACTCCAACAAATTTACAAGAAAAAAACAAACAACCCCATCAAAAAGTGGGCAAAGGACATGAACAGACACTTCTCAAAAGAAGACATTTATGCAGCCAAAAAACACATGAAAAAATGCTCACCATCACTGGCCATCAGAGAAATGCAAATCAAAACCACAATGAGATACCATCTCACACCAGTTAGAATGGCAATCATTAAAAAGTCAGGAAACAACAGGTGCTGGAGAGGATGTGGAGAAATAGGAACACTTTTACACTGTTGGTGGGACTGTAAACTAGTTCAACCCTTGTGGAAGTCAGTGTGGCGATTCCTCAGGGATCTAGAACTAGAAATTCCATTTGACCCAGCCATCCCATTACTGGGTATATACCCAAAGGACTATAAATCATGCTGCTATAAAGACACATGCACACGTATGTTTATTGCGGCATTATTCACAATAGCAAAGACTTGGAAGCAACCCAAATGTCTAACAATGATAGACTGGATTAAGAAAATGTGGCACATATACACCATGGAATACTATGCAGCCATAAAAAATGATGAGTTCACGTCCTTTGTAGGGACATGGATGAAATTGGAAATCATCATTCTCAGTAAACTATCGCAAGAACAAAAAACCAAACACTGCATATTCTCACTCATAGGTGGGAATTGAACAATGAGAACACATGGACACAGGAAGGGGAACATCACACTTCGGGGACTGTTGTGGGGTGGGGGGAGGGGGGAGGGATAGCATTGGGAGATATACCTAATGCTAGATGACGAGTTGGTGGGTGCAGCGCACCAGCATGGCACATGTATACATATGTAACTTACCTGCATGTTGTGCACATGTACCATAGAGCCTAAAGTACAATAATAATAATAATAATAATAATAATAATAATAAAAAAAAAAAAAAAAGAAAAAAAAAAAAAAAAAAAAAAAAAAAGAAACAGAGGGAAGGTGGTGATGTATATGTGCTCTGTGTACACTCAGCACTTGTGAATTGCCTATTAAGCAATCAAATGACAGAATAGTGAACTAGATTAATGAAAAGGCAATAAAAAGAGAAACTCAGCACTGTTCATACATCGAAATATCATTGTGTCCCTCAGTACCACAACACCGGGTTGAAATGAAAGCCCTTATCACAAGAATCTCTTGTACTGAAAAGACCTGGGTTTGAATCCTGCCTCCACTACTTACACCTGTGAACTTTAGTAAGTACTTACCTCTCCAAGTCAGTTTGCTCATCTGTGAAATGTAGGTAGCATGCCATGACATTGTGGGAAGAGTCAGTGTTATATTCTCTCAGTGGAGGGCCCATAGTAGGTGTTCAGTAAATGCTACTTACTCGTTTCTCTTCCTCCTCCTCCTCCTTGTCCTCCTCTCCTACCTCCTTTTCCTTCTTCTCCTTTCTGTCTAGTAAAATGGAAATAATCGTAGCATCCTTACCTGTGGAGTTATTGTCAGGATTAAATGTAAAACATTTAGACTAGTGCCTCAAACACATTAAATGCTGCATTGGTTGATGTTAACTTATTTTCATATGGCACTTCTATGATGGAGACAAGGCAGGGCAAGTCTATATAAAAATCTTTTCTGATTTGTCTCTAGACAAGAAATCTAAATAAAAGGAAATAAATAGCTCATGTAACTTAGCTGCTTTTTTATTTTAGGGCATTTGATTTTTGGATTGTCTTTCTGGTGCATTTTAAAGTTGGTCAAATTAACTTGGAAATATTTAAATATGCATTTAAATATTTTTATGGAAAACATTTTCCATACTGCCCTCGCCAGACTCTTCATTCTAACACTGATCCCAGATGCCACTGATATTTTCAGCTCAGAATAGTGGTTCCTTTATTTAAATGCATTGACTAAAACTCAAACATGAGGAGACACAAATGAAGAAAAGATGCGATGTCCACAGGGCATGACCTAGATGACTTCCACCCACAATGAGGAAGACTGAGCCATTGGTATGTGTGATTCCCTGTGTGTTTGATGGTGTGGCTTTGCACAGCTGGCTCCCAGCCACAGCCACACAGACTCTTTGCTATTAGTGGGTGTGATGAGAAGGAGGGTTGATCTGGAGTCCCTGGTTCTATTTCTTCCAGGCTGTGTAATCTTGGACAAGTCAGTTGGGCTCAGTTTCCTCTCCTGAAATTGTTCTCAAAAATGCCCACCTCAGGGTCCTTTCTCAGTTATTTCAATGGAACAAATACAGGGAAGCACACAACAAGCTGTAAAGCATCTTAGAAGCATGGGGCCTGTTTCCACGATGGTTAGTGTGGGAGTGGAGAAGCAGCTGGAAGCGCTGTTTGCTCTGTGGATTGCTTAGGTCTGTGCTTGGCCTCTGCTTTGTGTCCTCTTCTGGCTTCCATCCTGCTGGTGTGCTTCCAGAACCGACTGCAGTTCCTCCCAGCAGCCACCTTCTTCCTTCTGCCAGTGTAGCTCTTCTCCTTCTGGGGTTCTTTGGCTGAGACTGGGCCAGTGAGCAGCCGAGACTGGACATGGGTGAGAGCTGGAACATCTGCTGCCTCTTTTGGAAGCGGGTAAAGAAAAGGGTGAGAAATATTTGCAGTGACTCAGGCAAGGCTGAGGTGAGGCAGAGGAAGGTAGCAGGGACAGGATCCTAAGAAACTGAGACTTCCTCCATAGGACCCAGGCAGGCATTGTGAAGGAAGAAAATGGGGAGGGAAATGTTTAGGGTAGTGCTAAAAAAGACCACACTTTTGTCTCATTCCTGCTCCAGAATCAATACGAGTCACCTGGTGCCCTTATTCTCTTCTTTTCTTCATTCTTGTTTGACCTGGTTTTGTGGACCTTTATCAGCAAAGGCTAGCAGTGTTCTCATGGTATTACATGACATGGTTGAATGATAATCATTTTGGAGCTCTGTGTGGATGTGACAGGGAGCATTCCTAGTACACACAGGGGTTGACTTTAAGACCAAAATCTGTAGGCCTTTACCCCGCATATCACACCAACTCAGACTCAACATCTCTAATCCACCCTCTCTGACTCCTTACCCACCCACCACTCCAATCAAGCCAATACCTTCCCTTGTCTGCCCTAGGCCACTCACTTTCCAATTGCTCCTCTCACTTTTCTCCTCCTAGAGTCCCCCTTTAACTCATTCTCCATAAAGCAGTCCACAAAGAATGGTCTTTCAGAAATGTAAATTAGAACATATCACTCTCCTGCTCAAACTCTCTGAGGACTTGGAGTGAAAATACAAGCTCTTATCCTACCTCATAAATATCTAAATAAATGCTGCCTGATTTGTCAGCTCCTAGCAACCTTGGAAATGGGGCTGGTCCACATTGGGATGTGCTGTGAGTATGACACACTCACCAGATTTAGATGACTTTGCATGAATAAAAGAGTGAAAATTATCTAATTAATAATTTTTGTGATGATTGCATATTGAAATAATAATATTTTGAATTTGTTGGGTTAAGTAAAAATCTGTTTATTTGTTTTTGAGACAGATTCTCCCTCTGTGGGCCAGGCTGGTGTGCAGTGGCACAATCTTGGCTCACTGCAAACTCCTCCTCTTGGGTTCCTGTGATTTTTGTGCCTCAGCCTCCTAAGCAGCTGGGATTAGAGGCGTGTGCCACCATGCCTAGCTAATTTTTGTAGTTTTAGTGGAGATGAGGTTTCACCTTGTTGGCCAGGCCGGTCTCAAAATTCTGACTTCAAGTGATCCACTCACCTCAGCCTCCCAAAGTGCTGGGATTACAAGCATGAGCCACCATGCCCAGCCACCAAAAATTTATATTTTAAATTAGTTTTACCATTGTTATGCATGTCTATATCTAGATAGAAAGATAGACAGACATATAGATGGTAGGTAGATAGATTAGATAGATAGATAGATAGATAGATAGATAGATAGATAGATACATACACACTAGAGAATTTTAAGTTACACATGTGGCTCACATTATGTTTCCACTGGACAGCACCAGTCTAAGTGATCTAATGGCTGCCTGACTCTAACTTGCCTTCTGCCCTCCCCCTGCTTGCCCTCTGAGCTCAGTCACTCTGCCCTTCTTCCTTTTCCCGGGTCAGGCAGTGTTCATCCCCACCCTGTGGCATTCCTTTTCATTGTTTACTCTGTCTGGAAGGCTTCCCCTCATTTCAGCCTGGAAGGCTCCTTCTCTTCTTTCAGAGTTCAGCTCAATGTCACCTGCTCTGAGATGTCTATCTCATAAAAATGGCTACGCTATCATTTTTCTTACCATAGCATCCTATTTCTTGTCTGCATAGCACTTATCATGAGCTGATGGCTTCCTTCCTTCCTTTCCTTCCTCCCACCCTTTCTTCCTTCCTCACCTCCACAATATAACCTCTATAAAAGCAGGCACTTTTTCTTGTTCATTATTGTGTCTTGGTGACAAGAATAGTTCCTGGCATGCAGAAGGCACTAAAGCAAAATTTGTTGAATGAATAAATATGATTTTGAGTCATGGATGCTGTCAAGACAAAATAGCCAGAGAGGTATTTATTGAGCACATCTTATGTGTCAGACATTGTAAGAAAAACTATATATATCCTATCTCATAGATATACACTAGCTATAGATCTCATAGATATATGTTCTGTTTCATTTGGGGTCTGCAAACTGTATTCCATGAATCTAATCTGTTCTGCTATGTGGTGTTGTAAATAAATATTTTTTGGAACATGGCCAAGCTCAGTTGTTTAAATATTGTCCATGGCTGCTTTTGTAACACAACACATAGTAGAGCAGTTGCTAGAGGGACCATATGGCCTGATATTTACTTTCTGGTCATTTACATTAAAAGTTTCCTGATTTCTAAGGTAGATAAGGGGTGACCTGAAAGGGCTATATTCTCCCCAATAAGTTCATGATTCTTCCAAATGAACATGAAATCAAAGTAAAATCCCTGTGGTTCAAATGCAGCTTCAATGAAACTTTCTCAACCTCCCCTTGAGACTACATTGTGTCCTCAAGTACCTTTATGGAGACATGATAGACATGTGTTGGCAAAACCAACCCAACACTGTGAGTGAGGTATAATGATGCTCATTTGGCAGATGAGGTGACAGAGATTCAAACTAGTTAAATACAGAGCTGGGATTGAAGTCCTGATCTGCCTCATTCTGTGGCTACAGCAGTTTGAGAAATCCATACAGAATATCCTCCACACTTCCACATGCACACTTTAAAGAATTACCCTGAATGCCGCGACTGTCTTAGTTTTTGCGTCAGCATGGGTAATTAGTGTCAAGTCCTGGAAGACCAACTATAGAGTGTACCTGGCTCCTGTGCAAGCTATTAAAGAGTCTGAGGAGCCTGTATCAAATCAGAAAATAGTAATGATCTCTGGCTTCGTTATAATAGTAAGCAAATGAAAACGATGCTTAAAAATTGTTCTGAACTTGTGTGGTATGCACTTTTTTCTTTGCATTTTTTTTAAGTTACATATAAAAATTTTCCATGGTTGACCAAGTTTGCCTTGATTTCAAGCCATTGCATTAATGTCTGTTTTTATTTTTTCTAGCCTCCATTTCCTCTCATTACCAAAATTTTTTTAAAAAAAACCTTGAATTGAAAGAGAGTCACTAAGATAAGCACAGTGTGGCTTAAAAAATTATTTGCAATAGGAAAAACAGATTTCTGTGATTAGTTTGTCCCCTCTAGACTCTGCCTCCTCCCCACAGTGTGTGGCCCTCTTCCTTGGCCCAGTTCAGCTTCTGATGTGATATCCTAGTGACTTCTGGGTTGTCCACAGGCATCTCACCCAATTATCCGTTCCTACTTTCTGATCCTGGCACTTGCCTAAGAAATAGTTCTGAGAAGCTGAGTCTGATTGACCAGAGCCTGGGGCCCATCTCCCTGGCAATCTTGAAGTCACAAGTGACAACATGAATGTGAGTCCTTACATTGACCAAAACGAGGGAGAAGAGAGAAGAGACGCTGTAGAGAGCAAATTCTCATCTACGTGACTCAACTTCTCTGTTTCTGACACATGAAAAGTGCATGCAAATACTTGTTAGTAGGGTGGATGGGTGGGGGAACGACTGAATGGATGGGTGGATGGATGAGTGGAACAAAATGAAGAGTTAAGTTTGGTTCACCGGGACTTTGTTAGGTTTGGGGTGGGATGAGCAAGGGGGATATTTTAATAGTTGTTTTAGTGTGCTCTTTTATATCTTTTTCAGTCAATTCTAAAAAGCATAAAATATCATCTGCTTGGTCTTCCATGACTGAACACATTAGCCAGTGTTGTTTATTTTGTGACACTCAAGCAATGAGCTGTCAAAACCAATCTGCCCGTTTAATCGATTCTGGCTTGTTTCCGAAAAGTGAAATTTAGCCTTTTACTGTTGTTAGCTATTATCTAATTAAATCTGAATTTTCACAGGTCATGCTAGATCACAAATAGTGATTCCACTGCACTAACATTTACAAGCTGTGAGTAACTGAGCTGTGTCTATGGTAGCACTTGACTTGGGATACTCTTTAACCTCGGGCTACCGACATAAGACAAAATCAAGTTACAGTCGCCAGGGAGAGTAAGCAGTATGGGAAAATGCCCAAAATAGCTCTACTTGTTTAAGATTTCCTTACTTGATAATTGCAGCATATAAAATGTATATATAGAAACTTCTTGGGCTGCCCGCATTTACTTGTTTCAGTTAGCACACCCTTTTATTTAGGCCCCTGCTAGCTCCATGGCTGTGCCTCAGTTTACAATAAGAGTAAACTGCACCATGAAAGAAAGCCAACCATATGCTGCCACTGCAGTATGGGTGTGTGTGTGTGTGTGTGTGTGTGTGTGTGTGTTTGTGTGCATGTGGACATTCGAGTCACAGAGCCAATTAGGAGTGCCTGGAAGCATTGGCACCCTGAGGATGTTCCAGCCATCTCTGGCACCATGCTTATTCTGCTGCTGTCCCTACCACAAAATTGGCTTTCAGTACCATACCTTGAACATCAGGAGAGGGTCTTTATCCTGAAATCCTGGGGCCAAGATATTAAGAAAGTCCTTTATAGTTTCATAACTGCTTTTAGGAGGCAGTGTGGCTTTATTCCTTCTTTGATTGGGAAATGGAGGGGGTTGTTCATAGGCTAGAACAGAGGAAATAACTTATCCCCTGAGCCCTTTCAACCATATGAGCTAATGCACTGCCATGACTATGCCAAGACTATGATTCAAAGAAACTACTAGGAGGCCTGGTGCAGTGGCTCACGCCTGTAATCCCAGCACTTTGGGAGGCTGAGGGGGGTGGATCACTTGAGGCCAGGAGTTCAAAACCAGCCTGGCCAACATGGTGAAACCCCGTCTCTACTAAAAATACAAAAATTAGCCAGGCATTGTGGCGCATGCCTGTACTCCCAGCTACTCAGGAGGCTGAGGCAGGAGAATCGTTTGAACCTGGGAGGTGGAGGTTGCAGTGAGCTGAGATCGCTCCACTGCACTCCAGCCTGGGCGACCGAGTGAGACCCCATCTCAAATAAATAAATGAAAGAAAGAAAGAGAAAGAAAGAAAGAAAGAAAGAAAGAAAGAAAGAAAGAAAGAAAGAAAGAAAGAAAGAAAGAAAGAAAGAAAGAAAGAAAGAAAGAAAGAAAGAAAGAAAGAAAGAAAGAAAGAAAGAAAGAAAGAAAGAAAGAAAGAAAGAAAGAAAGAAAGAAAAAGAAAGAAAGAAAGAAAAAGAAATTGCTAAAGAAGGCAGTGTGGAAGCCAGACTGTGAGACTGTGAGGCATGCAAAGAAGGTAGTTACATGATGGCACCATTTTTCTCCTCTGTTCTCTCCGAGAGCACAGGCCCTGCCTGCAGGCTGCAACCCATGTCCCACACTGGAACCTGATGATGTCTCCATATCAGCTCTGACCTTCCATGCAACAGGCAGCATCAGGTGTATGCAGGGTGGAGCTAGTTTCCTTGCAGTGCCCTGTGTTGTGGTTCTATTTAAGACTCAGCTTCCTCAGTCAGCAACTGTTGGGCAGTGAATTGGCTGGGTCAGTCTTGGCCCTAGAAGTGTCATATTGAAGTTCATTACCACTATTATTATAAACCAGCTTTTGACTTGAGATCTTTTAGGGTGGGTACTCTTTTTCAAGCGAAAACCATGCCCAGCATTATTGGAGGGTGGTGATGCACCTGTCATGCTGTGGTCAGTCTGATCACACTTGAAGGGCTGGGCTCAGCTCTATGCACCAGTCAGAAAAGGAACTGCAGTGGGCAGATGAGAGGGGCTAAATGCTGGTGTGTGTGGCCTGGGAAACAGCTTTGGAGACGGCGTGTATTTCGTGTGGTCCAAGAACAGAAATGTGACCTGTGATCCGGATAGCTTAGGGACACAGAGTCATCTCTGGCATTTTTCAGTAAACAGGAATGTTTCTAATTGGAGGGAACTACCTTGGAAGGTAGAAATCTCTCATTCAATGTCTCAGCAGAGACCAGAGTGGGAATAGTAAGAGAGAGGATTCTTAAGCCAGGTAGGTGAACTAAGGTCTTAGGGATGATCCAGGTATTGTGGGGCCTGGAGTTTATACAATTTTGGGATGCTGCTGAAACTACAAGAATCCAGACACCCAACTAGATATACCAGTGAATATTTATTTATAATGAGAAAATAAGTCACAGTACATTCCTAGGGCCTTAGAGATTCGTGATTCTTTCCTCTGAGCTCTTTTTAGGCAATTTACCAGGAGTGCATTTACCAGAAATGCTTTCTCCTTGTAATCTGTCTTCCCATCTTCATATAGAACATTCTACAACTCTCAGCAAAACCCTCAGCCCCCTAATGGGCCTCCAAGGAGGAGTTCTGAAACTTAAACCTCATAACTTCATGTTACATCTTCCTGAACTGAGCTCCCATCTGGGCTTAGAATTGTGGGCATGATCAGAAAGTAGAAGAGCCAGGCCCTCCTTCAGGGAGTTCAATGGGCAAGTCACAGAGGGTGTAGGAGTCTGAGAAGAGAGCACTAACTCTGGTGACGTCCCTTCCAAGTGTTTAACACACTATGAATTTATCTCCTCTTCTTCAGAATATTAGTCAGGGGTCTCCAGAGAAGCAGAACCAATAAGATATTCATAAGAAGAGAATTAATTTTGGAATGGGCTCACATGATTATAGAGGACAAGAAGTCCCACCGTATGCCACCTTCAAGCTGGAGAGCCCGGGGAGCTGATGATGTAACTCCCAATCTGAGGTTCAAGGCTGAAGGATGCAGTTGGGAGAGTTGCTAGTGTATGCTCGTAGTCTGACACCCCTAGAACAAAGAGCTCCAATGTTCCAGGACAGGAGAAGATAATGTCCCAGCTCAGAAAAGAGAAAATTTGCCCCTCCTCTACCTTCTTGTTCTATCTGGTCACTCAATGGATTGGACAATGCCTGTCCACATTGGTTAAGTCGATCTTCTTTACTCAGTCTAGTGATTCAAATGCTAATTTCTGCCAGAAACACCTTCACAGACACATCCAGAAGTAATAATTAATCCAATATCTGGGCATCCCATTGTCCAGTCAAGCTGACGCATAAAATTAACATCATGGTTGGTTAGCTCTACTTCATCGTGGAGGAAGTAAGACTTGGAGATGTCAAGATTCACACCTGGACATGTCTGATTCTGTGTTATTCTCACTTGGTGCTGCTAAACCCTTTCTACTGGGGAAGTTTTCATCCTGGGGGGAAGGACAATGACCACTTCTCGAGGACAAACTGGGTTCAGAGGGCAACCCAGAATATCTACTGGATGTAAGAGTTAGACTGTGTTAGTCCATTTTCACACTGCTATAAAGAAACACCTGAGATTGGGTCATTTATGAAGAAAAGAGATTTAATTAACTCACAGTTCCACATGGCTGAGGAGGCCTCAGGAAACTTACAATTGTGGTGGAAGGGGAAGCAGTCACGACTCTCTCTCTCTCTCAGCAGGTGAGAGAAAGAAAGAGAGAGAGACAGGGAGAGAGACCTAGTGAGGGCGGAGCTGTCAAACACTTATAAAACCACCAGATCTTGTGAGAACTCACTCACTGTCATGAGAACAGCATGGGGGAAAACCACTCCCATGATCCGATTGCCTCCCACCAGATCCCTCCCTTGACACATGGGGATTATGAGGATTACAGTTCAACATGAGATCTGGGTGGAGACGTAGAGCCAAACTGTATCAGAGACACAACACACACATCAGCATTAGTGCCATGTAGATATATACATGCTCTTGGCTCAAGAAAGAGACTTTTAAAACGAGAAGGAAATAATTCTTATTTTTACCCAAAGGAACATGGAGCTGAGGCTGCACTAATGACAAAATTACCGATGAGATCTATGGGGAGCTCAACTTTCGTTCAAAACAACAGTTTTGAATGGGGTCTTGCAGTTTTTTCTCAGAGCTGCTTCTAAGTTTTCTCTGAACTCAAGGGAGAATTTCTCTGATTATCTGTGCCTTACTCTCTCCATTCACAACATTAGTCCTCAGCTCTCCTTTAGGGTCATTATGAAGAAAAATGTGAAAGGGATTTAGCCTTTAATAGGCCCATTTGGATACAGATCACATATGGCTATAAAAAGTCACTAGTATTAGTTTTGTTGTTATTAAGAAAATTGCAAATAATAAAAACACCAATTTAGCTACAAAAAGAATCTAAACTTCCTTTGATGGAAGTGAAAAAATATACTGCTTTTCTTTTTCATTATGAATATTCTAAAAGTAATTCATGTTTATTATAAAAAACATTTACAGTACAGATAAATCATAAGGGAAAAAAATCACCCACAATCTCACCTCCCAGATACAATAAACCATTGACAATATTTTCATAAATTCTTTCCTTGTCTCCCTCTCCTACACGTATACATATGTGCATGTATGTGTCCATGTGTGTTTGTGCATGTAAAACTAGAAAAAAATACTATAATCTTTTGTAACTTGCTCATTGGCATAATGATATACTGTGAACATCTATTCATTTCAGTAAAATCTATTTACTCACATCTTTTTAAAGTGGCTGAATTAATATTCCATTATTAACAGATCACAATTTCAAATAATTTTTACTGCTGGAACTTAAAATATTAACCATTCTATACAATGATGCAATCAATATATTTCCTGGTTCATCTGGTTGTTTTCTTTAGAAGCATTTCTGGAAGTAGCATTATGAGGCCAAAGGGTATATGAATTCTAAGGTTCTTGATACAGACGTCAACCCTCCCTCCAGGAGGCTGTTCATTGCTACTCATATCACAGTGCTTGAAAAATCCGGTTTCCCCATATCCTTGACAGTAATAGGCATTTTCATTCTCTCAAAACTTTGCCAACTTGCAGTGTATAAATCAGTATTTTGTATACATTTACATTTCTTGCTTAGTGGTGAGCCTAAATATTGTTTTTCATGTGTTTCTTAGCCATTTGTATCTTGTCTATTATAACTTATCTATGTCCTTTGTTCACTTTTTTTTCTAGAATACTTTTCCTTAATCTTTCCTGAGAAAGTATATTCACAAACACTTTGTTTACCTTATGTTAGGATATGGAGGTTCAGATTTCCTTAAAATACAATTTCCCCTACGTAGTCTCCCCTCACTGAAGAAAGACAAGCAATAACTTTTAGAAGCAAAAAGGGCTGGCAATATGATTTCCACAAAGCATATTTACATATTTAATATTTTTACTAGCATTTTATCCCTCAATTTTAAAACATGAACTAACTCTCTCTATCTCTTTGGATGACCTTGTGCTTTCAGTTTGGGTCCCTGAATAAACAGGCTACCTACCTGTTATGATTTTGAACCCCAGGGTCTTCTGTCATAATGTATCTATCTGTGTATGTGAGTGGGGGAGTCGGGAATAAGACACTGTGTCCAGCAGGTGTCGGTTTATATCAACAGCTGGAGTGCTTCCGCAACCCAAGCATCTACGATAACAGCACAGAAAATTTGTTGAAAATGACAGAGCCTATATTTTGGTATTGGAATGAGAACTATACACATAACTCACTACGAAGACAATTCAAGCAAAATTACATTACAAAGTAGAAATGACACATGGTGGCTTCTGATATAAATTTCTCAGTCTCCACCAAGAATTGTAAAAATCTCTGCTCTGGTCTGATCTGCCCTGTCCTTCTAGAATTCCTCTGTCTCTTCAGAGCTCTTTTGTTTCTACTTCTCCTGTCCCCAAGTTGGTCTCTTTCTTTTTTCTTTTTCTTTTTTTTTTTTTTTTTGAGATAAGAGTTTTGCTCTTGTTGCCCAGGCTGGAATGCACTGGTATGATCTCGGCTCACTGCAACCTCTGCCTTCCTGGTTCAAGCGATTCTCCTGCCTCAGCCTCCCAAGTAGCTGGGGTTAGAGGCATGTGCCACCATGCCTGGCTAATTTTGTATCTTTAGTAGAGACGTGGTTTCTCCATTTTGGTCAGGCTGGTCTCAAACTCCAGACCTCAGGTGATCAGCGCTTGGCCTCCCAAAGTGCTGGGATTACAGGCGTGAGCCATTGTGCCTAGCCCAGTCTCTTTCTTTTATCAGGGCCCCTTTTCCTAGTCACAGCATGCTTTCATCTCCACAATTGCCGTGTTAATCCTTATCCATTCATTCCTGAACTGGAGCAGTTAAGGACACTAGCATCTCTAATGCTCTTTGAAGAATGATTGTCCTGGTTATTAGAAACATTACTTCATGGTCCTCAAGCCCTCTGTCCCGATGAGGACACCACCTGCCACCCAGTGTTTCAACACTACTGCTTCACTTTCTGCTCATGCTGTGGCAGCTTTATAAGCTTCAGCAGGAGTATTTCCAGACTGGGGCCTGGTTGAAAATTATTTCTTCCCTTGTCATTATTTAAAGGTATGAACACAATGTGTCACTTCATTGAAACAGCCTCCCTGGCTTCTTAACCATGTAACTCTCAAAATTGTAAAGGCTATTTATACTCCAGGGGTCTGACCAATATTAATTACATATTTATAACAATAACAACAAAACCTAAAAAGACCTTTTAAAGCCTCTAGTGAGCTATGTATAGCTAGTATATTGGAAATGTTTATCAAGGCCCCACCACTTATCTGAGATTTTCTGTTTCCCGTTGGTAATCTGTTAGCTCATACAATTTCAACTGGGATCAGAGATTCACTGACTTCCTTTAAATGTGATTTCCCCCAAGCTATCATGAATACGAGGCAAGTGTGTCTAATAGATTTCTACCAAAAGTATTTGAGGGACATCAGAGGATTTACAGGGACAAATTCTAGTTGCTAGTCAGAAGTTTCTATTCCCAGTACGATTTCTCCACCATCCTCTAAACCAGAGAAAACTTTACCAGTATATCCCTCCTTATGGGACCTGGCCTCCTACCACTTTACCAACTCGCTTCTCTTTCCTCTCTTCTCTCCTCTCAATTTCTGGGCTCTCACTGTCCATTAAACATTCAAGACTTCTGTTTCACTAGTAAGCAGAGCAATTTGTCTTTGCCTTGCGCCAACCTTCTCCTCCCAGACTAGGCCAAAGCCTTGTGTTTCATATTCGAAAGGGTCATTTACAAGAGAGCCATTTTGTGGAAATTAAGCTCTCTCAGTGCAGAATTGGTAACAGTCACTAAATATATAAATTGCATCTCTGCTCCCGCCAAATATGGAGCAGTGCAGCCCTTGGAGTTCCCATCTCGCTATCAACATCCACCCGTGCTCCTTTCCCATCCTTTCCCTTCACCTTTCTCTCTCCTTTTGTTCCACTAATACAGCCAATTTTGCAGCCTTTCCCACTTTGCTGAGAAATCCATAGACCCAGGAATCTGACCCCTTTCCTTACTCTTGAATAGCAGGTGCTGGGCCAAGATATTTAATGGCATTCTCCTCAACATGTGTGATCACGTGTTATCAGCCAACATCCACTTCTTTCATTTCCCTTTCCTCTTGCTCATGGGATTTCAAGAACTACTGGATGCAATCCAAATGGTGCAGTACTACCAGGCCTTCTGTAGGTTTGTTTTCCTCTTTCTTTGACATGCACCATTTAGTTATTGCTTTAGGACACTGCATGGTTTATGTAGTCTCACAGAAGTGCTTCACCTCATTCTTGAGAAAATCCAATTTGATGTTTGATGTTCAGGAGGAAACCTTAGTCTTTGCTGCCAAGTATTCTTATTCTGTTATCCTTCAGAAAACTCATACATCATCTGGCCTGGCCCAGTGCTGTTCACCCAATGCTGTAATTGCACTGTGATTACCTGCACTGGCCCTCCTGCCTACCTTAGGTGCGATCATTTCTCATGAACATAATCTATTGCTGTCATTGAGGGCTTGGAGGAGATTCATTTCCACTGTCTCCTGTGGCTTCTAAATAAAATCTTTTAAGCAAAGACTAGACAAAAAGGAAGGCTGAGGACAATGATGAATCCCTGTTTCCCTCCTAGCTAACATGTTCCCCTCCCAGCCCAGGACCCATGCATTAGGAGTAAACAGATCACTCATATCACAATATTTTGGTAATAAATGGCAATGTTCACTATAGTGTGATTGAAGCATTTGTTAAGAATGATACTGCTAAATAAAAAATTCTCTCTCAATTCACTTAAGATTATACTGACCTTTTTACAGAAAGTCAGACTAATCAACCTGACATCAAGCACACAGCCAGGAGGACACTGACTCGGTCTGAGATGCCTGGACTCTAGTCCCATGTTAATGCATCTTGGTCTTCCTTACACCTCAACCTCAGAGAGCTTACCCCAGAGTACCTACTAAAAATGGATCTCAAGACTGTTTAGTAGAGGTTCATGCCATTATTGGGTGCTTCTATGTACACCAAAAAAGCTACTGTCTTTATTTTTTAGGAGAAGAAAATATACAAAGAGATTCTAGGCATAGAGTTGGAGGTGGGAAGAGTACGTTCTGGAAAGGGAAATAAACATGACCAGGAAGGATAGAGTGTGAGGAGGCCTCCTGGGCTGGAATCATCAATGAGTGGCCTGTGGACCAGCAGCATCAGCATCACCTGGGAGCTTGTTAGGAATTCAGAATCCCAGGCCCCACCTCAGATTTCCTAAGCCAGAATATGCATTGATGCAAGATCCCCAGGTGATTCCCATTAAAGCATGAAAAGAATAATGTTCTAGGCAACCAAATCCCCAAACATACATATATGAGGCTGTATATAAGTCACCTGTAAAAGTTAAACCCTCAGCACCCTGCCTGGTAAATGTTGTATGTTTATAGGGGAAGAAAGGACCAGGGGAGGAGGTAGGAAATGAGATATATATATCTTGCTGTACACAGAGAGGAGCACCATGAACTCAGAGTGACATATCCTGCTTAGCCCAGGTAATGTCAGTGAAGTGAACAAAAACTCATGCTGAGCGCCATGTGAACCCCTCGCAGCAGCCAGTGTAGGGGATGTGACAATTGACCCTTCACAACCTCGCTATTCCTTATCTGATGTGTAGCAACACAGGCATTAAGGGAAGTAACTCCAGCTTCTGTGTTAAACCCTGATTGGGCAGATCCAGTGCTTTTCCAAGGGTAGTTCTCGGGCCAGAAGCATCAGCATTACCTGGAAAATGTTTAGAAATGCAAATTCTCTGTTCTCATCCCAGACCTACTGAATCAGAATTTTGGGGGTCAGTTTCTCCAGGAGATCCTAAGGCACACACACACCTGGAGAACCAATGGTCAAATACCACTGACCATTTGGTTCTATTACACTAATTCACCATTACCCTAGTGGGAATTAGGAAATCAAGCCCTAAGCCAATGAATGACAATGGGATTGGTTCATGAATATGTATGGGATCCCAATACAGACCAGAGACTCAAGTGGAAGGTTATTTGGGTTTTCTGAGGAAAGCTTCATAACATTTAAAGAGAAACTTAGGAATAGTTTCTCTCCCTCTAGATGATGCTGTGGACCCATATAGAGCAAATATTGCTGCAGCCATCTAGTTGCTAGCCTGAAGGGAGCTGGCACAGGATGAGGACAGAGGAAAGGGAATAATAGGCGAATGGCATGGAGCCTGCCCACCTCTAGATTACACTTAGGTAAGCCATTTAATTTCTTTGCTTCAGCTAGCTCAAGGTGGCTGTTATTTGCAGCTCCAAGCATTTAACTGACAGCTTCGATGCAGTGAATAAGCTGCATTGGCCTAGTTTTGCTGATGATCTCAACCCTCTTCAAACACAGAGGTGTTAGGCAAACTATTTCATAACTGGCAGAGTCCAGGCACTGACCAATGGGAAGAAATGATAGCTGGGCACTTTATTGTTCATTGAGAGGAGCTCATCAAAAATCAAAATTCCTTCTAATTACTCCTGTAGCAATTATGGTACCTCTTCTACAATGTACCATCAGGGCAGAGCTTGATTTTTTTTTTTAACTCCAATGGGCCATTTTTGCCTTTCTGAAGTCCTACAGCTGGCTGGCAATCAAAGGGATACTTCTCACTGAGACTTTCCTTACACCCTAACTTTACTACTCTTTTTTTTACCTCCCACTTGTTCTGTACATGGAAAAGGAGTAGCTAGTATTTGTACCTCTTAATAAATCATCAAATATGTCCTTCAATTCTCTTCCTTTCTTTCCTTCTTATTCAAATTTAATAAAATCTTGATACAAAGTTTAAAAATTGATAAAACAAAAATTGTGTTAAAAGATTTGTTAAAATGAAATAAGTCAGGGCTTAAAAAGTTTATACTAGGAAATGCAAATATGAAGTATTGACTTTTTTCAGGATTATTTTAGTGTTGAATTGATCTTGTTCCAATTCTTTGGAAATTCTTTGAAAACCTAATTCTTTGAAATTGTTAATTCCTGTATAGAGTATTTATATGGTAATAGCTATTTATTAACTAGGAATATTTGACTTACCAGAAAAAAATGCGTATTTCTTAAATCATGTAGTATGGGATTTTAATGTACTCTGTAAAAAGTGGTTAGTTTATTAAAATCAGGATCAAGAGCCTTCAATATAATTATCGTGGGTACTATTGTGTGTGAAATGAGACATATGCATTTTAATATAACTTACGTGTTAATAGCTACTGGTAATGGCTAAACCATGATAGTCTGAAACTGCAATCTGTTTGCTAACTCCTGTTTCTCCTGTCCGTCAGAGGCATGTATTTGCACTTGAGTTTTAGACATGAGCACTGAAGATACTAATGATTAACAACTAGATCTCTTCCTTCTGGAAGAAAACAATACTGAATATATCATATCCTAATTGTCCTCAAAGAGAAATGTGATAGTAGAATTCTACTTTAATTCAGACATGAAGGTAACCCTGAAGATATCAATAACTATATATGGGCTCTACATGTGGCTGGGCAGAGCTGAGTGAATTATGGTGGTGACATTTTCACTACCAAATACTGTGCCTTACCCCTAAGCAGCCAGTCATATATTCTAGTCTCATCAACGAAGTCTTATCAGAGGGTTTGTTAAGAAGATATCTTTTGAGATTCAATATTAAGTTTTAAAAAACACAGTAACCTAGTTTTTAAAAGAAATTATAAATTCACAACAATAAAATTCAGGCTGACCTAGATTAACAACACATCAAATCATAAAATTACAACTATAAAATTCAGACTGACCTAGATTAATAACACATCAAATTGAGATCCTATGATTTATTGTGATCTGATAGCCTATAACTGATGGTCCTGCTGTGTCACTTAATAGGTGATTTCAGAGGTAGGTTTCCTAGCAACATTACAGCTGGTATCAAGTCTCTTAGAATGCCTGACCAGGAACCATAAATTAGTCCAGCTCTTTGAGTTGTTTCTGCTCTTAAGCTAGCAGGAAGCATGATTGGAGTTCTTGGTAGTTCACTTTGGGAGCCCTCCGACAGCTGAAAACATGGCTTTTCACTCCTATTGTTTCTTGTGTTGCTAGAATCTTGAGCAGAAAAGTCAATTCTTTAATCTCAAGGAATCAGAAAAACTATCTTTTTATATTTTTAATGATTAATTCTCCGTTGCATCTTCTATCTTATTTCTCTTAAGTTTACTTATAATGCATGCATTGGCTCTCTCTGGTCTGTTCTCTATGTCTTTTAAATCTATCCTTTTCCCCCAAATTCTGCAAAAACAAGGCAGCCTTTAGATTAACTGGATTGGTAGCTTCTATTGTTCAGCATATCGCTCTGGAAAATTTGGAAATTTGGAAATTTTTAAGCAATTGTATATATCATCTGAATGTAATCATGCCTGGTCTTGGGTTAGCGCCTGTAAATTTATGCAGTTTCCTTCAAAACCTGATGCTTTTTCTAACATTTTTTTCATGTGTTTGTTAGTTCAGATCCTCTGCTCAGCATACTCCAAGCTAGGAATAGACGTGCAAAAGGATTTTTAGGGAAATGCCTGTGAAGAGTAAAGAAGATGGAACCAGAGAAGGTGCAAAGTGCCTTATCAATCACAAGATCTGATACCTATTCAGGAGAGAGAAGGAAGGAGAAGCCAGTGGGAGAATCCCAGACTAGAGCAGAGGTCTAAGAAGGTTTTGGCGAGGCTGCTAGTGAGGCTGTTAGCCAAAGTCACCTATTAAGGGTCCCTTGTCTTGCATGAATGGGGCTGCATTAGTGCATAGTCACTGGCTGGAATAGCCTGTGGGCAGCAGCTGGGACCATCACACAACAGGAGATCTGAGTGGTACATTTTCATGGCCACCACAGGGTGTCACTTAATCTTAACCTGTATGTTTCCTTTGATCTAGTAGGTCCTACCTTGCTGGAGGATTTCTCTTCGTTTGCTCAACCTTACGAAGTGAAGTACCATGTCACTTTGTTCTGGTCTGGAAAATGAAGTGGCTTCACGCAGAGACTGTAGTGATTTCATTATTGTCAAACAGTTCAGGTTCAGACGAAGGAAGAAGGGAAACTTAGACTCTGTTTCTAGACATTGTCTTTTTAGATAGCTTTGTCTATTGGGGTAGGAAGAGAGCTAGATTAAGAGGTACAGCACAGTGAGATTTTGCTATACTGAAAAATTCATTTTTCAAACCAAAGTCAGCTAGGACAGTGTTCCCTCTTTGACATGTCATGACTGCGGTAGGCATTCCAGTGTTTTACTAAGTATGCTCTCTGCTCCAGGAGTAAGCTAGGAGTGAATGCTGCAGTTAGCCGCTTCCCATGCTGGTCTTGGTACACTTTTATTTCTCAGCAACCATGCAATAAACTGCCTTCACCTCCAGCTCCTGCTCTCTGTGGCTGGGGGTGTTTGGGGAGTCCTGTGGAAACTCCTACTCATTTCCTGTCCACACATGCTTCCCTTTGTGAAAGGTGGATCCTGGATTCTCCAATCCCTGTCACAAAACAATCTTTTTTCCACTGTGTCTTATATTATATTTGTGGTATTTTGATGCCATCATTCTCAGTTTCAAATTGATGTAGATTTTCTTTTCCTTTAATGTAACAAAAATCTGTATGGAGTGCAAATTGTTTGGATTTGACTATAGTCTGCTTTCTCGTATCCATTTGCACTGATGATTGATTGGTTTGCACAGAAGGTCGAAGAGGAAAATGGTAAAAAATAGAACTTGGATTCTGTGCATACTTTGTGTCTGGTGGATTTGTTGGGTCGGGGAAGATGTGGTGAGAGAAGTCAGGTTGCAAGGAGTGATGGCTGCTTCTGAAAAAGAATTCACCCTGCCTGAGTGTAGGTGGCAAGTTGAACCAATCACAGGAACAGGATGTTGGAGGCAGCTGGGAGCAGCAGGACAGGTACCATGTGGCCAATGCTCCTACATCTGTTCCAGCCCAGTCATTCCAGTAGGATATGTGCAACTCAGAGGAGGAAGTTGTAGGTGTGAGCTGGAAGCGTTCTCTCTGTAAACTTAACACATCATGGTGGGCACCAAGCAATTAAAGCACAGCAAAAGGAAAAACAGCATTCTTCTTGTTGAAAGAGAGAGGCTCAAGAGGTTGATGAGCCTCCATGACTCCATGGAACTGATGTCAGCCATTCTACCATTGCCAAATCCCAAAAGTTACTGTCTGCTCTCTGCTGAGAAGCTTTCCATACTTTTTTTTTCATACTCTATGTCCCAGTCTTTCTTCTGAGCAGTCCATCTTTCTTAGGGAATCTGACTGACCAAGAAAAGTTCTCTGTGCTTTTACACTTGACCCAGGTCCTGGGGAGGAGAGGAGAGACCCTGATGACAGGGCAGCAGATCTCTCAAAAAGCAAAAGTGTCCATGCAAATTGGGTGCAGTGGAAACCATCACTCACCCCTATTGCTATTTCTCTGCCCCACAGTGGGTGTTTCTCACTAGTCAGGGTGGGAATCAGGGGAATCAGTGAGAATCACAGCTGATTTCCTGGTGAGTTGCTATTGCCACAGTGAGACTGTTTTCTTTGAGAAACAATACAGATTAGTTTCATAGAAACAGCACATTTTCCTCCTACTAAAATGATTTCCCCCTACTCTGATTAGGAAAGTTTACCTCCTTCCTCAGGGTGCTTTTATAACACAGGCTCCCCACTTAACTGAGATTGGCCACTCATCGAGCTCAAATAAGTTCCCCTGGAAGCAAACCTCTCACCTTTCATGGGCACCACAAGTTCATCTCCCCACACGATGGGCTAAACCCATGGGATGGGGAGAGCTGTGAGTCCAGTCAAAGTTGACTTCAACACTTCCTACTTCCCTTCCTGTGCCCCTTTCTCCCTGATCAAATCCTTTCTCCATGGGGCTCTACGCCCCCCACCCTCCCCATAACATGTTCTTATGGTTCCTTTGATGAGAACAACAGCCAAATAAAATTTAGCATAAAATCAGCTCATTGGAACTTTTACATTCTTCAAAGAGAAGCACAAGAAGAGACGTTCCAAGGAGAGTTTCTAAATGGTAAAACAATTTCTGACACTGCCTCCCTTGGGAACCTTCTGGAGGCTCCTCTATACTGCTGCTTGGTTTGCTGCTCATCTGTCAATGTGGAAGGCCAGACCCCCTGAGAGGAAAGCGCGATCCTGGAGTCTTGCTCTTGTTAGCAGCTGTAGGGAAACTCCTGTTTCCTGTCTCCTATCTCCACCCTTCTGAGGAACCTCAGATTCAACTTCAACTAAACATAGGGAGCACCTAGTATGTGCTGCGTGCTTTCACCCATCTTTCCTCACAGAGCCTTCCTAAGACATTTTTTAGGTTCTGGAGTGGTGGCTGAACATTTCAGAGGTTAGGTAACTTAGCCAAAGCCACACAGCTAGTGAGGACTTAAACCAAGAGCTCATTCTAAATCGACAACTAAAGCAGCCTCCTCCACTTTCTCCGTATCTTAGAATTATTGAAATTTAAATGTATCCTTTAATGTTAATGAAGATCTTGCTAATAAACCAGCCAGGTTCTGAGCTATGCTTTCTATCAGTTTCTCAAAAGAAAAATTTCTTAAATGTTCCCACTTCCAGCTGCTATGGAACCTCATGTCTAATCTTAACATTCCAAGGAAAAGAAGGACTGCAGGGAAGACCCTAAAATGTGCCTGCTGCCATTCCTGTCTTCAGAAGGAGTCCCAGGGTTCCAATCTCTTTACTTCTTCTGTTTCCAGATGACCCTTTGAGTAATAAGCAGCTCATGTCACACAGTCTAGTTGAGTGGTTCCCAAACATGGTTCCATAGATCGATTGCATAAGAATCACCTGCAGCATTGTTTTTTAAAGTACAGATGACCAGGTCCCCTCCTGAAGATCCTGACTCAGTAGGTCTGGGGTGGGGCCTCCTCAAGTGTTTTGATGCACAATCACATCTGGGAGCTTCGGGGCTGGTTGAAAAGATGAGGCACAAAGTTGGAGACCAGAGGTTGGCCTTGGCATTACAACTGCTCTCTGCACTCGGTGCACTCACTTGTGAGCAGGGACTGAATCACACTTGCCTTTACGTACCCTCTGAGGCCACATATGAGAGCAGATTATGTCATGGGTATTAACATGCATGGAGAACATGCCACACAAATAAGAGCTTATTTCTATCCCTCTATACTATAGGCATTGCCAAGAAAGCATCTAAAGTGTTTACCAATTCAATATTTAATATCCATCACGTTTTTACTGATGTGGGTGACTCCTTCCTCATAATGATCTGAGAACAATCTCATTCCTGACATCTCTTAGGTGACTTCTCCTGTCAGTACCTAATCTGTTGGATCCCTTCTGACTCTAAAACTTTATAACTAGCCCTTTCAGCTTTAATTCCAATTTTTTTCATGACCAAGTCTTCTAAATTATGTTTGACAGTTGATGCAAAAATTATAATACTGCCTGATGTGTTTCTAAATATATGTGAAGGGACTATTTGAAATAATTATAAACAGAAGAGGGTAAAGGGAAGTAAAAGGAGATAAGATTTCTGTATTTTATTTGAACAGGTAAAAGGTTAACACCAGTAGACTGTGATAAATTCCATATATATAATGTAATAAAGCAATCACTAAAATGGTATACAAAGAGATGTACTAAAAATTACTACAGATGAACCAAAATGCAATTCTAAAAAATTTTCAAATAACTCACTGAAAGCCAGAAAAAGGAAACAGAGAAACAAAAAGCAGAACAAGCAAAACAAAAAATAAAATGCCAGACTCATGCCTTAACATATTAATAATTATAGTAAATATAAATGTTCTAAGAACACCAATTAAAAGACAAAGGTTGTCAGAGTGAATTAAAACCATGACCCAACTATTTACCACCTACAAGAAACTCACTTAAAATGCATTGATACAGGCAGAATTAAAAAAAAAGAAAGGAAATATATATATTGTGCTAACATTACTCCAAGGAAAGCAGGAGTATATATTTTATTATACTTTAAGTTCTGGGATACATGTGCAGAACGTGCAGGTTTGTTACATAGGTATACATGTGCCATGGTGATTTGCTGTACCCATCAACCTGTCATCTACCTTAGGTATTTCTCTTGATGATATCCCTCCCCTAACCCTCCACCCCCTGACAGGCCCTGGTGTGTGATGTTCCCCTCCCTGTGTCCATGTATTCTCATTGTTCAACTCCCACTTATGAGTGAGCACATGCGGTTTTTGGTTTTCTGTTCCTGTGTTAGTTTGCTGAGAATGATGGTTTCCAGCTTCATCCATGTCCCTGCAAAAGACATTAACTCATCCTTTTTTATGGCTGCATAGTATTCTATGGTATACATGTGCCACATTTTTTAATCCAGTCTATCATTGATGGGCATTTGGGTTGGTTCCAAGTCTTTGCTATTGTGAATAGTGCTACAATAAACATATGTGAGCACGTGTCTTTATAGTAGAATAATTTATAATTTTTGGGGTATATACCCAGTAATGGGATCACTGAGTCAAATGGTATTTCTGGTTCTAGATCCTTGAGGAATTGCCACACTGTCTTCCACAATTGTTGAACTAATTTACATTGCCACCAGTGTAAAAGTGTTCCTATTTCTTCACATCCTCTCCAGCATCTGTAGTTCCCTGACTTTTTAATGACTGCCATTCTAACTGGCATGAGATGGTATCTCATTGTGGTTTTGATTTGCATTTCTCTAATGACCAGTGATAATGAGCTCTTCTTCAAATGTTTGTTGGCCACATAAATGCCTTCTTCTGAGAAGTGTCTGTTCATATCCTTTGCCCACTTTATGATGGGATTGTTTGTTTTTTTCTTGTAAATTTGTTTAAGTTCTTTGTAGATTCTGGATACTAGCCCTTTGTCAGATGGATAGATTGCAAATTTTTTCTCCCATTCTGTAGGTTGCCTGTTCAGTCTGAAGATAGTTTATTTTGCTGTGCAGAAGGTCTTTAGTTTAATTAGATCCCATTTCTCAATTTTGGCTTTTGCTGCCATTGTTTTGGTGTTTTAGTCATGAAGTCTTTGCCCATGGCTATGTCCTGAATGGTGTTGCCCAAGTTTTCTTCTAGGGTATTTATTGTTTTACATCTTACATTTAAGGCTTTAATTCATCTTGAGTTATTTTTTGTGTAAGGTGAAAGGAAGGAGTCCAGTTTCAGTTTTCTGCATATGGCTAGCCAGTTGTCCCAACACCATTTATTAAATAGGGAATCCTTTCCTTATTGCTTGTTTTTGACAGGTTTGTCAAGGATGAGATAGTTGTAGATGTGTGGCATTATTTCTGAGGCCTCTGCTCTGTTCATTGGTCCAGATATCTGTTTTGGTACAAGTACCATGCTGTTTTGGTTACCGTAGCTTTGTAGTATAGTTTGAAGTCAGGTAGCATAATACCTCCAGCTTTGCTGTTTTTGCTTAGGATCGTCTTGGCTATACGGGCTCTTTTTTGGTTCTGTATGAAATTTAAAGTAGTTTCTTTTTAGTTCTGTGAAGAAAGTCAATGGTAGCTTGATGGTGATAGCATTGAATCTATAAATTACTTTGGGCAGGATGGCCATTTTCACGATATTGATTCTTCCTATCCATGAGCATGGAATGTTTTTCCACTTGTTTGTGTCCTCTCTTATTTCCTTGTACAGTGGTTTGTAGTTCTTCTTGAAGAGGTTCTTCACATCCCTTGTAAGTTGGATTCGTAGGTATTTTATTCTCTTTTTAGCAATTGTGAATGGGAGTTCACTCATGATTTGGCTCTCTATTTGTGTTTTATTGGTGTATAGGAATGCTTGTGATTTTTGCACGTTGATTTTGTAACCTGAGACTTTGCTGAAGTTGTTTATCAGCTGAAGGAGATTTTTGGCTGAGACGATGGGGTTTTCTAAATGTACAATCATGTCATCTTCAAGCAGAGACAATTTGACTTCCTGTCTTCCTATTTGAATACCCTTTGTTTCTCTTGCCTGATTGCCCTGGCCAGAACTTCCAATACTATGTTGAATAGGGGTGGTGAGAGAGGGCATCCTTGTCTTGTGCCAGTTTTCAAAGGGAATGCTTCCAATTTTTGCCTATTAAGTGTGATATTGGCTGTGGGGTTGTCATAAATAGCTCTTATTATTTTGAGATATGTTCCATCAGTACCTACTTTATTGACAGTTTTTAGCATGAAGGGATGTTGAATTTTATCAAAAGCCTTTTCTGCATCTGTTGAGATAATCATGTGGTTTTGGTCATTGGTTCTATTTATGTGATGGATTACGTTTATTGATTTGTGTGTGTTGAACCAGCCTTGCAGCCCAGGGATGAAGTCTACTTGATTGTGGTGGATAAGCTTTTTGATGTGCTGCTGGATTCTGTTTGCCAGTATTTTATTGAGGATTTTCACATTGATGTTCATCAGGGATATTGGCCTGAAATTTTCTTTTTTTGTTGTTTCTCCGCCAGGTTTTGGTATCAGGATGACGCTGGTCTCATAAAATAAGTTAGAGAGGAGTCCCTCTTTTTCTATTGTTTGGAATAGTTTCAGAGGGAATGGTATCAGCTCCTCTTTGTAGAATTCAGCTGTGAATCCATCTGGTCCCGGGCTTTCTTTGGTTGGTAGGCTATTAATTAACTGCATCAATTTCAGAACTTGTTATTGGTCTATTCAGGGATTTGACTTCTTCCTGGTTTAGTCTAGGGAGGGTGTATGTGTCCAGGAATTTATCCATTTCTTCTAGATTTTCTAGTTTATTTGCATAGAGGTGTTTATCGTATTCTTTGATGGTAGTTTGTATTTCTGTGGGGTAAGTGGTGATATTGCCTTTATCATTTTTATTGTGTCTATTTGATTCTTCTCTCTTTTCTTCTTTATTAGTCTGGCTAGCAGTCTATTTTATTAATCTTTTCAAAATCCGGTTCCTGGATTCATTGATTTTTTGAAGGGTTTTTTGTGTCTCTATCTCCTTCAGTTCTGCTCTGGTCTTAGTTAATTCTTTTCTTCTGCTAGCTTTTGAATTAGTTTGCTCTTGCTTCTCTAGTTCTTTTAATCGGGATGTTAGTGTGTTGATTTTAGATATTTTCCACTTCCTCCTGTGGGCATTTAGTGCTATAAATTTCCCTGTAAACACTGCTTTAGCTGTGTCCGAGAGATTCTAGTACATTGTGTCTTTGTTCTCATTGGTTTCAAATAACTTATTTCTTTCTGCCTTAATTTTGTTACTTACCCAGCAGTCATTCAGGAGCAGGTTGTTCAGTTTCCATGTAGGTGTGAGATTTTGAGTGAGTTTCTTAATCCTGAGTTCTAATTTGATTGCACTGTGGTCTGAGAGAATGTTTGTTATGATTTCCATTCTTTTGCATTTGCTGAGGACTGTTTTACTTCCAATTATGTGGTCAATTTTAGAATAAGTGTAATGTGGTACTGAGAAGAATGTATATTCTGTTGATTTGGGATAGAGAGTTCTGTAGATGTCTATTAGGTCTGCTTGGTCCACAGCTGAGTTCAATCCTGAATAGCCTTGTTAATTTTCTGTCTCATTGATCTGTCTAATATTGACAGTGGGGGTGTTAACATCTCCTACAACTATTGTGTGGGAGTGTAAGTTTCTTTGTAGGTCTCTAGGAATTTGCTTTATGAATCTGGGTGCTCCTGTATTGGGTGCATACATATTTAGGATAGCTAGCTCTTCTTGTTGCTTTGATCCCTTTACCATTAAGTAATGCCCTTCTTTGTCTTTTGATCTTTGTTGGTTTAAAGTCTGTTTTATCAGAGACCAGGATTGCAACCCCTGCTTTTTTTGGGCATTCCATTTTCTTGGTAAATATTCCTCCATCCCTTTATTTGGAACCTATGTGTGTCTTTGCACATGAGATGTGTCTCCTGAATACAGCACATTGATGGTTCTTGACTGTTTATCCAATTTGCCAGTCTGTGTCTTTTAATTGGGGCATTTAGCTTGTTTACATTTATGGTTAATATTGTTATGTATCAATTTGATCCTGTCATTGTGATGCTAGCTGGTTATTTTGCCAGTTAGTTGATGCAGATTTTTTCATAGTATTGATGGTCTTTACAATTTGGTATGTTTTTGCAGTGGTTGGTACTGGTTTTTGCTTTCCATATTTAGTGATTTCTTCAAGAGCTCTTGTATAAGGCAGTCCTGGTGGTGACAAAATCTCTCAGCATTTGCTTGTCTGTAAAGGATTTTATTTCTCCTTCACTTATGAAGCTTAGTTTGGCTGGATATGAAATTCTGGGTTGAAAATTCTTTTGTTTCAGAATGTTGAATATTGGCCCCCACTCTCTTCTGGCTTGTAAGGTTTCTACAGAGAGATCTGCTGTTGGGTAACCTGACCTTTCTCTCTGGCTGCCCTTAACATTTTTTCCTTCATTTCAACCTTGGTTAATCTGACAATTATGTGTCTTGGGGCTGCTCTTCTTGAGGAGTATCTTTGTGGTGTTCTCTGTATTTCCTGAATTTGAATGTTGGCCTGTCTTGCTATATTGGGGAAGTTCTCTTGGATAATATCCTGAAGAGTGTTTTCCAACTTGGTTTCCATTCTCTCCATCAATTTCAGGTACACTAATCAAACGTAGGTTAGATCTTTTCACATAGTCCTATATTTTTTGGAAGGTTTGTTCATTCCTTTTCATTTGTTTTCTCTAATCTTGTCTTCACACTTTATTTCATTATGTTGATCTTCAATCTCTGATATCCTTTCTTCTGCTTGATTGATTCAGCTATTGATATTTGTGTATGCTTCATGAAGTTCTCATGCTGTGTTTTTTCAACTCCATCAGGTGATTTATGTTTTTCTCTAAATTGGTTATTCTAGTTAGCAATTCTGCTAACCTTTGTTCAAGGTTCTTATCTTCCTTGTATTGGGTTAGAACACGCTCCTTTAGCTTTGAGGAGTTTGTTATTACCCACCTTCTGAAGCCTATTTCTGTCAATTCATCAAACTCAGTTTCTGTCCAGTTTATTTCCTTTGCTGGGAGGAGTTGTGATCCTTTGCAGGAGAAGAGGTGTTCTGGTTTTTGGCATTTTCAGCCTTTTTGTGCTGTTTTTTCTTAATCTTTGTGGATTTATCTACCTTTGGTCTTTGATGTTGGTGACTTTTGGATAGGGTTTCTGTGTGGATGTGCTTTTTGTTGATGTTGATGCTATTCCTTTCTGTTTGTTAGTTTTTCTTCTAACAGTCAGGCCCCTCTGCTGCAGGTCTGCTGGAGTGTGCTGGAGGTCCACCCCAGACCTTGTTTGCCTGGGTATCACCAGCAGAGACTGCAGAACAGCAAATATTGTTGCCTGATCCTTCCTCTGGAAGCTTCGTCCCAGAGGGCACCCACCTGTATGAGGTGTCAGTATCACCAGCAGAGGCTGCAGAACAGCAAAAATTGCTGCCTGTTCCTTCTTCTGGAAGCTTTGCTCCAGAGGGGCATGTGCCAGATGCCAACCAGAGCTCTTCTGTATGAGGCATCTGTTGACCCCTGCTGGGAGGCATCTCCCAGTCAGGAGGCATGGGAGTCAGGGACCCACTTGAGGAGGCAATCTGCCCCTTAGCAGAGCTCAAGTGCTGTGCTGGGAGATCTGCTGCTCTCTTCAGAGCTGGCAGGCAGGAACGTTTAAGTCTGCTGAAGCTGTGCCCACAGCAGCCCCTTCCCCCAGGTGCTCTGCTTTGGGGAGATTGGAGTTTTATCTATAAGATCCTTACTGGGACTGCTGCCTTTCTTTCAGAGATGTCTTGCCCAGAGAGGAGGAAGCTAGAGAGGCAGCCTGGCTACAGTGACTTTGCCAAGCTGCGGTGCAGTCTGCCCAGTTTGAACTTCCCAGCGGCTTTGTTTACACTGTGAGGTGAAAACTGCCATTCAAGCCTCAGTAATGGCGGATGCCCCTACCCCACCAAGCTTGAGCCTCCCAGGTTAACTTCAGACTACTGTACTGGCAGCGAGAATTTCAAGCCAGTAGATCTTAGCTTGCTGGGCTCCATTGGGGGTGGGATGCACTGAGCTCGACCACTTGGCTCCCTAGCTTCATCCCCCTTTCCAGGGGAGTGAATGGTTCTGTCTCACTGGCATTCCAGGGGCCACTGGGGTATGAAAAAATCTCCTGCAGCTAGCTTGGTGTCTGCCCAAACAGCTGCCCAGTTTCAAAACCCAGGGCCCTGGTGGTGTAGGTACCTGAGAGAATCTCCTGGTCTGTGGGTTGCAAAGACTGTGGGAAAAGTGTAGTTCCTGGGCTGGAATGCACCATTCCTCACGGCACAGTCCCTCATGGCTTCTCTTGGATAGGGGAGGGAGTTCCTTTAATCCCACGTTTTACACTGCAGAGAAAAAGCTTTCTTTTGCCTCCAGGGAGATGTCATTCTGGGTCCTCTGTCTGCAAGTCTTTCCCAAGGAGCTTCCATAATCATCATTATCCACCTGGTGCTAAGGTTACTCCAGTTCTTTTCAAACTTGAATGTGCATTAGAAGGGCCTGGGAAGCTTATCCTTCATCAGCTTCTCAAGTCCTGTCTCCCAGTAGTCTGGTCCAGTGGGGCTGGGTTGATGCTTGCACTTAGCAGGGGCTCCAGGGAATGCTGTGCAAATGATCCAAGGAGCAAACTTTGGGAAACACCATGCTACACCTTCTGTCCTTATCAAGCTGATATGCATTCATATTTACTGTCGTGATCAAGCTGATATGCATTCATATTTACTGTCCTGATCAAGCTGATATGCTTTCATATTTACTCACTGACATGGAATTCACAGCATCTAGAAGGGATTAGCCTGAGGATGACCTTTTCACTATCGGTGAAGAAATGCTTAGCTGAGTGCTACAGAGCCTTGCTACTCAAGGTGGGACCTATAGACCAACAGCCTTTTCTCATCTGGAAGTTCATCATGGATGCTGAATCTCAGGTCCCACCCCAGAACTTCTGAATCAGGATCTGCATCTTAACAAGACCCTCAGGTGGCACATGTGCTGATTAAGGTGTAAGAAGCACAACTGTAATGGCTGCAACATGGGTTTGGTGTGAGGCTGGTTTGAATTTTATTCTTTGTGTCATAATTTATTAGTTGTACAAGCTGGTTTCAGTGGTGTCACCTTTCTGAGTATCTCTTTCCTCATCAGTGAAATGGAAATAGTAGAAACTGCAAGCATTGATTTACTCTTTACCACCTTCATGGATATATTGTCTAGGAGAATTGCTGACACAAAATAGTGTTCAATAAATGTCAGCTTCTTAGCACTCTTTCTACTTAATTAAGTAACAGTGTCCAAAATTTACATGGGGAATATGGATATTGCTTAGGAAACCAGATTATTATTTAAACACTGCAGGCAGACAACTTAGATATAAAGAATTATGCAAGAAAGTACTTGAGGGAACTGAAGGACTGTCTGCAAAAAGCATGCCAAGAACACTTCTTATGTGACTAGAGAAAAATAAAGAGAGATATGCAAGGAAAGCCTCGGAAGGATGGATTACAAAAGGGTTGAGTGCATCTTTCCAGTGGATTCCACAAAAATTCAGTGGTGTGAAACTGGAGGCTGAGAGAGGAGGTCAGTTAGGCAATAGCGATAGTTTGCCCATGACTCTCTGGAAGGTGACTGAGAGATGGCAGTTACACTAAGAATGAATCAAAAAGAATCTGTCTTTCACCAAGTCTCAGCACTGACAGAGTCAGGGCAAAATATGTGGGAGTGGTGAGCTTTGGAGAGAGTCTGCCAACATGTTCAGAGCCATTTCAGGAGAGCAGGGAAATGGGAGGTTGCCACCATGGGGTAGCACACACTGACAGTGTCACTTTTGTGCCCAGAGAGGCACTAATCCTATGGTAATTATGCAGTCTCTAAAATCAAGCCACTGAATTGGAATCCCCACCATGCCACTCACCATCTGTGTACTTTGGGCAGGTTACCTAACCTCTCTGTGCCTCTTTTTATTTTCAATATGTAGCTAATATAGAATATTTACCAAAGAATCAGTATAAAGTTTACATCAGATAATGCATATAAAATGTCTGGCACTGAATAGTTTAGCAGAATTTTTATTGAGTTATGATTGTAAAGACTCTATAACACCCACAGTTATAGGCAGTGAATGAGGACTCAGACGTGGAGGTCAGGTAAGAAGTCCATGTCTCCAAATAACCTTGAGGCACTCAATGTTTCACATGTGTCAAAGTGATTTCTGTTCAAACTTAATACAATTCTAGAATAATGGTGCTTGCCCTATCATTTAGACATCCCCAAAGAGTGCTCAGAAAGGGGAATGTATACCCAATGATTGCCAAGAAAGCTAATTACCCAATTCCTGAAAAAGTGCACTGGTAAAGCTGCTCCAGGTCTGTTATCTCCGTTACTTATTAGCAGGGCATCATGGAGAGAGAGCTTCCATCTCTGTAACTCACGCTTCCTGCTGGCTAGTCTCATGGTGCCACTCCACTCGCAGAGGAGGGGACCATCCTTGAGGTTCCAGGCCCTCCTCCTCCAACGCCCAACCATGTGGCTTTGCCTGCCTGCAGCTTCTTCCCCCCACTCCTGTTCAGATCTAGGCCTGGTAGTCTGCATTCTCTGCTAAAAAAAGCTACCTTATTCTTTTAATTAGATCCCTCTAGAAAACATCTAAAGAGCCACATACTCAGCTGCTGTCAAACACTGAATCTGAGTCTGTCTGATAGTAAAGAATAATTTGATAAGCCATCCAAAAATAGATCCAACCAAACACTACAGCCATTTCTGTTAGGTGGCTTTGGAACTTAAGCCAATGTTGTATCATGCAAAAGACACACATTCAGCTTTTTCAGATAGAATTAATTTGCTGCTTCATATATGCCTTTTAATTTTTCACTTTTTGGAGGGCAACACATGATGTATCCAAAGGGCAATGACATCTCTGTCTCTGGCATCATTGCCAGCATCATCCTTATCCTTCTGATGGTGACCATTTATTGAGTATCAGACACTCTGCTAGGAATTTTTGCATATAAAATAGAAACTTCAATGTAAAGCAATTTACTTCTTAATAAATCTTTCAGGGCAAATATTTGCAAAATAATAAATCTTTCAGGGCAAATATTTGCAAAAAATGGTTATAACTGTTTAACTTGTTGTTAGAAAAATAAATATAAATGTACTAAGTCTTGGAGGACATCTACCAAACCTAATGATTTTGGCTTCAGCTTGTTATCATAGACATTCTTTTTGACAATAGTGAGATAATAATGGAAATTATGTATTAGGGTCACTTGTATTTCACCATGATAAATAAACAAACAAACAGAAAATTATGTACATACACCTATTCTCAGTCACAACTGGAAAGCAGGATCCAGTCACTAAGATATAAGTTAGAAACAATCACGTTCAGAAGACAGCTCCATTTCTCACTTCATGTTTATCAGTCACATAGCTGTCTGCACCAAACTGACCATCATATTGTTGTTAAAGAACAAATTCAAGTTGGGCATGGTGGCTCATGCCTGTAATGCCAGTGCTTTGGGAAGCTGAGGTGAGAGGATCAATTGAGGCCATGAGTTTGAGAGAAGTCTGGGTAACACAGCAAATCCTGTCTCTACAAAAAATTTAAAAAATAAAAATAAATAAGAACAAATTGAGTAAAGACATTGGTAACTCAGGTCAATGCATCTTCACTCATGTTATACCAAATCAGAGGCTAAGGAAGGATCAGTATAGATGACAGTAGTGGGAACCTACATCACCTTCTGGACAGATTTATTCTCAAGGTGATAAGAAAACTTAACAGTGGTCAAGGATATCAGAGTCATGGTTAAAGGCTTCCTGCTCCTTCATCATGTGTTAGCTTGAGTACCTCCAGCCTACCCTTTGCTAATGAAACAAGTGGTGTAAGTGGCCAGGGTAGGGGGACATTCAATAAACTGCCTGGTTTGTGGTTTTGAAGACATAGAGGTATGTTGTCTAAAAGAGGAAGAATTATTCTAGGCTTACTGAGTTAGGTCTAACAAGTTAGTGAAGAGAAGGGCTCAACAGAGTGTCAACATTTTGATGTCAGAAAATCTTTACTAGAAGTTAAAATTTGAACTTCTTAATCACAAGTGTTATCTACAAAAAAACAAGATAAGGAACTTGGGTCTATAAAGTTCCTAAGCTTTCCTTGAATTATAAAGTTGAGAAGAATGGGTCTTCTAGATTATCAAAGGTGATCTGGGCTTCCATGATCTTTTTTTTTTTTTTTTTTTTTTTGAGACAGGGTCTCACTATGTCACCCAGGCTGGAGTGCAGTGGTGAGATCTCGGCTCACTGCAAGCTCCGCCTCCCAGGTTCACACCATTCTCCTGCCTCAGCCTCCCAAGTAGCTGGAACTACAGGCACCCGCAACCACGCCCGGCTAATTTTTTGTATTTTTAGTAGAGACAGGTTTTCACCATGTTAGCCGGGATGGTCTCGATCTCCTGACCTCGTGATCTGCCCACCTCGGCCTCCCAAAGTGCTGGGATTACAGGCGTGAGCCACTGCGCCCAGCCTCCATGATCTTATTTACCAGATTTATAGCTAGTTCCCCTAATCTGCCTTTATGCTCAGTGACCAGTAAATGCAGATCCTCCCATAAGTATTTATTGTAAGTGAGTGTTTAGAGAGGATAATAGTTTTACAGTAAAATTTAAATTTAATATAATTCTAGGTGCACCTTGCTGATTTCTAAATTGTTTCATATATCACATCCTCAAGCTGGCCTGGGATTTGTTGATTTACTGATGACACTTTTCAAACCAATAAATGGAGTGATAATAAAACACCACCAGTAAAATTGGAACATTTCTCATTCTGTTCCAATCTTTAGTCCCCAAAAGAAACCCTGGTCCAATTATGAGTATAGATAAACTCCAGGGCAGATATAGCTAAGATTACATTGAGGGGAAGATCCCCGCCTTTCACCAGTTCAGGATATCAATCCTCAGAAGGACTACTGCTGATATGTAGCCACATTTCCCACATGCGCCAGAAGTGTTACCATTCAGCAGAGCCAATTTATGCATGGCAGTCATTCCATCCCTCAAGGACTCCACACAGAGGCCTGGGGAGCTGCTCACCAGGGACATTTTCAGCACTGTGAGATATGTGGAATACTGAGCTGACATCAAAGATTGCTTTTACTGATGGCAAGGTTACATCACAATATTGAAACAAAGCACGTTTAACTTCTCAAGGAACTGAAACAGCACCAGAAGGAAAATGCTCCTGTGGCATAAGCTGAGGGACTTGGCTTACATTTGCTTAATGCTTACATTCCTTTAAACTTACATTGTCTTTAAGCTTTAATATAAGGGTTGGCCAGCCTAGCCTAACTCCAAAAATATTTCCCATTATAGCCCAGGATGAAAAAAGTGTCTATGCCACAATATTTAAAAGAACAAGGAGGTTAGATACCACAATAACACAATGTTAAAACCCATTTTGAAAGAGTTAGCACATTAGGACCTTTCTTTGGGATTCCAACTAGATAAATTTCAAAAAAGGCATTGTAATCACTGGGAAATCCTTGCACTAGGGAATGAACTAAACATAGAAGATTATCACTGTATGTGTTAAGTCACTGAGGTTGAACTAAAATTATAGCAGTTTAATGAGTTTTCTGACTTGCAACTCTTAAATCCGGGCTATTTGAAGGCAGATATTTTCTGTTTCCTGAAGCCCTTAGGTTTCACCTATGCTCATAGTTGCAGGGTTTTTGTTGAGGTGTTCCTTCTGACTGTTTTTAGCCTTAGGGATCATTTTGTTTCTTTGACTTCCATCTTACTGGATGAAACCTGGATCCTTTCCCTTCCTGTGCTTTAAGCTTGCTACACCATGTTGATGGTGTGTGCCTGACCACTTCATTTTGCTTCAACCTGAGATGCAGCCGGTCTCTGTTCTGTACACTACAGGTGCATGTAAACTCCCCAAAGATACTACAGTCCAGCCAAGATCCAGTGTCCCCAATAATTGGCCAGGAAGAGCATCACTTGTAAGCCTCATTGTATGTGCGATATTGGGATTGGTGCAGCAGAGGAGACAGTTTCACTTGGCTAAACTGTGCAAAGGGAACCTTGACAAGATCTATTGGAAGAAACCTGCCAGATGTAGGAGGATGGAGCTTCACACTGGAACCCTGACTGTAGGATGGAGAGAGAACTGCATCTGAGAATACATCCACATGGGAAATAGTATTGCCTGATCAGGGAATTACAAACACATTCACAGTTGGTGTGGAGGGTTTTTATGAAGGGGCCAGGGAGGAACCAAAGAAGATAAGACTAGAAAAATAGTAGCAGATGGTGAGTGAGCTAAGCTGTTCGGTGGGGTTTTGACTTGATTTTGCACTTCAGAAAATACAATGTATAAGGGCGACAGGCTTGGAATCAAATATATTTCCTGGTAAAATTTGTGTAGTGTATGATGAATCTTCCAGAGATCTTAGGCATATATATGACTTTACAGGAATATAAATGTCACAGATTCAAAGCAGCTATGAATATAGTACTCTCCATTCCATCTCCCATCAACAACAGCAAAAATGTCCACATTTACTTTTCACAATATGACTGCTCCACAAATAACCATGTTAATTCCACCAGTACCTGTTGTGATGGTCGCACTGGACTCTTTTGGCAACAGTTGGCATCTTTTGCCCACTGGATTCCTTTTTCTATCCCTGCTCTCCTTTTTATGTTGCTTTCACTGCAAGTTCTCTGAACAATATTTTGAAGCTGTGACCTTTTAAATATGATGAGCATTCAAAAGTTTTGCCTTGATTTAAATTCTGAGCATGAGCCAGCTGTTTTTACCTAGACATGCTGCGGGGTACGAAAAATTGCTAGAACAATTTAGCTATCTCCAGTTGGTGTCAAACGACAATAAGTGAATTATACTTTTTGTCTCTCGGTGTTTTTCCATCTTTTACAGTTCATACTATGTCAGAAAAAAAAATCAGAATTTGTCCCTGCTGTATTTTGATGCACTTCCTGAAAGATTATCAGCCAAATAAGTCATACTCTCAGGGAGGTGATGTGGTCCAACTTATTCTCATAACTTACAGTTTGGATTTATTCTCCCTTTGCTCTCTTCCAAGTTATTATTTTACTGGCAGTAAAAAAAAATGGTTCCATCTAGCTATCAGATAATATTTTGGAACCAATATCATTTTCACTCTCATAAAGGGCAGCTTGAAGTGATCAGCAGGATTATCAAAGTAGCAAGTGTTTTGTCTTTTTATAAATGACTGGAAATGACTGAAAGTACTGACCAAGGGATTTGGGGGCTCAAGTAGGGCAATGAATTATGATTTAATCTTTATTTTGAAACTGATTATCTTAAACTAATTTCCACTTCATATCAAGGATTTCAGGGAAAATAGGATATGTTTTACATAAGATTAGGCAACTGGCTTCAGTCAAATAATCCTGCATAAAACTGGTTACATTTCTCGAAACACATGTTCCTTGTTACTGAAAGGAAACATTTGCCTTTAGTAGAGTCCCTGATTGTTGTTAATCTTATTACTATTATTGTCGTCAAGACTATGGAGTGTGTGTAAATATGTGTGTGTGAGTGCATGTGTGTACCTAAGCTGAGTGTACTCCACAAAACCTTGGCATGAAATAAAGGTGAAGATGGCCTTCCTATGAGTTTATTCATAAAGTCCATGAGTCTTTAGGCAGAGAAAATGACTGCATACATCCAAGCTGACAGTAGGTCTTGCACATGAGAATTGTGACAAGAGACATATCCTTAACCTTGCATGTAGTATGCCCTTGCTAAGCAGTGAAATTGCCGTGAATTTGGAGAGAACCTGGTGCTAGAGCTCTGTGCAAGAATGTACTAGGAAAGGAAAGATTCTGGGTATGGCATGGAATGGTACCACACTTATTGTTGTTGTACTCAACGAGCTTTTGTCTCAGGTTCCTTGTAAGAATCTCAGAAGGTGACTGAAATAAAAGATTAGACACACAATACTATAGAGATGAGCTAAGGCAGCATGGCCTGCACTTGGATGTCTATGATGAATTGCAACACTGCAACCTGGCAGGGTCTTCTTATGTCTCAGCTAGAGCAGTGTGGACAGAAATGGCAGAAAGGACTATGAGAAGTTGGAATTGACATCAGCGAAACTTCAGACAGAGCAAGGCTTTCCCACAAAGTCGGCACTTACTGCCTGGAGCAATGGCAGAGCTGGGTGATCCAAATGGTTGGCAGGCAAGGAATACCACAGACCAGGAAAGAACTGGAATGGCACCAGTACAGAAACCATCACAGGCATGTGCTTTGGGTTTAAAGAGACAACATTACAATGAAGGAGATGGTATAAGGCAGTGGTGTAGAGATATCCCTTCTCTGCTAGAAAAGAACCTCCATGGCAGCCATGCAGAAAGGGGCAGGTCACCTTAAAAGTCTGCCTGTAGGTGGAAGAGTGGGTGGGTGCAGGCAGTGGGGGAATGGATTGGAGTGTGGAACTCCAGGAATTCTGAAGGTGAGACTATTGTTGGTAACCTATGCGCTCTCCATCACACCTACTTAGGTCTCAGATATGTAAGAACTGGGGAACACAGATTACCTTATTAGAATTCATACCAGAAAGCCATAGGGTGAAAAGACTGAATGCTCTCCTTCCCCAGTTTCAGTCCCCAACATTTGGTCTCCCCTTGGATGTGTACATGAGATGAACCTCTTACTCTCCTCTAAGGTCCCGTTCTCAGCTCAAACTGAGACCCTCTGTTTATGGGCAACTCATAAAGCAACTCCTAGTCTGATTTTGAACAGCCTGCGAAGACTTAAGAAGGCACCTTGGAGAACCCTTGACATAGTGGCCTCAATACAACCATATTCTAACTTCCTTATCACACAGCCTAAGAAGAAAGTGTTTTTAGGTGGAGAGGAAGGTAGACTCACTTGATATGAAAGCCACTGTCCTCATCCTGACTTCTAATTCAAGTTCCAGTTTCTTATTTTGAAATTCACTTAGCATCTCCATCTGAAAGCCCATTATCTTTACACACTCAATATGTCCTATTCTTAACACATTAACTTCTCACTTCCTTTCTTAGTTCTTATTTTTTCAGTGGAACATCCTTCCATTCTCCCAACCTCCAAACTTGGAAATATCTTCCATTCCTCCCCTAAAGCTCTTCCATAAAACAATATGTATTTAAATTATTCTGGCAATCTTAAAATGGATGAAATCTCTTGTACTGTATTGCCATTGCACCACCATAATCAAAGCATCCATCAACTGGCTCCTGGACCAGAGTGATTCTTCCCCTACCCCGATATGTCACTGACAGCTCTGCCTGTCCCTCTGCTGTTCATAAATGTAGCCATTGCCTGGCTAGTCCAGTCTTGTCTCATCTCTCTGGTCAGGCTTTTTGGTCTTCACTCCCAAATAATGAAATTCCCACTTCTTAGTAAATAATCTCAGCTTTGCCCAAGGCCTATGCAGATCCAATGCATTTCCACGTGAACAACCTGGCAGCTCCTTCTCCTCTTCTTCCTCCTATCAGCCTTGCTAATTTCTACCATCGAGCATTATAAAGTCTATTTTAATTCTTGCCATGTTGATAAAGTGATCATTAGAAACTTTAGCTGCTACCAACTTTGAATAGTTCTGAGCTACACATTTTTTGGCTGATAGTGGGCATGCAATAAATACTTGAAGTAAACTACATTCTATCCTATTAATCTCAATCTCCTTCATGTGTGAAAGTTTTGCCCTTTAAACTATAGTATAAGGTCTTTGAATTTAATAAATGCTTGCTGGATTGGATTTACTGACTCATGTTGGAAAAATAGACCAAAGAATTTTAACTTTTAAATCTATGCTTTGACATGATGTATCAAAAGCATTATTTAGACACAAAGGAATTTTAAGCAAATATTTCTCTTCTATAGTATATACCAGAGGAGGATAATCAATGCAATGACATTCTTTTTCCTTTTAGGGTACATGATACTCCTTTAGGAGTCAGGGCAAAATCTGTCATTTTTATCTGACACTGCATGAGAAGACAGTTAAAGGAATGGTTTCTACTTTCTGGATTTCTACATTCTAGTTAAGAAAAGACTAATGTAACGATGAATGACTTTGGGCCAAAATAGATGCTATTGGATGTGTGCTAGAGGAATGCACAGAAAGGGTTATCAGTGGGTACCAAACAATCAGAGATGGTCTTCCAGGGAAGGGGCTGTTGATAAGAACTTTGAGTGAAGGGGCACGCTTTCAATGGGAGAGTTAACTCTGGAAGGGTCACATTAACTCTATGAGGGCTAACACAAGTCCCTGTTTCTGTGTTTCAGTGTCTCCTAGAAAATGAGGAACAAGAGGCTGGGCGCAGTGGCTCACACCTGTAATCCCAGCAATTTGGGAGGCTGAGACAGGTAGATAACCTGAGGTCAGGAATTCGAGACCAGTCTGGCCAACATGGTGAAACCCCCTCTCTACTAAAAATATAAAAATTAGCCAGGTGTGGTGGCAGTTGCCTGTAATCTCCACTACTTGGGAGGCTGAGGCAGGAGAATTGCTGGAACTTGGGAGGTGGAGGTTGCAGTGAGCTGAGATCACACCATTGCACTCCAGCCTGGGTGACAACAGTGAGACTCCGTCTCCAAAAAAAAGATTAAAAAAAAGAGGAACATGGGTGAGATTATTTTCAGGGCTACTTGCAGGGACCCAAGGTAGGGAAGGTGGGCATCATGGATTCCAGAATGGAGGAGGGAGAGTGATCACAGCACCATAAGGGGCTGAGCGAGTCTGAGCAATGTCGCTGGCTGTGGTCAGGGCAGCTCTTCGAATAACAGCTGGCCTTGAAGAGGGAGATGGCAGGCACCATGGGTTCAGGATATTCCTGCCAAACAGTTAAAAGTAGGAGGGGCTTTGCAGCTTCTCTTGTTCAGGTATAGCCCCTGACGCTGAAGTCCTGAGATTCTAGGAATTTATCTGTAAGACTTAGCTACCATGGCCTGGAGTTGTAGATAAGTGTATGTACTAAGAGGAAAGAAGAAATTTTGCCTGGTTGGATAATTAAAACCCATTTGGAAGAGAAGAGTAAGATAAGGTCACACTAACTACATATCAAATGCTCAGTAGCCACATGTGGCCAGTGGCTGTTGTATTGAATAGTGCAAATATAGAATATTTTCTTCATTGTAAAATTTATATTGGGCAGGCTGTGCTCTAGATTCCACAGTGAGTTCATTGTGAGTCTAAGAGTGAGATGAGAAAAGAGGAAACACTTGCTCTCCCCAAACTATCTTTGATATTATGACACTTCAAAGATTTCCAGAACCTCTCAAAGAATGTCACAAATTATTTTTAAGTTAATACATTCCAATTCAGGCCAATTAAAACAAAAAAAAGATGTCACATTCTTTTTCTTTCCTGTGAAGAACAAAACTTTTATTGTTCACATCTTTTCTGAAGAGCTTTTTTGAGCATATCTAAAAATAGAACGTGTTCCAGGAGCTCATGCACACCTTGGGGACAGCACTGTGCACTTAGCTGCTCAGTGTTGCTCAGGTACTGCTGCACTGTCCAGAGATCCTTTAGAATTTCTCCCTTTGGATCTTCTGCCTTTTCCCTTGTGACTTTCTGGTGCCTTCTGAGGAATGGGATCCACAGTTGGCTGGTGTGCAACAGCATTCCAGAACCCAGGGGACACGGGGGTATAAAGTTGGCATCTTGAGGGGAAGCTTCTCACCTGGCCTTGGTTTGTTATCAAAGATAGAAATGCGTTTTCAGCCATCTGTCCTTTCTAGGACTAAACTCCCTTTTCTTATCATATAGCAATTTTGAGAAAGAAGATTCAGAACACAACTAAACACACAACACTTCAAATTCCAAGGACCTAGAGAGGGCCTTAGAGAGCTGTGCTTTTTTCTGGGACAAATCCCCACCCCGACCCCTGACACCCCAGGATGACTAACACGGAGCCATGAGTGGAGATGCATCCGTAAGTAGGTGATGGCCTGAAGATATTCCTTAGGACTGGAGGAGAAAACCATGGAAGCAAAATGTGGTTCCCAACCTCCCAGCCCCCTCAGTAGCTGCTGCCTTCCTCTTCATTCTAAACCTCAGGCAGACCTGCTGCTATTTCACAATGCAGAGGCGAGAGAGTCACACACTGGTAAACATATCTTCAACCACAGAAAACATCACTTTATTTGGTGTTCCATTTGGCTTATTACAGGACAGAGGAAGGAGTGAGTCACATGGCTGAGTTTTCTTCCATGCCACGCATCAGCATACTCTTCAAGCTTTAAGCACTCTCCTCAACAACTTATTTACACAACAATAATATTGTGTTCAATGTACAAAATGAGACCTCAAAGATGCTAAGATAAATAAGACATGGTCTCTGCCCTTGAAATGTTGAGAGATTACTAAAGAAGAGTAAAATATCTGACATGAATGTCATCAATTTTACCTCTCTTAAGCAGACCTTATTAATCTATCATTTGTTCATACAAATATTAATTGAATGCTTATTATATGCTCAGATTGAGCCAGACATTGAAGATATCATGGTGTAAAAGTCAGATAAGGCCCTCACCCTTATGAAGTCTGCATTTAACATTTTCCCATTGAGCTCAAATATGGCCTCAGAATCCTTCTCAACACAGTGCTTGGGGCAGTACCACTAATTCCTTAGCCTGGTAGAGAAGAAACCCAATATCTCTGATCCATGGACTGACAGGAGAGATAGATTCATATATTAAATGATGCAATACCGAGTGGCAAACACTACACCATAGATACACGATAAGTTGTATGGGATCTTACACAGGGGGTGACCTAACTTTAACCAGGAAATTCGAAGAAACTGCTGAGAGGAAATACGATTTTCCAGGGACTTGCAGGAAGTGTGGGAGTCCATAAAGCAGGTCAGAAGGGGTGGGTGATCAGTGGGGACAGGGCAGAGGGAGGAGCAAGAGCAGAGCCCAAGCAAGAAACGGCACAGGTGATGTTCAGGGAGCGTACGATGAGAATCTCCATGCGGGCAGAGGATGAGGTGATTAGGTTCCACTGTGAAAGGTTATTTATTCTATTTTGTGGACTTGAGACTTTATCCTGGTGGCAACCAGGGGCCCAGTGAAGAACTTTAAGTGAAGAGCTTTAAGTGAAGTGAAGAACTTTAAGCATATAAGAGCACAGGCCATGAGCCAAAGAGCGTATGTTTAAATCTCTTCTCTTCCTCTTACTAGCTGTGTGGCTATGGGCTGGCCAGCTCGCCTTTCTGTGCCTCAGTTTCCTCATCTTAGAAATGACAATACCATTCACCTCATTGTGATAATTAAATGAGGGGATATGTGTAAAATGCTTGGAACATTGGCATGTAGAAGTCATCTATGTGGATTATTTCTGTGCTGTTTGGAATTTGGAAGCTGAGGCGCAGAAAGCAAAAATAATTTACTCAGGACCACAATGCTGCTTAACAGCAGAGGCTAGATGCCTATCCATCATACCAAAGTGCTTTGAACATGAGTGTTATCAAAATCCATCTCTCCCAATGGATCCTAAAAGATACGTTTTCATGATGAAGAGGAAATTCATTCTTTTAAAAACTCTTTGTCATTTCTATTTCCCCCTTTTATCTTAAGATGCTCCAGCTGCTTCCCATATTGTGTTCCACCACTATGTTTTCCTTTTATTTTAACATGCACCACTTCAATTTCCCAAAACACAGTGTAATTTATCAATAAATAAATAAATCTGGGCAGAAACACAAAGCACATTTTTCTCCAGGAGCATTCCCTATTCACAAGCACAGGGAGAGAAAATTCAGTGGCATCTTGAGCAAACCTATGCATCAATACACACATTAAGCAGATCCCTGTAAGAGACTGTACCAGCTCTGTTGGAATACTTTGCTTATGATTGAAAAAGAAAGCTCATCTTTGAAGACTGGCCAGATCTGTCCGATCACTGCACCAGTCCAAGGCACTTAAGGTTTGTAATCCTTGCTACATTTGTAGAATAAGTATTTGGGCTATTAAATTATTCAAGGAGGCATTTCCTAGATTTCTGCATATGATCACCCAACTCCTTTTCTCCCAGATGAATCAAATAATATCTGTGGCCAGAAGCAGAGGCTTTTACCACCAGGTTGAACCAAATTAGGCTGTGTCTTCCCATATACAAAGTGATCTGGGTGATTGGGATTGGGGTCTTTGATCAGGAACCATAAAAAGAGTCGAAGTGGACTGAAGAGAAGAAAGTGATATTTTTAGTTGTAAATCTTTGGGCAAGATAAAGGTTGCTGAGGTTTAGTACATACAGGTCTTAGAACTCTAGGATTTTTCCTTTTGTGGGAGGAAACAGCTGAGACTTTTTTAAGGGGAAGGGGTGTAATGGGATATATATTTGGTATATTCTAGTATTTTCTAAAGGAAGAATTTTATGAGTGGGGTGGAAGCTATAAAACTTCATGGGTCCAAGAAGCAGTGGGATTCCAGACCTATATTTGTGTGAGGGGTCTCCATCAGTATTGCTATATGCAGTGCACTTGGCGTGCCGCAATGCCCTGAATCACCAAGGTTGCAGTTAGTCCAGTTGGGAGGTGGAGCCTCATGCCCAGTGCTTGGTTTGAGCAAACACAAACACTAGCAAACTGCCAGGTGTCACAGAGCTCTGTGGGGTTCAATGCTGGGACCCATTAGGATTTTTTGAGGACATTGTTTTTCTTCATTTTTCTTTTTAAATTTTAAAAGTAGAAACAGAATATATACCCAGTAAAGTACAGAAATCTTAAGTGTATATCTCCATGGATGTTTAAAGAGTGACTTTGCCCATATATCACCTGCGTCAAGATATGAAACTTTTTCATTGTGGCAGAATTCTACCAAAAGAAATACTAAAAGGAGCTTATCGGGAGGAAGAGAAATGATCTCAGATGGCAGCAAGCTAAGGCAGGATGGAATGAATGGCTTGAACACAAGGAGGAATGTGGGTAAATTGAATAAATATATTTTCAGTGACAATAATAATAATATCTTGTGAGAGCTTAAATAAATGTCGAAATAAAGGACATGACAATAATAGCACAAAATGTTGGAAAGGGTCAAAGAGTTGTGAGGTCCTTGCATTATCTGGAAAATGGTAAAGGTTCTAATTTAAGGTAGATTCTCTTAAATCAATGATACATTCTAGGAGAGTCACTAAGAGAAGAAGGAAAGAATATGCAACTAACAAGCTAATCAAAACAGAAATTGGAATTTTTTAAATGTTTGATTGATCCAAAAGACAGCAAGAAGAAAAAAGGAACAAGCATAAGATGAGACAAATAGAAAACTAATAGTAAAATGGAATATTTAAATCCAAATATGTTAGTAATTGTATTAGATTGAGACAAACTAAATAAGTTTCATATATATACATATAATTTATTTTTATGTAGATAACTTTTAATTTAATCTTTACATAGTTTATTATGAAACTTGATATATATAATCTTGTGAGATTATATATAATTAAATATATATATTATTCAATATAAGATCTCACAAGAATAAACTTTAAATATAAGAATATAGGCTGGGTGTGGTGGCTCATGCCTGTAATCCCAGCACTTTGGGAGGCCGAGGCATGTGGATCACTTGAGGTCAGGATTTTGACACCAGCCTAGCCAACATGGTGAAACCCCATCTCTACTAAAAATACAAAAATTCACCAAGTGTCGTGGCACATGCTTGTAATCTCAGCTATTTGGGAGGCTGAGGTGGGAGGATTGCTTGAACCTGGGAGGCAGAGGATGCCATGTGCCATGAGCTGAGATCATGCCACTGCACTCCAGCCTGGTGTATTTTTTTTTCTGTGTTCATATATATATATACATATGAACACAGAAATGTTAGGGGAAAAATGGGAAAAGAAAAACATGTAAACTGTAACCAGAAGAAAGTTGACATCACTTAACTAACATCAGACAACATAAATTTTAAGGCAAATAATATTACTAGCAGTAAAGAAGACATTTATGATCATAAAAATTTCAATTTAACAAAAAGATATAAATTTGTATGCACCTGTTAACATAGCCATATTATACATCTATGAAAAAGAGCAAACTGCCCTTATATGTAACAACCTGAATCAATCTCATGGAAATAATGTTTACAAAATAATATATACTGTATAATTTCACATAAAGTTCAGAAACTGGCCGAACAGCCACATGGTGAGGCCAGTCATTGACTTAAGAGAATCCACCTTAAATTAGCGCCTTTACCATTTTCCAGGTAATGAAACGAGCTCACAACTCTTTGATCCTTTCTGACATTTTGTGCTATTATAGTCATGTCTTTTAATTCTACATTTATTTAAGCCCTCACAAGATATTATTATTATCACTGAAAATATATTTATTCAATCTACCCACATTCCTCCTGTGCTTGTGACACCCATTCCATTCTGCCTTAGCTTGCTTGATAAGCTCCTTTTAATATTTCTTTTGGTACACTTCTACTGCAATGAATGGCTTTAGTTTTTGCTGAACAAAAAATAAAATTATTTTTATTCTGTAAGCATGTCATTATCTTGTCTGGTGGCTTCTGTTGTTTCTATTAAAAATTCAGATGTTAGTCTTATTGCTGCTCTCAGAAGTCATGCGTCTTTCTTACCTGGCTGCTTTTAAGATTTTTCTCTTTTTCTTTTGAATTTAGCAATGTTATTATGAGATGCCTAGGTGTATTTATCCTGGTTGGGTTTAAAGAGATTCTGGAATCTGTAGCTTTACATTTTTCATTTATTTCAGACAACCCTTGGTCTTTTTTTTTTTTTTTTTTTGCTTAATTTTCTCTTCACTTCTTAGATTTCAATTATACATTTTAGACATTTTCACTATATTCCATTAGAATGTTAATTTCTTTCATTTTTTCACTGTGTGTGTGTGTGTGTGTGTGTTTGTGTGTGTGTGTAGGCGATTCAATCTAGATATTTTCTACTGACTACCTTCCAATTTTTTAATCTCTTCTGGATTGTGTAACCTGCTGTTACATTCATTTAGTGAATCCTTCATTTTAGCCTTGCATTATTTTTGGTTCTAGAATTGTCATTTGATTTTCTTCCACATATTTTAGTTCACAGGAACTAATTATCTTTTTCTTGAACATATTAAGCCTAGTTATTTTTAAAATCCATGTCTGATAACTCTGATATCATAATTACCTATGGCCTGTTTCTATTTTATTTGTATCTTTTTCTCTTGCCTTTTAGTCGCCTGGTCTAGTTTCCCAGCATGCTATTAATTTGAATGCTAGATATTATCCATGAAAAATAGTATGGGACTCTGGAACATTTTATCTTCCTATAGAGTGGATTTAATATTTTTCTGGCAGGCAGGTAGAATATAGGAGGATCACCTTAATCTAAGCATCCATTGCCAGGATTGAGGCTTTTCTTTTTGAGGGCTCATATATTTTCTGTTTGTCCTTACTCCTAGGGTATAGCTCCTTGGAGTGATCGCAATAAAAGCCTGGGACATTTACAGTGGCCTGACCTCCCTAGCAGGCTCAACTCATTTTCATCTCTCTGGTTCCATGAGGCTGTCTGAATTTCTGTTTAGCGTTTTAGACTCTCAGATGATGCTTATTACTGTTTCTTAGCACTGCCTCTAGCCCCTCCCCAACTCTTCCTGGCACATGCACCACTGAAGAACTGACAAATGTCATAATAGGAAACGATATGCATTTGGGGCTCAATTATGTATGGTTTCCATTTCTCCAGGATTGTGGCCCTTCAGGTCCCTGTCACATTTGTCCCCCTTCAGCATGGCCACAGGGTTTATAAAACCGATTTTTGTTTGGCCTCTATGCCCCATGACATGAATTGGCAAATACCCCAAGGGGTGGTAAAATAAAATAAAAAACACATACCAAAAACTAATTAACTAACTAACTAACTAACTAACGAAACAACAACAATAAGAAAAATACAGCTGTTTCCCATCTTTCTAGGATTTTTTTTTAAGTCTTAGCTGCTTGAACTGTTCATCAATGACTTCAAACAGAAAGAGTTATTTCTGTGTTTTATCCAGTTTAAATAGTTGTTCTCAGTAAGAGGATTTGTCTGCAAAAACTACTCCTTCATAAATGGAAGAAAAAGATAGTTTGGGAGGTGGGGCTGGAAAGTATTAGTGTCCAGGCCCCACCCCACAATAATTAAATGAGAATCTATCGATATGGGAGTTGATATTTTGTTAAAGTGCTGGAAATGATCCTCTTATGCAGTCAGATTACAAAACTACTGATATAAACAAGCCATATAAAATTGACTGAATATTTGAGATGTTTTTAATATAGAGTTGGATAATTTAATGTCATGTGCAATCCTTACTGCCTCCCTCATATTTTTGAATATAAAATAATAACCTTCTGATCCAAAGATAATCCATCCCACCATGCCATTGCGATCCTCCCCTTCTACCAACTCTGGAAAGTTATTATTCATCTTCAAGCTTTCACCTTTTCTTCAGAAAATAGATACACTTTTGTAATTTTGTCTTAAATATCTTATACATTTCTAAATATATATGTTTTACACATACATGGATATATTTATACACATTTATGTATACTTATACATACCACTGCTATTGCAAATAGAATTTTTCTTTACATTTTCTAATCTATAATTGCATGTATCTATAAGAACTATTCATCTGTGGATAGTGATCTGGTATTTGGGCCTCTTTGTTGTTATCTCATAAGCCCCAAGATATTTTTTGATAAATTCCATTTCTAAGTATCTAATCTTATTGCTGTAGAAACAATTTTTTTTTTCCTTCACTACTAGACACAGTTCTGATACATGCTTTCTGTTTTGACATATTGGCTGGAAATTCTAGGTCAGGTTGGCAGAAGAGGATCTATTTTTTAGAGTGTTATATTATCAAATGTGAGTGTGATTGATGCCTAAAATCAGAATGTAGTTTATTCATTTTTGATATAAAGCATTGTAAATATGTCCTACAATAATAAGAAGAATGTTGTTCACTTTATGTTTGCATGTTCTCACCCCCAATTCTCAAAGCCCACTCTATTAGAACAGAGATATCACAAATAAACTTTCAGTTAAAAGAGAGCGAGAAAAAAGCCCACTCTAAGTAGGTTATGACACCACCATCTTCACTGAAATTACTTTTTAAAAGTCACCAATAACCTCCACCATGCTAAATCAATTTCTCAGTCCTTATCTTACTCAAATTCTTAGTTGCATTTGACAAAGTTGATCACACTGTCTTATTGAAACACACATCTTCAGTTGTCTTCCAGGACATTGTACTGTTCAGATTTTCCTCCTACCCACTGTCAGAGCACCATCTTTTTCCCATCCTCTAAATACCGAAATGCCCAAGGACTCATTCATATCCCTCACTCTCTAGGTTATCCTCTGTTGCGAGTTGAATTTTTCTCCCTAAAAGATATGTTGAAGTCATAACTCTCAATACCTGTGAACACTCGTGAATAGCTGTGAGTGTGACTTTATTTGGAAATAGGGTCCTTGAAGTTATTAGGATGGGCCCTAAAGTAACATGACTGATGTCATTATGAGAAGGATATTTGGGCAGAGCACACAAGTAGAATGCCATGTGATGAAGGAGGTGGAGACTGGAGGATGTAGCCTCTGCAAGCCAAGGACTGCCAAGAATCAATGGTCACCATCAGGGTCAAGGAAGAGGAAAGGAAGGATTCTACTCGGACTCTCAGAGGGAGCATGGCCCTGCTGATGCCTTCATTTCAGCCTTCCAGCCTCCAGAATTGTGACCATGCATGCGCCACCATGCCCGGCTAATTTTGTATTTTTAGTAGACAGGGTTTCTCCATGTTGGTCAGTCTGGTCTTGAACTCCCGACCTCAGGTGATCCGCCCTCCTTGGCCTCCCAAAGTGCTGGGATTACAGGTGTGAGCCACTGCGCCTGGCCAAGTTTCTTTTTTTCAAGTCATCAAGTTTACAGTAATTCTTTAGGGCAGCCCTGGGAGACTAACATATCTTTACCCCCTTAGCTTTAAAAACACTGGTAGGGAAAATTCTAAAATGCTCTTTAATACGCCCAGCCTTTAGTATACACACACCTTCTTCAGATACTCAAACAAAAATTTGCTGATATAATTAACTTCCCAAACCAGTTGACCTTAGGATAAAAAGATTTTGCAGGTAGGCCTTACTCAATTACATGAGCCTCCTTAAAAGCAGGTCATTTTCTCTAGCAGGCTTCAGAAAAGGAAGTCAGAGATATGAAGAATGAGAGGGATTTGATGCACAGTCACTAGCTTGAAGATTGAAGGGGCCGTATGACAGGTCTGCAGGTGTCCTCCAGGAGTTGAAAGTATCCTCTTACTGACAGTGGTATGGAAGTAGTGACCTCATTCTTACAACCACGAGGAACTGAATTTTGTCAACAACAAGAATGGGTTTATAAGCAGATTTTTACCCAACCTCCCCCGCAAGACAAGAACTAAGCTCAGATGACAACTTGATTTCAGCCTATGAAACCCCAAGCAGAGAACTCAGCCACACTGTGTCATTCTGACCTAGAGGGCTAAGAACAAGTTCACAGTTCAATTGAAGTAACTTGTTACATGGCAAGAGCAGACCAACATGAATACCATCTATGTGCTGATGACTTAAATGTGTATATTTAGCTCAGCTTCACTCTTAACCTCCAGTCTTATGAATCTTCATTAGTATGAATAAAACAGAAATTTTGACTCTCTCCACTCATCAATATCTATTTTTGCTGAATTATATAAAATCAACCAGACATCACGGCCATCTCCTTGGAATATGCCCTCTGCATTGCTGAGGAAAAGATGGGAACTATAGCTTTTGTAATCTCTTTGCTTGAATGGTCCCAGTTTAGAATTTTCTAATGAGAGAAACACGCAAGATTAAGAAGGCAAGAAAAAAGATGAAGCCATTATCCTCTGCAGACAGTTACAGACTGACAGGGGGCAGATGGGAGATTCACAGCATTTTTCTGGGGAGCGTTTGAGAACCAGCCACTTCACTCCTAGAGCCTCAGATAGTTGCTTGAAATTTCATAGAGATTTTTGAGACTTGCAGCACTTTGCAGTGAGTTTTTGGAACCCCCTGACTGCTCAGTATCAGGCTGAGCTCTTCAGTATCTGCTCCACTGATCTCCAGTATAGACATCCTTGTTCGCTCTTCTCTGACTCTTCCAACAGTGGAGTAAGGTCTGGATTCACACAAGATGCCCCTTATACCTGGGTACATGGGGAAGCTTGTGTTCTTATAACAAAACCTTCAATGATATCTCAGTTCACCCCCAATGCCTGCCTTCCCCAACAATGAAAACGGCATTTTTACTTACAGAGGCACTCATGCCTCAAGGCAGGGTTCATCCCTGATTCCTCTTTTTCCTCTTGTCTTCCATGTGGTGCATCCACATTCAGAAAGCAGCCAGATGGATTTTCTTTTAAATTAGGAGAAGGTTCCATTTTTCACTGTAAGTTCTTGAAGAACATTAAAGCATTTCTCACACATAATCCCTAGAAGCTGTTCACAATCTCCTGACTCTCTTCCCCCAGAAGCTGCTGCAGAGACCCTCTCATGCCAATTCTTTAGGTTCTGTGGCTTTTGGAGTCCCACCCCCTGTGGCTTCTCTCTCCCCCTCTCCATACCATCTCTGACTTCACTGCTTGACTTCTCTCTTTTTCAGCTCAAAAGAATCTTTTTTTCTTTAAAAAGAGGGCATCTACTTGTACAAATATAACACTCTCTTTAGCAGAGACAGATGAGTGCTCATCTGTTAATACATTTTTGTGCCCTTATATAATGTTCTCAGGAATTTTGGTAGCTTATCTGACACAACCTGGCTTAAAAAAAAAAAAAACTATTTTAGTTATAAAAAGTTTTAGAAAACTTCAAGCATATGCAAAACTAGAGAGATTATAATGAACTTAAATGTGCCCATTACCCATCACCCACAGAGCTGTTTCCACAAGTAACAGCTCAAAAGCAAATTTATTCTTATTTTATCTGTACCCTCACCCGCTTTTCCTCCCACCTCCTGATCATGTTGAATCAAACCCTAAATGTAACATTAATTCACCTGTAAATATTTCAGCACATTATTCTAAAAGATAGGGATTTTAAAAGTATTATAATACCATTCTCATATTAGAAATAATTAACAATAATTGTAATATAATCAAATATCCAAAGTTGATATTATCCAATTTTCATAGAAAATACTTTTGCTAATTATATATATGTTTTTTCTTTTAATTAGAGTAAACAAACTAATTGTTGATTTTATTGGGTTCCAGATAAGGCCCATGCATTATAACTAGTCAAATGATTCTTAAATCACTTTTAAGCTATGATTTATCTCTTTGTCTCTTTAGTTTATGTAATTTTTGTTGTCGAGTGGGAAACTACATTTTTCTCAGTATGGGTTTTTCTCATTGTAAACCTGTGGAGGCCTTTGAAATGCTTTTCTGTCTTCTATATTTTCTGTGTATTGACTGTAAAAGCTAGAGGTTTGTTCAAATTTATTTCAGCTTTTTTGAACGTTTGGGTAACACCACTGACTAGATGGTGTTATATATATATATAACAACTGTCTATAAATCAGGGCTTCCCATGACTCCCTCTTATGTTTGATAATTTGGTATAATGGCTCACAAAATTCAGGGAAACATTTGACTTCCTAGTATCAGCTTATTGTAAAGGATACCATGCGTGAATAACCATTGGGAAGAGCTTCACAGGCCAAGGCATGGAGGCGGGGAATAGAGCCTCTGTGCCCTCTCGGTACATACCACTCATCCAGCACATCCACGTGTTCACCAACTTGGAAGCTTTCAAACCCCATTGTTTAAGGGGTTTTGTGGAGGTTCCATTACATAGGCATGCTTGATTACATCAATGGCCATTGGTGATTGAACTCAATCTCCAGCCTCTCCCATCCCTGGAAGTCTCAAAGTGGGGTAGAAAATTTCAACCCTCTCAACATGTGGCTGTTTCTTCTGGCAACAAGCCATCATTTGGAGGCTCTCTAGAGGCCATCCAGGACCACTTATTTAGCATAAATCAGGTATGATTGAAAGGGACTTGTTATGAAAAACAAAGACGCTGCCATTATCTCCACCACTTAGGAAATCCAATGGTTTTAAAAGCTCTGTGTCAGGAACTAGGACAAAGACCAGATATATATTTCTTACTGTCATAAACAAACAGCTACCATCATATGTATTATGAGAATAGGGGCTTTAAAATAGGAATTGGGGTTTACATCTTTGTGAGTGGAGCTGGAGGGAGGGCTGGAAGTCAGAAGGACTTCAGTTAGGAAATCAGAAAAAAATTCAAGAATGACTTGGGCCTGCACTTTGGGTGGGTAGACAGGTGCTTGCAGCAAAGTCCAAGAAGCCACGATGACTTTGAGTTACCCGGAATGACCACAAAGTGGAGGAGCATGGAGAAGTTTGGGAAGCCACCACTAGTGGATGTTTTTTACTTCCAATAATATGGTTTTGCTTCACATGCTCCTTCCAAACCTCAGTTTCTTCCTTTGGCAAAGTTTAATCTAGAAAATATTAGGAATTGTATTGTGTCCCTTGAAATTTGTATGTTGAAACTCTACCCACTGGTACTTCAGAATGTGAGTGTATTTGGAGATAAGGCCTTTAACGAGGCAACTAAGGTTAAGTGAAGTCGTACGAGCAGGTCCTAATCCAATAGACTGGTGTCCCTAAAGAAAAGAAAGAGACACCAAAGATGTGAGAGCCTAGAGAAGAGACCATGCAGGATACAGTAGGAAGGTAGCCATCTACAAGCCAAGGAGAGGGGCCCTGGAGAAACCCAACCTGCTGGCAGAGTAGTCATGAGTTTTCAGCCTCCGGAACTGTGAAAAAATAAACTTTTGTTGTTTAAACCACCAAGTTTGTGGTATTTTGTTATGTCAGCCCTAACAAATTAATACAGAATAGATGTTTGGAAATGTAGTTTCCAGCTTTAGAAGTAAGTGTGGTCATGGTGCTGAGTTGACAGCAATAATACAACAGATTTTTAGCATCCTCCAAAGCTGACCAATGAGGGAGTCTGTGTGTGTGTGTGTGTGAGTGTGTGTGTATGTGTCTATGGGGGAGTGTTTGTAATGATACATTTATTAATTTAACAAAAATTTCGTATTTCAATATTAATGCTTGAGTTGTAACACATTTGTTGGTGGAGGCCTCTTTAAATTGACTCTTTCGTTCTTTTGAGATGATCTAAGTGGTCTCTAAGAGCTTCCTTGCTTTTTAGAATAAGACAGTCCAGGATTATGTTGTACATTTACTGTTCCAGAGCTGGAATCAATTATTTCTCAAAGGAGCCCTGATTTCCTTTAGTGTGAAATGGTAATGAGGAAACACAGGCTGGGTAATAGGGGTGCTTGTTACTATTATGTTGGTAATTATTTCTATGCCTTTTTGGTGGACATAGATAGAAAATAACAGATTATGAGTTCATGCCAATATTTTTGACTTATGTTTAGGACTACAGAGTCTTCACATACTTTATTGGCTTTAAATCTGTATCTCCTTTCTCCAACGCCGAAAAATTGCTAGTTCTTAACGTTGAAGATACTATTAAAGCTGTGGGTGACCTGCCCAGACTCTACTTACTTGGCTGGTGCACACATTCCTTGGAGTGGTGAGTATTAGCAACAGATAGCTCACAGATACACTCTTCTCTGAGAAAGTATCTTGGATGTGAGTCATGCCCCTTGAGAGCCACTATATTCTTCTCCTGGAGTCAGCCTGCAGTCAATGGCTGACTAATACTGTATTTCAAAATACCAACCCTCTTGACTCACGGGTTAATGTGGTGTTTGTTATTGGGGGCAAAAATATTACATCTCCCAGATCTTCATAGTAAACTATAGCCTTTAATGCTAAAATTGTCCTTGTCTTTCTTATTCCTCTTGCTATTTTTTCTGCATCTGTTTGCTTTCTCTTTTATAATTGCATTGGCTCATGTGTCCTTAAACATTTTTCTTTGGTTTGCTCATTTTCTCACTTAATTTAGTATTCAAGTTCACCTTCTCAGGGAAGCTTGACGGTCTGGCAGCACTTCTGATCTTTTCTCCAGCTTTATCTTTCTTCATAGCACTTGCCGCTACGTGAATTGACACTAATTTTTTTTTTTTTTTTTTTTACTAATTTGTTGTCTCTCTCTTTCTTAGAATGCAAACTTTGTGGAGGTAGGGATTATGTTTTCCTTCCACCCTATCCCCAATCCTCTGGCAAGCTCATGGCACAGAGTAGGAACTCATAAACATTTGTGGAATGAAGGAAAGGTACTTGTCTAAAGCATAAGATATGAGCGCCCTTTCATGAAAGTCCAGAAATATGAGAAAGCAGAGTAAAGGGACTTAGAATCCAAGACAGAACTAATTATATAATGTAAATATTTGACAAGCATCAGAGAAAGGAAGTCTGGGGCATCTAGTCTTGTGATGAGAGGATGCCTGCCTTTGAAATTGAGCATGTCTGTGGGTCTTTGAATCCTTTTCTCTGAACAGGTCGTAGTTGGGCAGATGGCACAGCCAGCATGCCTCCATGACTTGCCAACCACATTTCTCATGGACCCCTTTGTTGGACCTGAATGTGTTCAAATATTTGGGGCTTCTGTAGTCACCCTTTCATTTAATATCCAAACAAAAAAGCTTGAACTTTCATAAGACAAAATGTGGTAACACTTTGCAGACATTCAAGTGTACTTTTGTGTTTAGATTGGTGGGGAACTTGTCCTGCCATTTCTTGCTATGAAGTCTTGTGAACATTCGAATTCTGTGTCACTCCACAAATGATATTCCAGGATCTTATGGTCAGCCCTCAATCTCATGCTGCCTAACTGCAAGTAAGACATCTCTTTTTCTTCATCTTCTCAAAGAACCTCCAGAATATGATCTTTGTGTGATTTTTTACTGAAGATTTGAGGGTGAAGGGAGTTCATATTTACAGGTATTATTACAACAAAGTTCAAGAAATGCCCTCATATTAAGAATCCTCTATTGTTGTTCTAATTAGTTCATTGGCAATTTCCCAATACAGGACATTTCTCATGGGCTATGTCCCTACATAGGCCTTAACTACTGTCACATTGCAGGGATATGTTCATTCTGGATCATTTTTCTTATACCTGTGTCCCTTATTCCAGACTCCTAAGTCTTATCTTGATATGCCAGTGGACAACTACAAAATGCCTATTATTCTTTTTTGCAGAGCAATTTAATTCTCTTTGTTAATGCTTCTCCATTATTGGCTAGCTTGAAAAAAAGGAAGGTTTACTCTTCTCAAAAAGATCAATCAAGCTATTTTCTTTCTTTCTTTATTTTTTAAAAAAAGCAAATCTTTCCCTATGAAAAATCATTCTGAATTTCCTTGTCATCTGCTTAAGTCATAGTTTTCTTTTAAAATAATTATTTTCTGCCTGCCACATTATCATATTGTGTCAGATTCTAGTCAATTATTGTAAACCTTAAAGCGATTCAAGGAGAATTTGCATAAATGTCTGCTTTGATTTTAACGTGTAGCTTTTAGAAGCCATACTGCATTCCATTTTCCCAGGGGGTATGATGAGACATCACTAACGTACCCAAAGTTCTTGATAACATTGGTCAATGTGGTTTTACTACTTCTTGGGTTAATTATGGTAACTAATAGGCTTCCAGAAAGTCACATATTTCTTAGCGTGTTTTTTGTGCATTGCCATAGTCTCACCATTTTTCAAATCTACTCCATATCACCATGTCCCTTCTGTCATGGGTTAAATTGTGTCCTGCAAAAAGATATGTTAAAGTCCTAACCTTAGATGATATGGTTTGGCTGTGTCCCCACCCAAATCTCATCTTGAATTGTAGTTCCCATAATCCCCACATCTCGTGGGAGGGACCAGGTGGAGAAAATTGAAATATGGGTGCAGTTTCCCCCATCCTGTTCTCATGATAGTGAGTTCTCATGAGATCTAATGGTTTCATAAATGGCTTTTCCCCTTTTTGTTTCACTTCTCCTTGCTGCTGCCATGTGAAAAAAGATGTGTTTGTTTCCCCTTCCACCATGATTGTTAAGTTTCCTGAGGCCTCCCCAGTGATGCAGAACTGTGACTCAATTAAACCTCTTTCCTTTATAAATTACACGGTCTCGGGTATTTCTTCCTAGCAGGATGAGAACGGGCTAATACACTAGGAGGTATCTGTGAACATCACCTTATTTGGAAATAGAGTCTTTGCAGGTGTAATTGAATAGGACTCTGAGAGAAGACATTCATGTGTAAAGCCACCCAGTTTGTGGTAATTTGTTATGGCAGCCCTAGGGGAACTAATACTAATGTTGATTTATGTCGGACATCTATTCTTGATTAGCTTTGCTTATTTGATTAAGGATTTAAAAGAAAAATGTTCATTTTCACTTCCTTTTAATACAGTGATTTATGCTTGTGTTTTGAATTATTTTCTTATTATTATTCTAAGCGCCTGACTGTATTCTCCTAACTTTTAAACAGTTGAGTAATTAATACTGCTGTGATGAACACACACCAGTGACTGAACCTGACAAAGATTTATTTGCCACACATGAAAAGTCTACTGAGATCAGCCAGCCCTCCTCCCCATCAGATGAAATTGTGTCATCTGAAACACTGGCCATCATGGTAAGAAGTCATGGAGTAAGAAGAGATGGAAGAGACACAGTCTCTTAACTGCCTCCGTCCAGGATAGAAATTTTGTCTACTCAGAGTTCACTGGCCAGAAGTAGTTTCAAGGCCCCAACATGACCTCAAGGTAAGGTATCAAATACAGGGGACAACTTGGAAAATTCAATTAATAACATCTCTTCTGCTACTGTTTCCTTGGTTATTTTTTTTCTTCAAATATTGTTAAACTCCATAAAGCAACAGATTTTTCTGTGAGCATAGCTTTGCTATATCTCTTATGTTTTAGAACATCTTCAGCCAGTATCCCTTCAACTATGTATTTTGTCTCCAGTTACATGTGTGGTATTATCTACTATGGTTCCACGGGTCTCAGGTGCTCTGTTCTGTTTTTTTTTTCTTTTTCCTTGGCACATAAGTTTGAATAATCTGGCCCATCCTTAAGTTTGCTGACCTTTCTCAATGTCAGCTGAAATCCTAGGGTGTTGACCAGTGTCTTTCCCTTCTGGGCAATCAGAACTCTAGCATCTCCCTAGCTCTCTGCAACCTCAGAAATCCCTGTTAGCTTTTCTACCAGGAGCTGCCCTCTGCTAGGCCTCTAGAGTTTTACTCAGTACCTGTGCTGTATAGGGTTCTGCCTAGGATAGGGACCCCCTCCCTAAGCCTTCTAGGGATCCTTCTCAGAATCCCCCTTCTCTCAGACACATGATCCACAATCTCAGACACTTTAGTGGTCCAGTGTCTGTTTCCTTCCCCCAGCCGTATTTGGCTGTACACTGAGTCTCCACTTCCATTTAGAAAATGCGGCAGGAGAAACCCAGGATGCACGTGGTGCTAACCTCCCATACGTCCCTTCTAGCCAAAATCACAGTGTTGTGCAGGCTGCTCCCCAGCACCTGAAATTGTGCCAACACACACTTTATCCAGCTTCATAGTTGTTTACCACAATACCAGCAAAAGTCTGTTATCACATACATCTTAAAGTACGATGTTCTCTCGGCCGGGCTCGGTGGCTCACGCCTGTAATCCCAGCACTTTGAAAGGCCGAGGTGGGCGGATCACGAGGTCAAGAGATGGAGACCATCCTGGCCAACATGGTGAAACCCTGTCTCTACTAAAAATACAAATATTAGCTGGGTGTGATGGCATGCGCCTGTAGTCCCAGCTACTGGGGAGGCTGAGGCAGGAGAATTGCTTGAACTCGGGAGGCGAAGGTTGCATCGCGCCACTGCACTCCAACCTGGCGACAGAGCGAGATTCCATCTCAAAAAACAAAACAAACAAACAAAAAACCCAAAAAGTGTGGTGTCTTCTTTTTCATAATTTTCCAAAGAGTATAATTCTACTTTTATGTATGTATGTATGTATGTATGCATGTATGTATGTATGTATTCTTTTTAGAGGCAGTCTTGCTTTGTTGCTCAGGCTGAAATGCAGTGGTGGTTCACAGGCATGATCATCGCGCCCTACAGTCTTAAACTCCCGGCCTGAAGTGATCCTCCCACGTCAGACTTCCAAAGTGCTGAGATTACAGGCCTGAGCCACCACGCCCAGCCAATTCTACTTTTAATTGCTTATTTGATGAAATAATTTGTTAGGCTTTTTTTTTTCCTTTTTTTTTAATGTTTTATAATTTTAGTATTTGCCATCAAATAATATGGCCTATACATTTACAACTTTTTGAAATGAACAGAGGCTCATTTTTGGCTTAATAGACAATCAGTTTTAAGATAATCACTTCACAGTTCCGTAAAATGATTATATAACCCTTGTAAAATTTAATGTTAATTTATTTAACCATTTCAATTATATTACTCCAATTTTCTATGTCCTTGCTTGATTTTGGTTTAGTTAATTACTCAAACACAAATAATATTGTGTAAAAGTTTCTCATAATTATTGTGATCTTATCAATTTATTTTCCTTTTTTGTTTTACAGTTTTTGCTTAATATATTTTGATGTTATGTTATTGACTGAATGAAGGTTTATGCCTTTCATTCTAATTTCATATTTTCATCCTATATTTTGATTATTATGAAATTATCTTTGTTGTAATCATTTTTTCTTTGACCTGTAGATTGGTTAAAATGAATTTTGCTATTTTTGTCCTTTTTATTGTTTATTTTGCTAGATAAATTATTGTAGATCTTTTTCTAACTTTGTTATTTTGTTTTTAGACTTGTTAGTATAGACTGAGTATAGTTCAATTTTATTTTCTAAAACAGTCTGAGTGTCTTTGCCTTTTGATAGATGTATGCAGCCATTTAGGTTTCAGTTTTAACTGGTATGTTAAATCTGATATTGTCTTGTGCTCTGAGATATATATATAGTATGTTTTATAACATTCTTTATTAATGGCTACATGATGTTACATAGCCTCTTTTTGTTGATGTTTGCTATTTATTTTCAATAAATAGTAGTTTGTCTGCTTTTAAACATTAATTTAGAAGATACACATCCATTTAAAAGTTCCGCTTGTGGTTATGTTTAGGTCAGAAAAAACTTTTATAGTAGACACCAATGGAAGTGGGGACTGGCTGGTTTATAACACTTTTTATTTTAAGTATTAATGTATTGTCCTCCTATAGTGACCTAGTACAGAAGTTCTTAATCAGGGTAATTTGCCCCCAAAGGGTGCTTGTCAATATCTGGAAACATTTTTAGTTTTCAGAACCTGGGGAGAGAGGGTTCCAATGACATTCAGTGAGAAGAGGCCAGGAACATTGCTAATCGTCCCTCGATGTGTAGGACAGTCCCCAACAACAAAGAATTATCCAGGCTCAAATGGCAATAATGCAGATGTTGAGAAACCCTGATCTAGTTAAATATTTTTATTTTACATACAAAGAATTTGAGACTCACAGAAGTCAGACCTCCTGTCCAAATTCACTCCACTAGTTAGTGCCAGAGTGAAGGCAATAACCCAAGGCTATATAGCCTTTTCTACCACAGCACTCTACCTCCTGAACAGAGGTTCTTTTAAAACAAGCCACTCCTGTGGCTGACATATGATAATATGTTAGATGCACTTGCACAGGGCACCCTTTTTCACTGAAAGCTAGCAGCTGTAGTTTTTTTTCCCCAGTAAATCTGAGACCATTTCTGCTTATTTGGCTTCTCAGCTGAATAAGATCAACTAAAATGTGGGTATTGCTATAAGACTTCAGTAAATGAGAATAGCCACATGAGCAGCAAGCACTTTTGGTTTTCTGCAAAATATTAAATGTGTAATCTACAGAATTTGAGAGGAGGTAATCTACTAAGAGTTCATCCCATTCCACTGCACATCAGTCATGGCCATGCAGACCGATTCTGCCTGGACAAATCAAGGGAGGGCAAGCTTAGGATTCTCAGATGCTGGTTGTAATGGTGATTATTACAAATACAAGGTAGAATAGAAATTGCAACTGCTATTATGGCGACCATAAGGTAACAATTGAATTTATGTTAATAAATCAATCAGGAAAGAGTCTGTCAAACAGAACAATATGGGTTTTGTTGAGAAAGTGATTTGGAAAGGGAGTGAGGAAGGTATGAGGTCGGGAAGTGCTTTAGCATGACAAGGGATGCAATTAAATTTTCCAGGCTCTAAAACAAGCCCTGCCTCCAGGCTCTACAAAGGAGCCAACCCACTCTAAAGACGCTAAATTCCTGAACCAGAATTATTATTCCTGCAGGGAAAATTGCAAGGAGAATTTTAAGAGTTAGTCAAGGTGGCCGACTCAACTTTATAGTTAGTCAATGTCTGCAAGCTGGAGAAGGAAAAACCAAATGGTTTCTGGGAACAAATCAGCTAGGAGGAGGATCTTTGAGGCATTGCCTATCACCCAAGGGAAGAGGAGAAGAAAATACTCTTTATTTAGATCAGCATTACAGATGTGGACAGAGATAAACAAATCATCAAAATTAAAATAAAAATGAATTTTAGTTTTGAAAACTATATGGAAATTTCTAAAGTGGACTTTTGTTCTATAACTAATTTTTTAATTCATCTCTTACCTCTCGACCTGAGTTACTCCCCACTTTTTCTGTCTTCCAACTCAATTACTTGTACTACCATCTACAGAGTTGCTCAATCCACAGACTTGGAGGTGGTTGTTGGTTTTATACTCCTTCAGATCCTGTCACAAGCTATCTAATATCAAATTGTATGGACTTTGTCTTCTAAAAGCATCTGAATTGTAAGCACTTGAGATGTCTTCAGTGCTGTGATCCGGGTTAAGTCCACAATAATTGCTTATTTGGAAAACCATAGTCATTTTTCTGTATCCAACTCTTTACTTACTTCTAAGTTATTCTCTACACAACAGCAAGAGTTTTTGTTTGTGTGTTTGTTTTAAACAGCAATCAAATTCTGTCACAGCCCCCTTTCTGGATATGGCCAAAAGCCCTCTGGATAATTGGCCTCTATAATGATAATAATACCTTGAATTTATGTACCATTATCAATTCATCCTCAAGCAATGCTATAATGGTTGTTTCATTGATTCTCATTCTGTGAATGAGGACATTGATTTTTCAGAAGGTTAAGTAACTTACCTAAGGTCACAAAATTAGGAAGAATTATGATTCAAGTCTTTGATGTTTTTAAGAGTATGCTGGCTGCTATTTCTCCTTGTATTTGGGAAAAAGAAATTGCTTCTTTCCTCCTCCTCACAAGAAAGGCTTTTTATGTTTTCCATAACTCACCCTTCCCACAAGCATCAGGCAGCATTCTATTTCTTTTATTTTAACATTTTGAATGTAAACTGGTTGTTGTGGTTAAATTTTCCACAGTTCTGCATTATTATTTTAAAAAATAACAGAAGGAACAAGAAAAATGATTATGTTATTTATAAGCCTAAGCTTCTCTAGTTCTTTTTTGTACAATAAAACATAATTCTAATTTTTGTTAAGCAAATGAGGTTTAACAAAGACTATTAGCCTAATAATGAAAAAGTGTAATTTGAAATACTTTATCTTGTTTTTCATATAAATTTGGAACTTTATTATCAAAAAAATAGTTTTGAATGACATTTTGCATTTCACATTCAATTAAATTCAATGCAATGCATTTAATATGCAAATGGGCTGGGGAGGCAGTAAAGGAAGTTGGCATTCAATAATAGACCAGAATTGGAGCCCAAAGGCCTGTGTTTGTGTTTACCACCTACTACTAAGAGCCTATGAAATTGTATAAGACAACTGTTGTCTCTAAATTTAAGCTGAACTGATGTGAAGAATGGGGGCTAACTCCTACCCTAAAAGGTTATTGTGATGATGAACAGAGACAACACATGCCCAAGTGTCTGCCATTGTGCCCAGGATGTAGGAGGACTTGGAAAGAGTTTACCATATCTGAAGTTTAATAGATGTACTTACAGAGCCTGAAGGGGGCTTTAATAAATGGGTTACATGGGAAAGATTTCATGGAGTATATTACGTTTAAGCTACCTGTTAAAGAATGAGTAGAATTGCAACAAGTGGAGATGAGTGCTAAAAATATTCCAATAGAGTAAATGGAATGAACAAAGGCAAAAACATACCTAGCTCTGATTAGGAGCTACTTGTGGTGAGGGTTGACTTGGCATAAAAGGTTTACAGAAGGAGAGATGAGGAATTCATTGGATGATTAGATTGGGATATTTTATTTTAATCAAATCTGAAAACATCATCCACTCTAAGATGCACTACTATTCTACACAGCACTCAGAAAGAAAGAACACAGCCAAGGAAACTGCTACTCTTAAAGTCTTTATTTCATCGAAGAATTCTTTTAGAACTAGACATCATGTATTATTCTCATGCATAAATAGAAAAGAAAATAAAAGCAAAATAAATTGGTTCAAGAATGCTTAAAATATCTTTCTATTTGGCATCCTGGGTCATTGAAGTCCTGCATTTTCATATAGTATCTGTGTGTACCACCACCAAAAACACAGTGATGTGGCATTTCTTAAAGGAGGGCTTCACTGTTGCCGCTGGTGTTTTTCCCAAGCTGCTCAAGCCAGTTCTATGAATTCTGATGTGTGTCCTCAGGCAGTGGCAACCACATCATAACCACATCATGACCGTCATATGGCCAGCGATTTTAAGACAAACAGATTTCAGAGATGTTAATGCGAAAAAATAAAGTGTGGTTCTTAGAAAATCTTTGAAATTTGGTGGCTGCAAAAGGCCTTGCAAAAATATTAGGCTTAGAGTTTGTACTTGAATTTGTAGCCAACTGAAAAGTACAAAATGCTTTTGAATCTGTTGGGTGCTTTGGGTAAATCATCCTGGCACCAAGATACGAGGAGATGGGAAGGTCGGGGAGCCACAAGTTCTGCTGGCTGGCGAGAGATGAAGATGGTCCCAACCAAGGGATCAGCTGAAACAATGGAAAAAAGAGACCATGTTCGTAATACTTCCCTTCATTTTTCATAGAGAAAATCTTATCTATCTTTAGGTTAAATTTTGTTTTTCAGCAATCAGATGCTGGGCTCCTGAAATAGGGATAAGAAGATTTATACAGTAAGAGAAATCTGGGAAGCTCCATTTATCCAGACTGGTAGTCTGATTTCAGAGGTTGCACTCCACTAAGCAGTAGGCTCCACATGACTCACTAATTTATTTTATTTTATCAGCAGAGTAGCAGGATCAGCTTTTGTTAATTAAAAAAAAACTTTTTTAAAAATTAAAAAAGGTAGACGTAAATTTCAGCTTTTAGATGGGGCGCACATTCTCCTGTTCACTGTCGGTCCTAACACAAATATACCTGGCCTGACCACTCCATATATTTATTTTTGCTGCTCAATATCTGAATTAATTTACATTTCTGACCCCTGGCACATGGATTGATAGCACTTGACATTTCCTTTCTTCACAGGAAGATATTTCAAATCTTGCTCTATTCAAAGCACAAAGATAGAATCACTTTACCATCACCCTCCTGAATGACTGATTAGTCCAAGTCAGGATGGAGTATCAGAAACAATTGGCCTCTTTATAGTAGACTTCCACCTTCATCCTGCTTAATTTCTCTTGGGATATTTGATGCTGTTTCTTTCTCAAAATGTTTTTTCTCTTTCCTTCTTATGTTAATTGAATTAATATTAATGACCAAATTTGACCAAATTAATATTAATGACCAAATTTACCAATTAATCTTTTATTATTATTTTTTAATCCTATGTGTTGAACTCATCATGCACAAGGAGTTTCCAGGATAAAACCTTGGAGGTCCAAACCCAAGCAGAAGGAGGTTTACAGAAGATCCAGGGATGGCTCCGATGGATGCAAGTCCCTCACTTTCTTATGATGGCGTATGATCAGTCACCATCGTCTTGTCCCAACTGTCTCCTTACTTCCATTGGAAGGAAGTTCACTCATTTATTCACAGTCTTTTGGCTTCCTGGTTGCCACTATTGGTTTCTTAAACTTACAGTTGTGCCTGACTACATGTTTGGGGGCAAACAGTTCTACCCATTATTTTTACTGTCTCCACACTTCAGACATACTGATGTTTGAGCCATAAAATATGCAAGCAGAGAAAAAGACAGGAACACTTTAAGCATAAAGACGGGATCTATCGTGCAGAACTCATGACATTAGCAAGGTTTGAGATTCATACCTTTTTCTGTTCCTACCACACATCGAGAAGAACCAGATGACCTGAGAAGACAGAACCCTGAAGAAGAGAAATAAGGAGCTTCAAGGCTTGAGGAGAAGAGAAGGAGGAAAGAGAGGTAAGGTCTTAAAGGGAGAGATTTGTGTCACTGACTATGAGCAAGGTGGCCACATGGAGTCATGGAACAGCCACATGACTCAAGATCAAAGAACCTGTCCCCATTAAAACAGTGACAAAATAAGCAGAAAAGAGATGATTCTACTCCCCAAAACTCAGTTCTCTGTGGATTCTATATGGATCACAGACTATGACATGAACATGAGGCAAAGGTCTATTTCATACACTCTGTAGTTGTTTTGGTTTTTGTTTTTTTGTTGTTATTTTGAGACAGGAACTTGCTCTGTTACCCAGGCTGGAGTGAAGTGGCATCATTATGGCTCATTGTGACCTCAACCTCCCAGGCTCAATTGATCCTCAATCCTCCTGCTTCAGCCTCCCGAATAGATGGGACCACAGGTGCCTGCCACCATGTTCAGCTAATTTTTTGCATTGTTTTTTGTAGAGATGGAGTTTTTCCATGTTGTCCAGACTGATCTCAAACTCCTGGGCTCAAAAGGATCCACCTGCCTTGGTCTCCCAAAGTGCTAGAATTACAGGTGTGAGCCACCACACCCTGCTCTCTGTGTGTGCTTGAGCAACTACTTCACTATTCACTTTAGAGTGCTGTGATTCCATATATTTCTCTCTATAGAGCATCATTAACTATAACTAAGTCTCATCCACAAGGGCCAGAAGTGCATCTCCCACCTGGGCAGTCAACAGAAAGGGGGTTAATACCAGGGACTTAAGGTAAATATGCAAGTAAGCTAATATGTCTCTGCCTACTTGTTTTGTGGAGTATTTAGAGTCTTTTCTAATACTCACTAAAAGGTGACTGGGGTGTAGGCCTGGGTTTCCTCCTAAGTTGAGAGCTCAACTGACCTCAGAACATCCACTGGAGATCTTAAAGGGAGACTTCATTGGAGGAATGTAACTGTCAAGGACTTGATGAGCCATTCATCCAAGTATTTGACTTTTAAAGAAGGAGGGCTACCAGACATTCAGGACCTTCCCAAGGTTATTCTTTTCAGAGTGGATAGAAATTCACTTTGTGCAATCTTCAGCCATATCCTGCCTTGTCAGTCTTCTCTGTCATTTTAGGACAATTTTGGGGAAATCTGGCACTGTCCTTTTCTGAGGTACTGACCCATTAGTAGAGCCTTTTGGGTGTGTGTGACCTTCACTCATGATCTGTATAGATCTTCTAACTGCAAAACCTTAGAACAGTGAACCAGTCTCAGCCTTCATGTACCCATGGTCATGACATCCCTCTAAGCAGCTTTCAAGACGGTATAAATTTATGCTTCTTCTTCCCAATTCTTATGACCACTTCTAAAATTCCTTGTTTGGACCTTTTTCCTTATGCTACTGCCAAATGAATATGAAATAAATTTAAGTCAACCAGTCAGTTCAGAGCTTAAGGAGAAATGCTGAGATGCTTCAGGTATAAAGTTTCTCTAGCTCTGAGTCTGTGACTCTCCTGAACATATTTACCACCCATATGGAAACACTTGATGTGATAAATCATGCATTTACTCCTTCACCATATATTTTTTCTGAGTGCATAATGATAAATTGTTTCCAACTTTTAAGTTATTTAACTCAAGCAGGCATTGATATTTCCAACTTTTGAGTCTTTAGTGCATGCTAGGCAGTGAGCTAGGTACCAAACATGCAAAGATGGATATGGCTTTGTCCCTGCTTCTGAGGAACCTGCAGACTTACAGGGAATACTGAGAAAATAAGAGTTAGAATTCTGTGTGATGCATTCTGCCAGAGTGATGCAGGGGAGGAAGTGTGAAGACAGGGGACGGGGCACCTAATATCTCAAGAGCCTGCACTGACAAAAAGGAAGCATCAGGACTGCTTTTGATCATGATCACATAAAGGCAGAAGCAGAACAGAATTGGGTTGCTGTGTTTTTTGGTTCTGGATTTAAATCTCTTTCAGCGGATAGTTTTACTCCTGGATTCCTGCAGTACAGGTTATGCATATTGGTCCCTAAGTCAAGCAGTTTCCAGAAGACAAGCAAGACCTTGTGTATCTTGTACCTTTATAAGGTCCCAGGAAGCATCAGAAACACAATATGACTTTGGAATGTGGTTCTGTTTCACTCCTAATTATAAACCTAAATAAGGACAGAGCTCTTCTCTTGACCAGATCATCTATTGTTCTGGGAATCTGCATTCCTTATGGAGGAAGAACATCTAGGCTATTCTTTACCCACACTGATGTGTCTCTGCTTTGTAAAAAAAAAAAAAAAAGTTGCTCTTTTGATTTTTACTCTACCTTAGAGAGGAAGTAGATTGGATTTTCTTCTAGATCAACATGTGTGACCTGCACTCAGAAACATTTCCCAGGAGGGAATATGGCAATGAATGTTGACTTCACTGTCTTGAGTCATTATGTCAGTGACTGATGTGATTCTCTGCAGGGTTTGTCTCCCTGAAGGAAAACCCAGAATGGACATAAAGATACCACTTGAGACAAATGTCCTGTCAGTTACAGAGACACTCCTGCAAATATATATACATATATATATCCAAATAGAAGAAAACAGAATAAAACCTACCTAAATTTAGCACCCTGCTTATACCCAGATATTGTTGAAAGAAATAATTCTCTTTGGTGGATTTATTATCCATATGTTTACGATGTTTTAGATTTAATCTTCTATATTTAATTCTGAAGAGCTTTTTTTAGCTAGAGTAAGTCCCAATAAACAACTGGGAAAATGCAAAATGATAGGAGAAATTTATTTCTTGTTCACACAGAGTTCAAAATGAGTGTTTGTAATTGGCAAGCAGCATTCAACAAACCAGGCTCACTCTTGCTGCTTTGAAATTCACAGTGTAACCTACAAGAGACTCACAAACAGGAAAAGGCATAAAGGATGATGCATGGATGGTTTCTTGGGGATAGGGTAGAAGGTAGCCCACATTACTTCTGCTCACATGTCATAGGCTGGAATTCGGTTATGTGTGTACATGACTGTAAGAGAGACTGGTAATAAAAGACAAATAATCTAATACCAAAAATACATAACAAGTATGAATACGCACTCTTTGGAAAAAATATATTGAGCAAATAAATATATGAAAATTCCTAAATTCTTTCATAATTAAGTAAATGTACATCAAAATAACAATTCAATTTCTTATCTCTTTGACTTAGAAATTTGGTGTGAGCAGTTACGAGGCATTCCTCCCCTTAGGTGAAGTAGAAGATTTAATATCTTGCCTCTTTACATATTTCCGCCCTTTAGGGATAAAAACCTGTGAGGATATTGTAGTTTCATTGTTTAATAATTCTTTTAAATGAAATGTATTAGATAAATTCTTCCTGAGTCATGGTTTTTGGCTTTAAACAATGGACACTGATGCTGGGATAACTTAAGAAATTGAACTTGTTGTGATTATATCACACAGCTTAGAATCTCGTGGGAAGTCTTATAGAATAATCCTGAAAGGATAGATAGCAATTAAGGGAAGTTAGGCTGTAGGAAATACGGCCAAGTTTACACCACAAGAAAAGTCTCAAAATGCTGTCATTTGTGCTGTCACCCCTGGACAGGTGAAACTACTAAATGGCTGAACTTTCAACATCACCACTTCTGTGAATAATTCTCACTGTTTCAGTGTCTTTCCATTGGGAGCATCAATTGGGTTAAGCTCCTCTCTAGCTGTCAGGGGTATGGAGAGGGAGCAACTGGTCTCATTGTCTTCGTGTGTATTGAGAAGTGAACTTCCGCCAGTTACTCCCTTTATCAGCCCCAAAACCGCATGCATCATTTCCCTTTCCAAAGACAATGCTGTCATCTTACTCACTGCTTCCTGAATAGAAAACATCTAAAGTTTCATCAAGTGTTGCACCTTACTCCGAATCTAGGATCTTGGTGGTGCTCACTTCTCCTCTGTTTTTTTTTTTCATAATCATTCTTGATATTCCACAAGTATAAACTATATCGTGACGTTCAACATTAAGAACCCTGGCTAAGGGAAATAAATGGAATTTAGGGGAAATAAATCCTGGCTAAGGGAAATAAATGGAATGGAAATAAATGGAAAACATATATACTTGAGACATAAGGATTCAGGCAGGCCATACTTTTAGGCAAGTGATCATGAGGCTGTGGCTCCCTGGTATTTGCATGTTCTTGCTACTCTACCCAGTTTATTTTCTCTTTCAATTCTTCTTTACTTTCTATACATCAGCTGGCTGGTGCTCTTTAGCCAACAGAATGAACTAAACCTTCATTTCTGAGCAATCTGAGGCCCTAGTAGTCCTTTCTGTATAGCATTGCTGTGGTTTTCTATTAACTTTTACTATTGTGTTTAGTAACATGAGGGCATCAACTGAATTTCATCCATATTTCTCCCTAACCATAGTGTGCAAAAGCATCTCAATATTTTCTAGATAACTATGATCAATAATTGCAGGTAATGCTGTAAGCTTTTTTTATGACCGTTTACTTAATGGCATGAAGTATACCAAATTCAATGGAATCACTGAATCTTCCAACTCAATGAATCATTGCTGAGTCTTTTAATAGAAGCATTACTGGCTGGGTGTGGCGGCTCACGACTGTAATCCTGACACTTTGGGAAGCTGAGGTGGGTGGATCACTTGAGGCCAGGAATTCGAGATCAGCCTGGCCAAAATGGTGAAACCCTGTCTCTAAGAAAAATACAAAAATTAGCTGAGCATGGTGTCAGGCACCTGTAATCCTGGCTACTTGGGAGCCTGAGAAAGGAGAATTGCTTGAACCTAGGAGGCAGAGGTTGCAGTTAGTTGAGATTGCACCACTGTACTCCAACCTGAGTGACAGAGAGAGACTCCATCTTAAAAAAAAAAAAAACAATAAAACATGGAAGCATTACTCTTTTAATGATTTTGTTGATGTAACAGACCAGAGTAACCATTGCCTTAGAATGGGGAAGTTCCCCCTAAATAAATTGTGATACATATCTGCAGATGAGATGAAATCTTGGTGTAAAATGCAGTGCTGTCGCTGTCAGGTAAAAGTGTAATGCTTTTGGTTATTCATCTTTTGTGGGAAGCAGTAAAGAAAACATTTGTCACTTTAATAATTGCCTACCACGTATCAAGTCTATATCCTTTGTTACAGTTCCCAGCTATAATTAAAATAATTCCACATGATCGACCTTGTAATACAACTTTTACACATATGACTTTAGATAATTGGGGCTGTGGGGAGAAGAGCCAGCCCTTCAGGTTTCAAGATAAAAATTGCCACTAAACCCTAATTCACACAGTGACGCAGTGTTGTTTTTATATTATTTGACATGAAAGGAAGAGGGAGTTTCAGGGCTCCTACTTTACCCTTCTACTATAATATCTTCATTCATGGATTTGGAACTTGGTGTAGGAATTTTGCTTGTTGATTTTCTTTCCACCTCTGCACTGAAGAACAGGTAATATAGCTACAGAGTGAGATTTGGGTCTCACTAGACTGTGGTCTACAGTCAAAACTATGTATTACTTGATCCCAATAAGCTCCCCAAAATCTCTTGAGAAAGAATAGAAGGTAGATACCTCGTATGTTTTATGATTATGATTGTAGTATCCTCTCTCAAATTTAAACATTCTGTTCTATTTAAGGAGTTCCAGGTCTGGGAATGGATGAGTGGCCATTATTTTCAGTTGTGTAGATTAAAATCAGCTTTAATCTAATTTTTAAAATTGATTTCCTTCCTCTTTAAATAAGCAACCCTGAAAAAATTTCTATAAATATTTCTTAGTTTGTCTATAAAATTAGTAGTTATTAGTTTTTTTGTCATTTATTATGGTAAATTTTAAATATAAAGAAACAAAAAAGTTTTCCAGTGAACACATGTATATCAACTACCTAGATTCTACCATTAACATTTATCATGTGTTTTATCACATCTCTATTTCTCTATTCTATCTTTCTTTAATCTGCTTTTCTTTTATGCATTTCAAAGTAAGTTGTAGACTTGGTATACATGCCCCTAAAAGTTCAGCATACATATCAGTCAGTAGTGTGAAATATTTGTTTATAGACTTTTTAAGTTAAAATTTACGTATAATAAAATGCACAAAACTTGAGTGTACAATTGGTGGGTATTGACAATTACACGCACTTGTGTAACCTCAATGAACATTCAGATATAGAATCTAAGTCCTCCATACGTAAGCTTTCCCTTCTTTAATTTTGTAATGGCCTCCGGAGCAGGTTAAGCTACAACTTTAAGTATGGTATGGAGATGGTGAGAGGTGGGTATGGGTTGCAGTATGAGGAGATTTGACTTTCTCTCATTTGGTAACAACTCAGGCAAGGGAAGCCACATCAGTCAAGCAGAGGGGCTGCTTCAGCCGGCAAAGAGTTCAGAATTGTATATTAGAGTTCTCCAGTTTCCCCAAGTTCTCCATTAAGTCCAATTCTTTCACAGAGAGATTTTGAGAAGCTGCTGATGTTATAATTCAGCAATATACAAGATCTAACTCGAATGGTATTCAGCCACCTGAGCCCTATAGCTGCAACCACTGAAACGATTTTAGCAAGACAAAGGTACTTTTGGATTATAGTCCATGCCTTGAACTCAGAATTTAAGAGTGTGAGCTTCAGGCTGTTCAGAACTATTAGATACGGACATCATACTTACTGAGCTTGAATTCTTTATTCTCTTTATGAGATTACATGATAGTACAATTTTACATTTTTAAATTATGCTAAAATAACTTTAAAAATAATGTGGTGCATCTCACATATTCTAATTTGACATCCTACATTTTTCAACATAAATTTAAATAATTGCATAATAACTTTAATTATTTCCAGCATATTTAAAATATTGACATTTTACAGTAAAATTATGTTACTCTTTTAATACAGCAGTGGATGCAAAATATCATAACAACTTGATACCCTCCATCATCCATATCAAAAAATAAACAAAATGATATCAACAATCAGAAATTTCATGTAGTTTTTTCCTCTTCAAAGTCATATATCTGTTATACTTGCCCTCATAATTTTATTATAATGTAATTGCATCATAATATTTTTACATGTGATAAAATTATATTACATTAATGTTATCAATAAAAAATTTCATTAACAATATATTATATTAATATTTATTTACACAATAAATTTTTAATTATAATATACATATGATAATTAATGTCAACTACATTAATATTAATATCAATGTAAGGTAATTTTACCATAATGTTATCAATTAAAATTTTTAAATTGATTATTCTATCATACTTCTCTTTAATAGCAACAAAAATCCAATTTAAGCTATGTTTTAAGCTTTCCTGTGAGGAGCCAGTAAGCATTAAAAATAGTCTTCCACATTTTGTTATCATTATGGTATTTTTAATAAGCTATTAATAAAGGCAACACACATAAATTGTGATCTTAATAAATACTTATTTTTGGGCTTCAGGATTGTGGGTAAATTTCTCTTTGTTTTTCTGTATTCTTAAGTTTCCTTAGTGAACATATTTTACCTTCACAAGCAGGAAAAATACTTAAACTAACATCAAATCATGTAGCTAGCATATATATCAAGAGTTATAGGAAGAAATGTACTAATTTGCAAACATGTAAGATGAGTTGGATTTAGGGCTAAGAATTTAAAACAGTTCCTACGTGTTTTTAAATGGTAAATTCAGAGATAATTATAACAATCAAAACTAGTTCTCAATTAACAGTCTTTTTTTTTCAAGTAAAGATATTGTGTTAAGCTTTTAATTCACTTTTTTAACAAAATAATAAAAAAAAAATCTCCACTTCCCTAAAGGGAAGTGTCTCTTAAGAGACACATCTCAGAAAACAATAACAAAAACAACCTCCATTTGATAAATTATAATAAATGATTGCTTCACATAATGCTTAACAATTGTTATTGAAACCAACTGGTGATTGGTTAATGGGAAACTGGAATTCAAATAGTGTTACACTATCACAAGAACAGCATGGGGGAACTGCCCCTGATGATAATCCAGTCATCTGCCACCAGGTGTCTCCCTTGACATGTGAGGATTACAATTCAAGATGAGACTTGTGTGGGGACACAGAGCCAAACCATATCATTCCACCACTGGCCCCTCCAAAATCTCATCCTTTTTACACTTCAAGACCAATCATGCCTTCCCAAGAGCCCCCCAAAGTCTTAACTCATTTCAGCATTAAATCAAAAGTCAAAGTCCAAAATCTCGTCTGATACAAGACAAGTCCTTTTGGCTTATGAGCCTGTAAATCAAAAGCAGGTTAGTTACTTACAAGATACAATGGGAATACAGGCATTTGGTAAATGTTCCCATTGCAAAAGGGAGAAACTGGCCAACACAAAGGGGCTACAGGCCCATGCAAGTCCAAAATTCAGTGGGCAGTCATTAAATCTTAAAGCTCCAAGATAATCTCCTTTGACTCCATGTCTCACATCCAGGACATACTGATGCAAAGGGTGGGTTTCCAAAGCCTTGGGCAGCTCCTCCTTCATGGGCTGACATTGAGTGCCTATGGATCTTCCAGACACAAGGTGCAAGCTGTCGTGGATCTACCATTTTGGGGTCTGGTGGACAGCAGCCCTCTTCTCACAGCTCCACTAGGCAGTACCCCAGTAGGGACTCTGTGTAGGGGATCCAACCCCACATTTCCCTTCTGCACTGCCCTAGCAGAGGGTCTCCTTCAGGGCTCTGATCCTGCGGTGGACTTCTGCCTGGACATCTAGGCATGACCATACATCCTCTGAAATATAGGTGGAGGTTCCCAAACCTCAATTCTTGACTTCTGTGCCCCTGCAGGGCCAATAACACATGTAAGCCACCAAGGCTTGGGGCTTGCCCCCTCTGAAGCACCTCTTTAGGAAGCCTAAGCTGTACTGTGGCCTCTTTTAGCTACAGGAGCTGGAGTGGCTGGGATGGAGGGCACCAAGTTCAGAGGCTGCATACAGCAGTTGGGCCCTGGGCCAAACCCACACAACCGTTTTTCCTCCTAGGCCTCTCTCTGGGCCTGTGATGGGAAGGGCTGTTGCCAAGATCTCTGACATGCCCTGGAGACATTTTTCCATTGTTGTGGTGATTAACATTCAGCTCCTTGTTACTTAGGTACATTTCTGTAGCTGGCTTACATTTCTCCCCAGAAAATGGGTTTTTCTTTTCTATTGCATCATCAGTGTGCAAATTCTCCAAGCTTTCATGCTCTGCTTTTCTTTTAAACATAAGTTCTAATTTCAGTTCATCTCTCTCAAATTCAAAGTTCCACAGATCTCTAGGGCAGGGGCAAAATGCTGCCAGACTCTTTGCTAAAGCATAGCAAGAATGAACTTTGCTCCAGTTCCCAAGAAGTTCCTCATCTTCCTCTGAGACCACCTCAGCCTGAACTTTATTTTCCACATCACTATCAGTATTTTGGTCAAAACCATTCAACAAGTCTCTAGGAAGTTCCAAACTTTCCCACATCTTCCTGTCTTCCGAGCCCTCCAAACTATTCCAGCCTCTTCCCATTAGCCAGTTCCAAAGTTGCTTCCACATTTTCAGGTTTTACAGCAGAACCCTTACTCTACTTGTACCAATTTTCTGTATTAGTCTGTTTTCACACTGCTATAAAGAACTTCCCCGAGACTGGGTAATTTAATTGACTCAAAGTTCCACATAGCTGGGGAGGCTTCAGGAAACATAAAATCATGACAAAAGGCAATGAAGAAGCAAGCACCTTCTTCACAACGCAGCAAGAGAGAGAAGAGCTGAGAAGGGGGAACTTCCAAACACTTTTAAAAACCATCAGCTTTTGTAAGAATTCCCTCAGTATCACAAGAACAGCATGGGGGAAATTGCCCCCATAATCCAATCACCTCCCATCAGGTCCCTCCCAACACATATGGGGATTACAATTCTAGATGAGATTTGGATGGGGACACAGAGCCAAACCATATCAATATTAAACATATTTAATAACTGGCACACTACTGGTACTGATGATATAGGAGTTAAGAAGAAATTACTTAGGTGGATAGTGAGGGTATGGGATTCCTTGGTAAGGTTTTCCTTTCAATGAAAAACAGCCCCCAAATCATTTTCTTTTCTAACAAAGAAAAGCCTGTAAAATCGAGCTGCAGACATAGACAAGCAGGCTAGATGCTTTCACAGGTGAATGCCAGCAGCTGTGCCAATAGGAAAAGGTTAACTGGGACTATGCATGTTCAAAATTGCAGGTCCATCTTCCATTCTCTTTGCCAGCCATGTGTACAGTAAGGAGCAGACAAGATGGTGCCGGCCAAATGGAAAGTCTATTTGCATAATAAGATTAGGGTGGGATGGCCAAACTTCCTTGTGCACTATGTAAATGTCACATCTAATGAAACCAATCTGTGGGCCCTATGTAAATCAGACATTGCCTCCTCAAGCCTGCCTATAAAATCTGGAGCACCCTGCCACTGGTCGGATTTTCCTTTTAGAAGCCCCTGTCTCTTAGAAAGGAGAGAGCTGTTTTTTCTCTTTCTTTCACCTGTTAAACCTCTGCTTCTAAACCCATTCGTTGTGTGTGTGTCCATGTCCTAAGTCTTCTTGGCATGAGACAATGAACCCAGGGTATTTACCCCACACAAAAACACCGCTTCACTGACTGGATATAACTCTGAATCAACCTGGAAGAGAGGCAACAGCATCTAGGCAGCAAGGCATTGATTATTAAGTAACCAGCATGGAAATCATTTAATCATCAGTTTGCCTCTAATGTTGCTTATTGACTAGGATCAGCCTGACTGCCACCAGAATGGTATAGCGTTTATATCAAGTTTTTTGGTTTATTATTGCTGTTGTTGTAGTTGTGTGTGTATGTACATATGTGTAAACACACACGGTTATTTGAACATTTTCCAAGTTATATGTCATACACACATTGAATTGTTATACAAATTATTTTAATGATCTCTCAGTTGGCAACTTGATTAGATGTTCTTTCAATTTTTTACAGTCAAATTGACTGTAACAAAAGAATTTGTTATCCAATCATTAAATTCGTTAACTTTCTCAAGATTTTATGTAGGCTTAAAAATGACAGGTGAATATTCCTATCACTTTTTCACCCTGAGGCACTTGTTTAACCCAAAGGAATTTGGAACAGTTTGGAAAATGAAAAGAAATCATTGTAGTGTTGTTGACAATGCAATATTTTATCTTATCACAAACCTTTTGAACATGTTTTAAAACTAAACTTTAGAATGAGTATGCAGCTCATTTGCTTAATGGGGTGTTCCTGTCATATAACCACCCTGGTAAAGTCAGCTCTTCTTGTGAACTACTCAGCCAAATCAGAATTATTTTGTGTCAGAAAGGAAATATAATTTAATTTTTCAATTCAACTTAGTGTGTTAATGTATGACCTTATGAAAAATCATCTCTACCTCTGAGTTTACATGAAGATAGAGGAATTAGGCAGACAAGCTTGCCAAAATTTGTCACCTAGCTAAAGTATTTCTTTCTGATGCACTTTTTGCTTTTTAGTCACAAATCTTTCCACAGGGCAAAGAATTCTTTACTTTCATTACAGAATGGAAGAAGCAGGTCAACTAACATTCAAAGACAACCCAAAGTACCCAGTTTCTAACACCACACTTTGATCTATGAGGTAGGAAAATACTATTCAGATAAGCTTTCTGCAGGTTTATGGTGCCTTGATTAAAGGCAGATTAGATTCTAAAAATTATTCTATTTGTCCCTTTATTTTATAAAAGTATTATTGCTATTATTATTACTATTACAATTATGTGGTACAACATACCATAGTAAGAAGTTTGGGGATGGGATGTGAGAGGTCGGCCTTTATTTTATAAGGTGGAGGAAAGATCATTAAAAAAGAGAATATAAGAAGTGATGCCTTGACCACCAGTTCCATTTCAGGCAAATCATTTTAGGAAAAAGTACTTGTGAAAGCCAGGGACTATAGGTGACTGAACTCTTTGGGCAGTCTTAGTGGACTCCCCCACTGTGAGTCCATGTATGCCCCATGCTCAAGTTCACTTTCTATGGCAGGAGCAGTGATGTCACACAATGCATTGTCTTTAACAACTGCATTTTTTAATTTTAAAAATTCAGTGCATAGCTTACTACAGAATGCCACCAATTGCAAAATTAGAATGTGTGAATACTAAGAGTTTGCTTTAGGTATAGTATTAATTAATTCACTTAATCAACAGCAAGTTCTTCCTTTCCCCTGAAAGTATTTTGTTTGGATTCCACTGCCAGTATCTTTTTTTTTTTCTATAAGGATTCTTTATTGTGAAAAATAGAAACTCATTTAGACTAGCGTAAGTATAAAAATGAATGTTTTAGATGAATATTTGGAAATTTAAAGAACCAAGAAAAAAGACTGGAGGATAAGGCTTATAAAACATGCAAGGTTCAAGTGATTATAACTATATAGCAAACAAAGAAAAAGAAAAAATAAAGAAAGACAGAAAGAACCTAAAACATAGTCAAGGCCATTGCACAAGAATGGAATTTTTAGCACTTAGTACAACAAGATTCTCAGATTGCTGCTGCTCCTGCTGTAACACTGAAGATTCTCTGACTATTATGAAAAAGTTTTTGATCATTTCTCTACCCTTATGCCACTCCTCAGGGAGTCAAATTCCCAGGCAGACACATCTGATTGTAGACCCTAAGTCATGGGCCCACAACCCTTGCTAAGAAGTCAGCGGCAGAGTTCTGCTTCTTCATAAGACTTGCACAATTGGGTGACACTCCAAAGCAGTAATGGTGAGCGTCACAAACAACAAATGTTCACTATAGTTAACATCAGCTATAAGGCATGAACTAAAATGTAGATAGTTTCATTTATTGCTCCGATATTTACTGAGCAGTTCTAGAATATGAAGCTGTGTTACGGAATGCAGATAAAATGAGCAAAACTGGAGATGGTTTCTGCACTCACAGAACGCTAGGGCTTAATAAATTATTATAGGTAAAAAGCAATGTTAATTTAAGTATACATTCTTATATATTGTAGGGTTAAACAAATGATCAACAATCAAACAGCCAGATAGGATGATGGTAATTTGTGCTGCAAAAATTAACAGAAATTGAAACTTGACAATTCAAGACAATACTAATCATACGATGAAAATAAATTGGGAGGAGCCAAGATGGCCGAATAGGAACAGCTCCAGTCTACAGCTCCCAGCGTGAGCGACGCAGAAGACGGGTGATTTCTGCATTTCCATCTGAGGTACCAGGTTCATCTCACTAGGGAGTGCCAGACAGTGGGCACAGGTCAGTGGGTGCGCGCACCGTGAGCAAGCTGAAGAAGGGCGAGGCATTGCCTCACTCGGGAAGCGCAAGGGGTCAGGGAGTTCCCTTTCCTAGTCAAAGAAAGGGGTGACAGACGGCACCTGGAAAATCGGGTCACTCCCACCCGAATACTGTGCTTTTCCGACGGACTTAAAAAACGGCGCACCAGGAGATTATATCCCGCACCTGGCTTAGAGGGTCCTACGCCCACGGAGTCTCGCTGATTGCTAGCACAGCAGTCTGAGAACAAACTGCAAGGTGGCAGCGAGGCTGGGGGAGGGGCGCCCGCCATTGCCCAGGCTTGCTTAGGTAAACAAAGCAGCTGGGAAGCTCGAACTGGGTGGAGCCCACCACAGCTCAAGGAGGCCTGCCCGCCTCTGTAGGCTCCACCTCTGGGGGCAGGGCACAGACAAACAAAAAGACTGCAGTAACCTCTGCAGACTTAAATGTCCCTGTCTGACAGCTTTGAAGAGAGCAATGGTTCTCCCAGCACGCAGCTGGAGATCTGAGAACAGGCAGACTGCCTCCTCAAGTGGGTCCCTGACTCCTGACCCCCGAGCAGCCTAACTGGGAGGCACCCCCCAGCAGGGGCAGACTGACACACACACGGCCGGGTACTCCAACAGACCTGCAGCTGAGGGTCCTGTCTCTTAGAAGGAAAACTAACAAACAGAAAGGACATCCATACAAAAACCCATCTGTACATCACCATCAACAAAGACCAAAAGAAGATAAAACCACAAAGATGGGGAAAAAACAGAGCAGAAAAACTGAAAACTCTAAAAAGCAAAGCGCCTCTCCTGCTCTAAAGGAATGCAGTTCCTCACCAGCAACGGAACAAAGCTGGATGGAGAATGACTTTGACGAGCTGAGAGAAGAAGGTTTCAGACAATCAAATTACTCTGAGCTAAGGGAGGATATTCAAACCAAAGGCAAAGAAGTTGAAAACTTTGAAAAACATTTAGAAGAATGTATAACTAGAATAACCAATACAGAGAAGTGCTTAAAGGAGCTGATGGAGCTGAAAACCAAGGCTCAAGAAATACGTGAAGAATGCAGAAGCCTCAGGAGCCAATGCGATCAACTGGAAGAAAGGGTATCAGCCCTGGAAGATGAAATGAATGAAATGAAGAGAGAAGGGAAGTTTAGAGAAAAAAGAATAAAAAGAAACGAGCAAAGCATCCAAGAAATATGGGACTATGTGAAAAGACCAAATCTACGTCTGATTGGTGTACCTGAAAGTGACAGGGAGAATGGAACCAAGTTGGAAAACACTCTGCAGGATATTATCCAGGAGAACTTCCCCAATCTAGCAAGGCAGGCCAACATTCAGATTCAGGAAATACAGAGAATGCCACAAAGATACTCCTCGAGAAGAGCAACTCCAAGACACATAATTGTCAGATTCACTAAAGTTGAAATGAAGGAAAAAATGTTAAGGGCAGCCAGAGAGAAAGGTCAGGTTACCCTCAAAGGGAAGCCCATCAGACTAACAGTGAATCTCTTGGCAGAAACTCTACAAGCCAGAAGAGAGTGGGGGCCAATATTCAACGTTCTTAAAGAAAAGAATTTTCAACCCAGAATTTCATATCCAGCCAAACTAAGCTTCATAAGTGAAGGAGAAATAAAATACTTGACAGACAAGCAAATGTTGAGAGATTTTGTCACCACCAGGCCTGCCCTAAAAGAGCTCCTGAAGGAAGCGCTAAACATGGAAAGGAAAGACCGGTACCAGCTGCTGCAAAATCATGCCAAAATGTTAAAACCATTGAGACTAGGAAGAGACTGCATCAACTAACGAGCAAAATAACCAGCTAACATCATAATGACAGGATCAAATTCACACATAACAATATTAACTTTAAATGTAAATGGACTAAATGCTCCAATTAAAAGACACAGACTGGCAAATTGGATAAAGAGTGAAGACCCATCAGTGTGCTGTATTCAGGAAACCCATCTCACGTGCAGAGACACACATAGGCTTAAAATAAAAGGATGGAGGAAGATCTACCAAGCAAATGGAAAACAAAAAAAGGCAGGGGTTGCAATCCTAGTCTCTGATAAAACAGACTTTCAACCAACAAAGATCAAAAGAGACAAAGAAGGCCATTGCATAATGGTAAAGGGATCAATTCAACAAGAAGAGCTAACTATCCTAAATATATATGCACCCAATACAGGAGCACCCAGATTCATAAAGCAAGTCCTGAGTGACCCACAAAGAGACTTAGACTCCCACACATTAATAATGGGAGACTTTAACACCCCACTGTCAACATTAGACAGATCAACCAGACAGAAAGTCAACAAGGATACCCAGGAATTGAACTCAGCTCTGCACCAAGCGGACCTAATAGACATCTACAGAACTCTCCACCCCAAATCAACAGAATATACATTTTTTTCAGCACCACACCACACCTATTCCAAAATTGACCACATAGTTGGAAGCAAAGCTCTCCTCAGCAAATGTAAAAGAACAGAAATTATAACAAACTATCTCTCAGATCACAGTGCAATCAAGCTAGAACTCAGGATTAAGAATCTCACTCAAAACTGCTCAACTACATGGAAACTGAACAAACTGCTCCTGAATGACTACTGGGTACATAATGAAATGAAGGCAGAAATAAAGATGTTCTTTGAAACCAATGAGAACCAAGACACAACATACCAGAATCTCTGGGATGCATTCAAAGCAGTGTGTAGAGGGAAATTTATAGCACTAAATGCCCACAAGAGAAAGCAGGAAAGATCCAAAATTGACACCCTAACATCACAATTAAAAGAACTAGAAAAGCAAGAGCAAACACATTCAAAAGCTAGCAGAAGGCAAGAAATAACTAAAATCAGAGCAGAACTGAAAGAAATAGAGACACAAAAAACCCTTCAAAAAATTAATGAATCCAGGAGCTGGTTTTTTGAAAGGATCAACAAAATTGATAGACCGCTAGCAAGACTAATAAAGAAAAAAAGAGAGAAGAATCAAATAGACGCAATAAAAACTGATAAAGGGGATATCACCACCTATCCCACAGAAATACAAATTACCATCAGAGAATACTACAAACACCTCTACACAAATAAACTAGAAAATCTAGAAGAAATGGATGAATTCCTCGACATATACACCCTCCCAAGACTAAACCAGGAAGAAGTTGAATCTCTGAATAGACCAATAACAAGATCTGAAATTGTGGCAATAATCAGTAGCTTACCAACCAAAAAGAGTCCAGGACCAGATGGATTCACAGCCGAATTCTACCAGAGGTACAAGGAGGAACTGGTACCATTCCTTCTGAAACTATTCCAATCAATAGAAAAAGAGGGAATCCTCCCTAACTCGTTTTATGAGGCCAGCATCATCCTGATACCAAAGCCTGGCAGAGACACAACCAAAAAAGAGAATTTTAGACCAATCTCCTTGATGAACATTGATGCAAAAATCCTCAATAAAATACTGGCAAACTGAATCCAGCAGCACATCAAAAAGCTTATCCACCGTGATCAAGTGGGCTTCATCCCTGGGATGCAAGGCTGGTTCAATATACGCAAATCAATAAATGTAATCCAGCATATAAACAGAACCAAAGACAAAAACCACATGATTATCTCAATAGATGCAGAAAAGGCCTTTGACAAAATTCAACAACCCTTCATGCTAAAAACTCTCAATAAATTAGGTATTGATGGGATGTATCTCAAAATAATCAGAGCTATTTATGACAAACCCACAGCCAATATCATACTGAATGGGCAAAAACTGGAAGCATTCCCTTTGAAAACTGGCACAAGACAGGGATGCCCTCTCTCACCACTCCTATTCAACATAGTGTTGGAAGCTCTGGCCAGGGCAACTAGGCAGGAGAAGGAAATAAAGGGTATTCAATTAGGAAAAGAGGAAGTCAAATTGTCCCTGTTTGCAGACGACGTGATTGTATATCTAGAAAACCCCATTGTCTCAGCCCAAAATCTCCTTAAGCTGATAAGCAACTTCAGCAAAGTCTCAGGATACAAAATCAATGTACAAAAATCACAGGCATTCTTATACACCAACAACAGACAAACAGAGAGCCAAATCATGAGTGAACTCCCATTCACAATTGCTTCAAAGAGAATAAAATACCTAGGAATCCAACTTACAAGGGACGTGAAGGACCTCTTCAAGGAGAACTACAAACCACTGCTCAAGGAAATAAAAGAGGATACAAACAAATGGAAGAAAATTCCTTGCTTATGGGTAGGAAGAGTCAATATCATGAAAATGGCCATACTGCCCAAGGTAATTTACAGATTCAATGCCATCCCCATCAAGCTACCAATGACTTTCTTCACAGAATTGGAAAAAACTACTTTAAAGTTCATATGGAACCAAAAAAGGGCCCGCATCACCAAGTTAATCCTAAGCCAAAAGAACAAAGCTGGAGGCATCACACTACCTGACTTCAAACTATGCTACAAGGCTACAGTAACCAAAACAGCATGGTACTGGTACCAAAACAGAGATATAGATCAATGGAACAGAACAGAGCCCTCAGAAATAATGCCACATATCTACAACCCTCTGATCTTTGACAAACCTGAGAAAAACAAGAAATGGGGAAAGGATTCCCTATTTAATAAATGGTGCTGGGAAAACTGGCTAGCCATATGTAGAAAGCTGAAACTGGATCCCTTCCTTACACCTTATACAAAAATCAATTCAAGATGGATTAAAGACTTAAATGTTAGACCCAAAACCATACAAACCCTAGAAGAAAACCTAGGCATTACCATTCAGGACATAGGCATGGGCAAGGACTTCATGTCTAAAACACCAAAAGCAATGGCAACAAAAGCCAAAATTAACAAATGGGATCTAATTAAACTAAAGAGCTTCTGCACAGCAAAAGAAACTACCATCAGAGTGAACAGGCAACCTACAAAATGGGAGAAAATTTTCGCAACCTACTCATCTGACAAAGGGCTAATATCCAGAATCTACAACGAACTCCAACAAATTGACAAGAAAAAAACAAACAACCCCATCAAAAAGTGGGCAAAGGACATGAACAGACACTTCTCAAAAGAAGACATTTATGCAGCCAAAAAACACATGAAAAAATGCTCACCATCACTGGCCATCAGAGAAATGCAAATCAAAACCACAATGAGATACCATCTTACACCAGTTAGAATGACGATCATTAAAAAGTCAGGAAACAACAGGTGCTGGAGAGGATGTGGAGAAATACGAACACTTTTACACTGTTGGTGGGACTGTAAACTAGTTCAACCCTTGTGGAAGTCAGTGTGGCAATTCCTCAGGGCTCTAGAAGTAGAAATACCATTTGACCCAGCCACCCCATTACTGGGTATATACCCAAAGGACTATAAATCATGCTGCTATAAAGACACATGCACACGTATGTTTATTGCAGCACTATTCACAATAGCAAAGACTTGGAACCAACCCAAATGTCCAACAATGATAGACTGGATTAAGAAAATGTGGCACATATACACCATGGAATACTATGCAGCCATAAAAAATGATGAGTTCATGTCGTTTGTAGGGACATGGATGAAATTGGATATCATCATTCTCAGTAAACTATCGCAAGAACAAAAAACCAAACACCGCATATTCTCACTCATAGGTGGGAATCGAACAATGAGAACACATGGACACAGGAAGGGGAACATCACACTCTGGGGACTGTTGTAGGGTGGGGGGTGGGGGGAGGGATAGCATTGGTAGATATATCTAATGCTAGATGACGAGTTAGTGGGTGCAGCACACCAGGATGGCACATGTATACATATGTAACTAACCTGCACATTGTGCACATGTACCCTAAAACCTAAAGAATAATAATGATAAATAAATAAATAAATAAATAAATAAATATGAAGCTGCGGACCCTTGCAGTGAGTGTTACAGCTCTTAAAAAAAAAAAAAAAAAAAAAAAGAAGAAAACAAAATGTGTAAGAAATACGATAGCAATCACATCTAATATAAATTAGATATATGCATAGAGAGATAGTTAGAAAAGGTACTGAAAGAAAATATACTAACATACTGAACAGCAGAATGAATTATTTTTGTTTTCTTCTTTGTACTTTTCTACCATTAAAAAATGTTTTAACATTAAAAAAAAAAGAAAATAAATCACTATTTCTAGGTATTAAGGGAATTCCAATTTTCTGTGTTTGTATAAATTTTGATTTCACTGAATATCTTACCAAAATTCAAATAGTCCTCAATTATGTCTTTGTAATTTTAATAACCTTTACTATCTCACTTAACATATAGCATGTAAGGCATTTTTTTCTTACTGTTAAAGTGAAAATTTGTGAAACTGTGACTCCCTTACCCTAAATATACCCTGCCACATCTTGAGAATTATTAATCTATTTGATTGTGCTAAGTTGTGCTGATTCTGTACAGGTATCTGTGTAGTGATCATGTGATTAAGACAACCAAGACAGCTGCCAGTGCTCACACAAAGGTGAGACAAAAGAAGGAGTGAGACGAAAGAGAGAGTAAGGGCTGGGAGTTGTCACAGGTGATTAGAGGCAGTAATGGGCACCCTTCTGCCTGAGAGGGACAGGGAGGAAAAGGAGCTTTATAGAAGCAGTGTTGGTTGAGGCAGCAATCTATCCTAGAGCATGATGTAGATGTGCTAGCTTACCTGACCCAAACATAGGATTAATATCATTAATATCCCAATATATTATAATATTTAGAAGATATATTAAAAATGTCAATTCAAATATGTAAAGTATATCAATTTAAAATGTATAAAGTATTAACACATAATTAACAGAAGAAATACACATAGACAATAACGAATTCAAATTATTCTATTCATTAAAAACAAAATAATTATTCATCGAAATAAAGAGATATTCTCACTTTCAAACTGGAAGGCACATTTAGAAATGATAATAAACAGCCCTATGTATGATGAATTCAGACAATAACTCTTCTTCACTGTGGGATGACATGAGATGACACACTCTTCCTGGAAGACAAATATATGACATATCATTAGTTATCAATCTATCATATTTTAAATGCTTATATTGTTACCTAAGTACCTTAGTTCTAGAAATTTACCAAAGGGAAACAATGAAAGATGTAAACAAAAATTTTAAACAAAATGTTCTTTGTAGATTTATATATTTTAGCAAAAAATTGCAAACAACTAAATGCCAAAATCAGAGAGTGGATAAATGAATTATGTTGTGGTCAAATAGGACTTTATGTAGCTGTTAAAAGTCAGACTATTGAAAGTCATTTAATGACATGAATAGTGTTTATTGTATAAGTTTAAGAATACAGCATATAGACACTAACAGTGAAAAATCTGAAAAGAAAACCAAGAACATAATTTTATTTCCAACAGAATAACAACGAGTAAAATACTTGGTAATAAACTTAACAAGAAGGAAAAACTACAAAGCATTGCTGAAAGAAATTAAGGAAGACATGAGTAAATGAAAAGATACTCTATGTATGAACTGGAAGGCAATATTTATAAGTTGACAATAATACCCAAAGTGATCTATTCATTCAATGAGATCCTTATTAAAATCCCAGTGAAATTTTTTGCAGAAATAGGAAAGCCTATCTTAAAATTTACATGGAATCTAAAAGAACCCTGAAAAGCCTAATAATTTGAAAAAGAAGAAAGATATTGGAGGATTCACACTTTCTGATTTTCAAATTCATTACAAATCTACAGTAGTCAAGAGTGTGGTATCAGTACAAGGACAGACATATAGACCAATGGAATAGAATTGAGAGCCTAGAAATAAACCCTCACAAATATATATAGTCAAATGATAACAAAAAGAGTGCTGTGTCCATTCAGTGGGGAAAAGGCAATCTCATTCTTTTCAACAAATATTGCTGGGGATGCTGGTTATCCACAGGCAAAAGAATGAAGCTAGATTCTTACTTTACACCATATACAAAAGTTAACTAAAACTAGATTGACCTACATATGGGAGCCAAATTTATAAAACTTATAACACAAAACAGGGGAGTAAATCTTCATGAAACTGAATTTGGTAATAATTTATTGAATATGACACCAAAAGCACAGGCAACAAAAGAAAAAATATCTGAATTAGACTTCATCAAGATTTAAAAAGCTTTTATGCTTCAAAAAACACTATTCAGAGAGTAAAATGACAACTCACAGAATGGAAGAAAGTATTTGCAAATTGTCCATCTGATAAGGGATTAATACCCAGAACGTATAAAGAACTCTTACAACTGAAAAACATAAAACCACCCAATTTAAAAAATGGGCAAAGGAGTAGAATAAACATTTCTCCAAAGAAGGTAAGCAAATGGCCAATAAGAACATGTTCAACATCACTAATAAATTAGGGAAATACAAATCGAAATCACAATGAGTTACAACTTCACATTCATTAAGATGGTTACTATTTATTTCAAGAAAGGAAAATAAGAGTTGGCAAGGATATGGAAAAATCTGAATATTTGTGCACTGCTGGTGGCAGTATCAAATAGCGCAGCCACTTTGGAAACCACTATTGTAGTTCTTCAAAAAGTTAAACAGAATTACCCTATGACTCCACAATTTCATTTCCAAGTACATACACAAAAGAATTAAAGTCAGGGACCTGAACAGATATTTTTTCAACAACGTCCATAGTAGCATTATTTTTGTTTTTTTGATTTTTGTGGGTACATAGGTGTACATATTTATGGGTTACAGGAGATATTTTGATACAGGTATGCAATGCATAATAATCACTTCAGGGTAAATGGAGTATCCATCACCTTAAGCATTTGTGTTACAACACAAATATCCTTTGTGTTACAACAATCCAATAATACTCTTTTCATTATTTTAAAATGTACAATTAAATTATCTTTGACTGCAGTCACGTGGTTGTGCTACCAAGAACTAGGTCTTATTCATTCTTTCTAACTATTTTTTGTGCCCATTAACCATTTCCATTTCTCCCCTACTTCCTCACTACCCTTCCCAGCCTCTGGTAACCATCCTTCTACACTCTATCTCTGTATTAATCTGTTCTCATGCTGCTAATAAAGACATTCCTGAGACGGGGTAATTTAAAAAGAAAGAGAGGTCCATCAGACTCACTGTTCCATATGGCTGGGTAGGCCTCACAATCATGGTGGAAGGTGAAGGAGGAGCAAAGGCACATCTTCATGGAGGCAGGCAAGAGAGCTTGTGCAGGGGAACTCCCATTTATAAAACCATTAGATCTCATAAGACTTATTCACTATCATGAGAAGAGCACAGGAAAGACCCACTCCCTTGATTCAATTGCCTCCCACTGGGTCTCTCTTATGACATGTGAGAATTATGAGAGCTACAATTCAAGATGAAACTTGGGAGGGGACACAGCCAAACTATATCAATCTCCATGAGTGCAATTGCTTTAATGTTTAGCTTCCACAAATAAGTGACAACATGCAGCTTGTCTTTCTGTACCTGGTTTGTTTTACTTAACATAATAACCTCTAGTTCTATCCATGTTGCTGCAAATGACAGGATCTTATTCTTTTTTATGGGTGACTGTATTCCATTGTGTATATATACTACAATTTCTTTATCCATTCATTTGTTGATGGACACTTAGTTTGCTTCCAAATCTAAGTGGTGCAATAAACTTGGGAGTTCAGATATTTCTTCAATATTCTGATTTCCTTTCATTGGGGCATGTACCTAGCAGTGGGATTACTGGATTGTATGGTAGCTCTATTTTTAGTTTTCTGAGGAACCTCCAGACTGTTCTCCATAGTGGTTGTATTAATTTACATTACCACCAACAATGTATGAGTGTTCCCTTTTCTCCACATCCTTACCAGCATTTGTTATTGCGTATCTTTTGGATATAAGCCATTTTAACTGGGGTGAGATGTTATCTCATTATAGTTTTGATTTCCATTTATCAGATGATCAATGATTTTGAGCACCTTTTCATACGTCTGTTTGCCATTTGTATGTCTTCTTTTGAGAAATGTCTATTTAAATCTTTTGCACATTTTAAAATAGGATTTATGAGATTCTTTTTCCTATTTAGTGATCTGAGCTTCTGCAAGTTTTGTCTTCATTTTGTTGATTGTTTCCTTCGCTATGCAGGAGTTTTTAAAACATAGTAGCATTATTCTCAATAGTCAAAATGTAGAAACATCCCAAATACCCATCAACCAATAAATGAATAAATAAAATGTGGCATATTCATATAATAGAATATTAGTCTTAAAAACATTGAAATTCTAAATTGAGCTGCAGCATATATCAACCTTGAAAACATTATGCTAAATGAAATAAGCCAGACATAAAAAGAAAATATTGTATGAATAAACTTATATGATATATGTAGAGTAGGCAAATTATGTACAGAGACAGCATAATAGAAGTTAACAGGGCCTGGGTGGAATGGATAGGAAAGAGATATCATTTAATATGCACAGAGTTTCTGATTAGGCTGATAAAAAATTCTAGAAATGGATAGTGGTGATGGTTGGACAACGTTGTGAATGGACTTAATGCCACTGAATTGTAGACTTTGGATGCTTGAAATGATAAATTTAGTATCGTGTATTTCCCAGAATAAAAAATTCAAAGAAAGATAGCAAATAAAAATATACATAAAATATTATAATTTGTTTTTTATTCAACTTTTTGGTTTTAAAGAATTATAAATTCATAAGAAGTTTCAAAATTAGTATAGAGAAGTACCTTGTACCCTTATTCATTTCTTTCTATGATTATTTTTACATAACTATGGTACAACATCAAAGCTTGGAAATTAGCATTGTTACAATGTTTCTTTACAATTCTATGCCATCTTATCACATACACAAATGTATGTAACCACAAAGAAAACAAAATAACAGAATTTTCCATTACCATGAATAGCTCTTTTTTGCTACCCTCCTACAGTCACACTCACTAATTCTCTCAATCCTCATTACGAGGTATTGGCCAACACTAATTGGTTTTTCATTCCTATAATCTTTTTAATTTTGAGAATATCATATTAATAGAATCATACAGTATGTGTCCTTTGGAATTGGCTTTTTCTCACTCAACATAATATCATTGAGATCTATCGAAGTTGTTGTATGTATCAACAGTTTTCTCCTTTTTCTTACTGAATAGTATTCCGTGGTGTGGACACACCACAGTTTGTTTAACCATTCATCTTTTGAGGGATATTTAACCATTCACCTTTTTATTGTTTTCAGTTTGGGGCTATTGCAGAAAATTCTGTCTTTTCTTTCAATCTACTTATATTGCTGTATTTAAAATAAGGTTCTTATAGGCAGCTTATAATTTGGTCTGCCATTTCATGTTTTTTCTTTTTTCTGTCTTTCTGTGGATTGAATATTTTTTAACTTATTAATAGTGTATTTTAGCACATCTCTTTATATACAGATTTAAAGTAATTTCTCTAGGTGTTTTGTTATACATACATAACTTATTAGAGTCTATTGATATTGACATTTTGCTAGTTCTTGTAAACTGTAGAAACCTTATTTCACTTTAAATTCCTTTACACTTTCTTGTTCATAATGTAATTGCCTTAACTATTTCCTCTAAGTATATTGATAACCATATAAAATAATGTTATAGTTTTTGCATCAAACATCACACAATTTAAAAAACCAAAGAAAAGAAAAGTCTATGGCACTTACTCATATTTACACTTGCCATTTTTCAAATTTTATTTATTCATTTATTTTTTTGAGATGGTGTCTCACTCTTGTTGCCCAGGCTGGAGTGCAATGGCACAATCTCTGCTTACTGCAACCTCTGCCTCCTGGGTTCAAGTGGTTCTCCCGCCTCAGCCTTCCAAGTAGCTGGAATTACAGGCACCCACCACCACACCCGGCTAATTTTTTGTATTTCTAGTAGAGATGGGGTTTCACTATGTTGGGCAGGCTGGTCTCTAACTCCTGACCCCAGGTGATCCACCCGCCTCGGCCTCACAAAGTGCTGGGATTACAGGAGTGAGCCACTGTGCTGGGCCCTGCCATTGTATTTTTATTCTTATATGATATTCCTAGATTACTTCTTTTACCCTTTTCTTTCTGTTTCAAGAATTTCCTGGTACCATTTTATTCCCCAGTAGATCTGTAGTGACAAATTCTCTTAGTCTTCCTTCATTTGAGAATGTCTTGATTTATCCTTCATGTCTGAAGAATAATTTTGCTGGATATGGAATTTTGGGTTAACAGCTCTTTTCTTTAAATATCTGCAAATTATTGTGTCACTTTCTCTTATTCACTTCTGATGACAAATCTGCTGTCATTTGAGTTGACTTTCCCCTGTAGTCTAGTTTTCAGAAATTTAAGTATAGTGTATCTTGATGTGTAATTCTTTGGATTTATCCTAACTGAGATGAGTCAGCTTTTTACATCTACATTTATGTCATTATCAAACACTATAGTCTGAATCTGTCCCTCAGAATTCACATGTTGGAAACTTAATTTTCAGTGCAACAGTGTTGGAAAGTGGGACCTTCTGAGCAGTGTTCGGTTAATGAGGGCTCTACCCTCATGAATGGATTAATGCCACTACAAAAAGGGCTTATGGGAATACATTTCTTCTCTTGTGCCCTTCTGCCTTTTGCTTTGTGAAGACACAGTAAGAAGGACATCACCAGATCCTGGACTTGATCTTGGATGTCTCAACCTCTAGAACTGTAAGAAATAAATTCTGTTCTTTGTAAATTACACAGTATCAAGTTTGTATTTCTGTTTTAGCAACACGAAACAGAGTAAGACACCAAATTGGAGAAATGTTTGGTCATTTCTTTGAATATTGTTTTCATTCCCTTCTGTTTTCTATTTTTTCTGGAACTCTAATGAAAAAAATATTAGATCATTTTTATATCCTACAGATTTCTGAGTCTTTGTCAATTTTTTTCCAGCTATTTTCTCTTTGTTATTTATATTAGGTAATTTTTATTGTTCTATTTTCCAGTTTACTGATTCTGTCCTCTGCCCTCTTTATTCTGCTGTTGAATCTACCCATTGAGGTTTTGTAATTTGCTTGTTATATTATTTAATTCTAAATTGTTCATTTGGTTCTTTTTTATATCTTCCCTTTATTTGCTGAGATCTTATTCTTTTTCATTTGTTTCAAGTGTGTTTGTAATTACTCATTAAGCATTGTTTATGATGGCTGCTTTAAAATCCTTGTGAGATGATGTTAACTTCTGTATAATCTTAGCGTTTTCATCTGTTAATTGTCTTTTGTCATTCAAGTTGGGATTTTTCTTGTTCTTAGTGTGAAAGTGATTTCCTATTGTATTCTGGACATCCTGGCTATTATGTTACAAGATTGTTGATCTTATTTAAATATTCTGTTTTAGAAGTCTTCCTCTGACACTAGACAGGTGGAGAAAGAGGTCTGTCTCCCTTTGTTCCTGTCAGGTGTGGTGAAAGTTCAGGTTCTCCTTTGGGCCTCCATTACCACCCCAGGAGTGGGCGAAGTTCCCGGTTACTTTCCACTGGTGATGGGATTTCTGGTACTATGTATTTCCTCAGCTGTCAAGGTCCCCATGTGTGCTGCCATTTTCTCTCTACTTATCAGTCTTCTTATGTTTGCTTTACATATAATGTCCATGGATTTTTACTGTAATTAGTGAAAAGAATAGGTTGAACTGCATCTACTCCATATTGTACCTGATCTAGACATGCTCATTTATTTTTACAAAACATTTTTGTGTGTCTATCTATCCACATATACACATACATATGCACATATTCCATATATAAAATAAATGTTTAGTGCCTTGTTTGTGTGTAAGTATATACACACACACTATATATAATATTTTGGCATATTATATATTACAGGCTTGAACTAGTATTTTAAACCTATGTCCTTTTTTCCCCCTAGTGCCTAACGCAATGTAAGGATTTAATCTGTTTCTAAATCAGATATCATTTTATGGTACAGGAATTTTTGCACATGCAGTGACCCCAGACTTTTCAAATTATGAATGACTTATAAAATTAATTTCATATTAACTTTCCATATTCCTCACATTCCGTCAAATTAAAAAAAAAGGCAAGGCGCTATTATCTAAATTGCAAAAGATACTAGCTTATGACTGATGGTCCAAATGAATCCATTAACCTGCTATTAGCAAGAGCAAAGAGAGAATGAGAGAGAGAGAGAGAGAGAGAGAGTAAGAAGCAAGCATCTTTCCACTGTATGATCCAAGGAGACAGTCAGCTTTAGATGATTTCAGAACAAATCCATGATGACTCACAATACTAGGATTTTTTCCTGTTGTGGGATTATTTCCTTAGCATTCCATTTTAACTAATTACTCATTATCCATATATTCTTTAGCAAATATTTATTATGTACTATATGTTGGACATTGAGCTAGCCAGGTGCTGGTGATATAGGAAGAAAACAAACCTTTTTGGAGGTCATTATGGTCTAGAGCTGTTGTTCTCATACTTTAGCCTATCAGAATCACCTGGAAGCTTGGTAAAACACAGAATGCTGGGCCATATCCCTTGAGTTACTGATTCAGTAGTTCTGGGTGGGGCTGAAGAGTTTGCATTTCTAGCAAGTTTCCAGGTGATGCTCTTGCTGCTGGTTTGTGGGCCACATTTCAGAAACACTTGTCTAAAGCAGTAATAATCAGATTTTAGTGTGCCTAAGAATCACCTATGGCATTGCTTAAATAATAATTTCCTGAACTCAGTTCCTGAAGATTCTGACTCAGTAAATCTGTAGTGGGACCCAAGGATTGGCATTTTAAAGAGCACTCAGATGAATTTTTTGTACCTAGCTTGAGGATCACACTTTGACCAGTATTGGGAAGTGTTGGTCTAATGTAGAAGCAGGCATAAAATAAATATTCATAAAAAATTATTTAATTTGAAATTTTATAAGAGCTAAAGAATTATAGATGCTTTGAGAGTTGAGAGGTGACCTCAGAGGAAAGACTATTGAAGTTATTTTTGAGAAAGCAGCAGACCAAAGCATGATGGATAATCCCCTTTTCTTCAAACTGGCCAAGAAAAGGAGTATGAAGGGAAATTAATCCTCCCATTTTTAAAAGTTTTGCACTGATATTATAGCAGCTTGTTACATGGTTATAAGTATGGACTCTGCAGTAAGATATTACTTCTACTTCTACCAACTTACTAGCTATATGAACTTGGGCAAGCTGCTTATCATTTCTGTGCCTCATTTAAAAAAATCTGTGAAGTGGGATAATAATAGTTTATAACATAGTTCTATGAATATTAAATAGGTTTAAAAATGTAAAACACTTAGAAGGATGCCTGGAGGATAGAAAAAGCTCAGCTCAGTGAAAGTGAGCTATTATCACCATGGGCAGCAGATTGGAATCCATTTGTTAAAGCAGCATTGTGTTACATACTCATGCAAAAGCTGCTCAAGGGAGTTCTCTGGCAGTCATTTAAAGCTTTACTTTTATACACCTTTCATATTGAAAAGGAAGAAACCTGATGGCATCTTCCTTCGTGAACAATAGTTCAGAGTACAAGTCCAGAGGGCTTCCCAATAGTCAGCTTCAATGTTAAGAGCTATGGACCAGGATCAAGCTTGTAGACATTTTTAAGGCTCCCAGAACTTTGTCTGCACATGGCTGCTTCTGTGATGTCTTCTGTGATTTTTAGTGATTAGTAGAGATCCTCTAAAATATAAAGGCCTTATAATATCATCATTGATGTATCTAAGGAAGGAGGACCTAAGCAGACAGACAATTATACCTACTCCACAGGTATAATTGGCTAAGAGGTGCACTGAGGGATGGAGGATAATAGTAGCAATTATGAATGAGAAAAAGGAATTCTTCATCATGGAATGTAGGGAGAGAGTAGAGGTCTGAACCTCAGGAGTAGACAGAGCCAAGGCCCATCTCATTGTGCTATAGGAGGAGAGGAGACTCCATGTATGCTTTTTGATATTCATGTCTCCACTACATTCTGGCTTCTTTTGCTATTGTCTGGTCAATGGAATCTGAGCTGAAGGAGTGTGTGTCCCTTTAAAGTGGATGCAGTTAAGCGCCTGCTGTGCCTCCTGCATCCTGTCTCCCACTGTACACTGACTCTTTGAATCCAAGGTGGTGAAATGACGTAGAGGAAGAAATCTGAATCTCTGAGCCAGCACTTGGGGAACAGTCATTTGACCAGCATCAGTCCATGACATGAGTGAGGAAGAAAATTATTAAGTAACTGAGATTTGGGGAGTGTGTGATATGGCTATTTGCCTTCTCTACTCTAACAAAGGTAGAAATTGATGAGTTTAAGTGGAACACTGCCATAAAAATCCCCAAAACAGGAGGTATCAGCTGAATAGTTAAATGGCCACAAACAAGAAAACCGAACCAGAGGCCGGAAAGACCATGATTCTTGCCACACAGAGAGGCAAAAGAAAATTGTTGTCTGTGATAACTGAGGGGGTGAGTCACATGTCTTCTGACTCTAGACATGGTTAGAAAGCATTTCAGCTATTCATAGTGGTAATCTGCATTGGCTATTATGGGCTGCAGTTAAAAAGGTAAGGTTCTAGAAAGATGAGCTCCAGAAGAATTGGTAGATGAACAAGCAGAAATGAAAGAGAATAGTAATAGAGAAGGTTAAGAAATTTGCCAGTGTTAGAAAAGCCAAATAACAAAAGATAAAGTATAGAAATGCTTGAGTGATGTTATCTCTCAAACTATTAATAAATAGTAACTGGTTTAATAATAATAGTAAACCTATTAATATTTTGCAAGGTATGGTCTTCCCAGGGATTGCTCCAGATAGACTCAAGATAGTGGCCATGAGATTGAGAGAGGGAGAAGTACGGGATGAAGGAAAAGTAGAAATATGTGGACATGAAAAAGTAGGCTGACCAATAAACTGAAAGCCCCAGGTTCTAGGGAACCCCTCATCTCTGGTTAAATCAGGAAATGTGTTCACCCTGTAAAAAGCCATGTCTAGGAAAGCATTTTAGGTCTGGCTACTGACACAGGGCACAGTAATGAAGTGGGAGGGGAATCACTGGAAGCAAATCAATTTTAAATCTACTAAGTTTTTTTATTATTAAAAAATATTAAATGTTTCATGAATTTGCATGTCATCCTTGCTCAAGAGCCATGTTAATCTTCTCTGTATGGTTCCAATTTTAGTTTATATGCTGCCAAAGCAATCACTGTCTACTAAGTTTTTGAGGAAACCATATTGCTAGAGAAACTGCAAGCCTGAGCAGCCTTCAATTGTTGAAGACTTACATCCATCTTGGACCTCCAAACATTCATAAGCAGGAAGCAGGCTTCGAAAACTGTATGGCCCCCAAATGAGGGCTTGCTCCCCAATCCCCACTTTAGACATGGAGAAGAAGAATAATGGACAAGGAGGCTCCTCCTAGAAGGATCCAAGGACCCCTGAGGTTGGTGGACAATGGACTTCCAGCACAGATTAGAATCAGAACACAACCAAGGACACTGTCTCCCCAATAGAAACTCTTCCTATGTCTGCCCAGATTAATTCCTTAACTGTGATGGACCAAGAGCTGTGGCATCATTGCTTTCCATTTTTTGAATGAAAGTTATGATGCAGTAATCCTTTCCCTGCTCCAGCAGGTGGGATAGCAGCAAAGAGGGGCCAATAATTTGTCATTTTGTTCCTAGGTTGCCAGACCAAGAGGAGCTACATTTGGGTCTGCAAAAAAGAACCAGACATTGCCACAAATCCTGGGCTTGAGCTGAATGCAGGGACTGGTGGGTTTCTGTATTGTGTCCCTTGGAGAGGGAGTGAAGACTTCTTATGCAGTGCCTCTCAACATATTCTAACCTTCCTGCCTGCTAGGCTTGCCATGTGATGTGTTCCAGACAGTAAAATTTAAGCAGAAGTGACTTTCTTACTGCTGGGCTAAGGTAGTTATGTGCTAGTGTGTCTCCCCACAATGAACCTCCCACCTTCCTCCCACAAAGCCCAAGGGATACAGTTGAGAACAAATTAGAATCCAAAAGAAGGAACCACAAAGTGGAAGAAACCTGGATGCCTGAGTCACTATGTGGGGAAAACACCAACTAAAAAGCTTTATGTGATCCACATTTGATACGAGTGAGAAATAAATTTTTGATTGTTTTAGGCCATTGATATTTTGAGATTGCAACAGCAGCTAGTATAAGTTAGCCCAATGCTTTAGGAAAACGTCTATTTGTTTATCTAATCTATGAAGATCACTGACTCATTACTCTGTTTTGTTTTCTTAATGAGCACAATATACCATGTGGATAAGAGATAAGGGGAAGGGGTGGAGGGGGGATTTGGAGCCAGAAGACAAGAAGTTCTCTCTTTGCCTATTCATGGGTATTTAGTAAATTAACATTTCCATGCTGGGCCATAAAACTCATCATGATTATTTTCCCTGACCCTGCTCAGAAGAAAGCAATCTCCAACTGTATACTCACTGGCATTTTGCTTTCAGGGATACTGTTTTGTAATTGGGCTGGGTTCAGTCCTCATGGTCTGAAGAGAAAATGATACACCGTGCTTTAATAAGAGATGTTCTGTCTTTACTGCAAGACCCAGCCCGCTGTTTGTAATAAACTCTGAAATCTGTGCTTGACAAGTACTGCTTACATAGAGAGCCTGTCATGAAGTATAATAGAGAAGATGTAGCCTGTTAAAATGACACAGTTTGCTTCTATCTTCAACAAAGGAAACTCAGATTCTGGTTTTAGAAGGGACCGGCACCTTCTCCTTTCCCTGCCAGATTTTCCTTCTACAAAGACTGGGGTCCATCTGTGAGCCCTGTGCTTCAGGTCAAGAGAAATTCAGTATGTGAAAGCATTTTGCAATCTGTAAAGCTTAAATATGCATGCGCATTGTGAGGCAATATAGTATAAAGGAAAGCAGAGGTTGAGAAGTCAGTCCCACTCATTTTAAATCCTGGGTCCACTGCCCTCTAGCTAGGTAATGGTTGCAATGTTTCTCAACTTCTCTGATCTTCAGTTCCCTCCACTATAAAATAAGACCTATAAGACCTACTACTTAGGGTGGGAATAAAATCAATAACATGTGAAATACCTAGCTTAGTGTCTGGTACATGTCGGTTCTCAATAAACTGTAATTCCTTCCTTTCCCTTTCCTACCCACATGCTGTCCTCAGGGTAGAACACACAGATGATTCTTTCTCATGCCCTGCCTGCCTCATTACATTTCTGGATGTACGGATCGAGACTTCCTGACTTACGATTGCATAAACTCCATAGCAAGTATCTTTGGCTGTGTTAATGCAAATCCCTTGAATAATGCCCCAGTTCTCCTCTACCGCAGACTCCATTGGATTAAGAAAGAAGGCAACAGAATGGAAAGAGCATTCAACTTGGTGTCAAGTCCTGGGTACAGATCTCTTTTCCAGCCTGTGCACTGTTGGTTAAATTAGAAATCTCTCTAAACCTCAGTTTACTCATATGGAAAATGTCAGTTATAGCTTCCACAAAAGAACTTTGTGACATAAAAAAACCTAGCACAAATATAAGGTATTTCAGTATGCTTCCATTATATGTTTGCTTACTCTTATTGTCCTATGTGTTAATCCTGCCAAAAAGCCTTGTGTCCCATATGTCTTCTCCCAGACCTACCGAGTTTGTAAGACAAGGTAGGTGCTTTGGGCGTGCATCCATCCATGGTATCACTTCATCTATCTTTGCTCATGTTGAAGAATGGTTTGGTTTCAATGCATGCTGCTTTAAAACAGCCTCATCCGTGCAGACCGCAGAGAGAAAGTTCTATCTTTCTGTAAGATTCTTTTTGAACATTTGTTTCAATTCATCGACAAATTCCAATGTGCTTCATATATTTCAGTTAAGGTTTAGTGAAGTCTTATACCAATTCTATGCTGGCGATTTTACAAATAGAAAATCCTGAAAGTTAATATAGCAGATATGAAATACAACGCATGGATAAGGTGTCTGAGATATTGTTACCAGGGGAGTCATCTGTTTGAATTTTCTGACTTGACTTAAAAAGCCTAACCACCTTGATGTTTGTTTAAACTTGAATTCGATTCCATTAGGGCATAACGTTACCATTGTCTCACTTATATGTTAATAGAGTCTTGTACATTTGAGAATATATTTTCTTATAGTTGGAGGCTTTCGGACCTCTGCTTTATTTCACAGCTGTCTACACTTGAGGCCACGTTTTTGGACATCTACTTTTAATTTTCATGCCTTCTGCTTCTTTGGAAACAATTCATGTTTCTCCTGTGAAGCTATATGGAAGCTCATTTGGGGGGCATGGTACAAATTTCCAAGGAAGAATACTGAATTTTGAAAAGAGAGTAAAATAACATTATGGAAATCTTATGTTCCAACTCTGCTCTGACTCATTAATTCTCTCCGTGTGTTGCCTCGATGATCCAAATCCTCTACGTGCCTTCAAACAGGCTCTGCTCTCCTGCATTCGGTTTGGTACCTGGGCACTTTTCCTCTGCTGCCCAGGGAGTTTTCCCCAGTCCTTGGATTTTAACACAGTGTAAGCTCATGTTCAACTCCTGCTGCTTCTTTTTTTCCACTTGGGTCTCGTTAGCTAAATGGATCTTGCAAAATTTATCTCATGCCTTATTGCAACTGTTACCACTTTGCTCCAAAAATATTTTCCTCCTATTCAACTACTTTGTCACTCAGGCTTATTGTTATGTTGATATATTGTTCACTCCCGTGCCTCCTTAACATTCTCATATGTTGTACAGAACAGCAAATGCATTTGATGTTGTGAAGCTGCAGGCCTGTGCGGGGAAAAAAAAAGTTAATTTCTAAATTTATCACTCTAAGTGAGTGCTTTGCAAGTCTATTCTACCATTATTTCATTTCTTTTGCTTCTGTTTAAGAAGGCAAGAATTGTATATTTCTGGGGACTCATGAAATTCTTTTATACAATGATATTCCAGAAAGAAAAATGTTCAATTATCTGTTTCCTTCCTTTACTTTCTCACGTGTTTTCAAAAGCTTTGTTGAAGTGCTGAGAATATATGCCATGAAACTTAGCAGGATTTATTTTAAATGCCTTGAACCAGGGAAGCTTTAAACTCACCACTTTGAGAACAATTCCATATGCCATTAAGTTTTTACTGAGGGGAATTATATCAAGTACCCTCAATTTTAACTTTTCTAATTTCATTCTGTTATTTCTGGCTAGAAATTGGAGGAATTTTACCTTGCTGTTTGTTCATAGAATTTTAGAACTGGAAGGAAACTTAGAGAATGTCTTCTCCATCATCCTGATTTTTCAGACACCAAAGCTCAGAGTAGCTGAGTGGATTGTCATTGTCACAAAACGGGTCTTAGCAGAACTGGAGCCAAAGCTCAGGTCTTCAGATTCCCGGCCCAGATCTGTGTCTTCTCTGATGCCCAGGGATACACTGAGGATTTTCATGTGTTTTTTTGTCTAAGTTCTGTGAAGTTTTATCTTAGAATGTGTCATTTGGATGTGCCTCAGACTCATAAGGCCTTAACTGGTTTAATTCTGCTTTTTAGGGATAGGACATTTGAATAGACAAGGCTGAGAGGTATAGTCATTCATTCATCTGAGCCACAAATGGCTCATTTTGGTGACCTGGCCCAAGCACTATTCCTCATGTTTAGAAAGCTCTTTATAAATATTGTTGAAGAAACGATAAATGAAAAATATTCCTTGTTTTACTATTATGTTGTGAACTGTAAGGCAGAAAAAGAAGAAAAAAAGATTTACTGCTATCAGTGAAAATATAATCTTGAAGCTGAAAGCACAGGTGGAAATAACAGTGTAAGAAACCATATTTAATTGCCAGAATGAAAGTGCTATAAAAGTTCAGAAATGGAAAACTAGTAGAACCAGTGACTATAAAAATATAAGAAGTGTGCCATAGAGCCTAAAGTATAATAATAATAATAATATAAGAAAAAAAAACTTTCAGTTAAAAAAAAATATATAAGAAGTGTGGATAGAGTAAACACCAGAATATGTTGTGTAAAATAGGGAATATGTCTGAAGTTTGGAAAGCATGTGTACATGACAGATAAAATAATTAGAAATAAAGAGAAACACCACTTTCAACAGAGAAAATTGAGGGAAAACATTAGAGAGAGAAAGAAAGCAGAAATTAATTTAAGTACACTCATAAATAATTGATTCACAGGTTAATGGTTCTTAAAAATGTAAATCACTCTATTGTGTGGGTTTTAAGAGTGTCTCATGAATATACCTCGAGGCCTTTGACTCACTGCTTAAACCTGCTAAGTGGGGAGAATAACTTATAACTTTCCCAATGAACTCTTTCACTAAAATCTAGATTCTCGTTAATTCTTGTAAGTGAATTGGTAAAGGGAGCAAATGCATTTCTTTACTATTGATTCAAAACATAAGGTGATGACTTAACTCAATAAATAATTTAGATTTTTTCATTAATTAGGTATCTCCTGAGATAAGACTGAATATTAAAAAGCATCAGTATTGAGGTTTGCACTCCTTTAGAATTGAGCTTTGGGTTATACGTGAAGACATTAAACACCCCGCCTGTGGTGTTTACTTCATTATTCCCATATGAAAAATGAAAAAATTTATTCCAGTACCTGCTTCTCTTTGGGATTAGAGGAAAGGCATTGGTGAAACTCAGAATGCCTGGGCTTTGATTCTGGCTATATATCTTAAACAATTAAACTTCTTGAGAACACAATTTCCTCATGTGCTAAATTAGAACTATATTACAAGGCTACTTTCTGTCAAGATTTATGTATTAAGTAAGGTTCTTAGATTTCAAGTAGCAAAGGAATTTATTGAAAGACAGTATTGGAATCTAAAAATAAGTCACAGAACCAGGCTTCAGAAGAGATGATCCCGGAAGGTCTGAGGCTTAGAGGAGCAATGGGCGACAGCTCCTTTCTTCAGGATCCTTCCACTGGATGCACGTAGCTGCTTTGTCACAGAGCTTCAGGTGCAGCTTCCTGGAACCGAGTATCCGATTGGAGGATACTCAATCCGATTGGAGGATACTCAATCCCTGGATAAGGGACAAGCCTCTAACCCAGGGTAGGCCAATCCAGTGCTCTCTCTCTAGAAGCTGAGTTTGAGGAAAGGGGGCTGAGATAATAGGAAGGTAATGACACGTATTCCCAGGAAAGTCAAGTCTGTAGAGCTTAAGCACCAAGCACCAAGTCCAAGGTCTTATCTCCCAGTGACTCTAACATTTTTTTTCTCACCCAGGATACATACACTTTCACTAGAAATTGTAATCAGATTTTGCTTTAGGGAATTCTTCTTCTTTCATCAGATAAAGGCTTTGGAGATGCTTTAGTTATCTATTACCACAAAAAAAGCAATCCCAAACTTGGTGAAACGGGAGCGTTCCCTGATCCCCCTGGCAGGATGTGCACGGCGGAGGGGGGCGGGGTGGAAGGGGGTTGGCTCACCTATTCAATCACCCCGCTGCTCAAGCCGCTTGCTGGAGGGGAAGCATGCAGACGGACAAGCGAAGGAGCCAAAGTGGGCATGTGTTACAGTGTGCCCTTTTAGCCTTGCCCTTTGTGGACTGCTTGAGTGTTAACCAGCTCAATGTACCCTTTGCCTTTCTGTAAGGCAGAGGGCCAATGTGACAGCTTTCTGTATCCTGAGCTCTTGTCCAGCGTCCCAGAAAAATTGGGTCACACACGGACTGGAAGGATGAATGCGAAAGTTTTTTTTTTTTTTTTTTTTTTTTTTTAATAGAGTTTCTCTCTGTTGCCCAGGCTGGAGTGCAGTGGCGCCATCTCGGCTCACTACAACCTCCGCCTCCCGGGTTCAAGCGATTCTTCTGCCTCAGCCTCCCAAGTAGCTAGGATTATAGGCACGCGCCACCACTCCCATCTAATTTTTGTATTTTTAGTAGAGATGGGGTTTCACCAGGCTGGTCTCGATCTGTTGACCTCGTGATCCGCCCACCTCGACCTCCCAAAGTGCTGGGATTACAGGCGTGAGCCACCGCGCCCAGCTGAATGCGGGAGTTTTACTTAGTGGTGGAGGTGGCTCTCAGCGTGACGGGTGGGAGCCAGAAGTAGGGGATGGAGTGGGAAAATGATCTTCCCCTGGAGCCTTGCCCTATCGCCGCCAGCCAAACTCCTCTCTGCGTTCAGATGTTCCTCCTCTTCTCTCTCTCTGCAGCGGCCTTCTGCCGTCTGCTTGCTTGTATCCTCCTCTCCTACCTGTTGGTCTGCTCTGGAGTCTGGGGTTCGGGGTTTATATGGGCACAGGATAGGGGGTGTGGCAGGCCAAAAGGCAACTTTTTGGGGGCGAAGACAGGAATGCCTGTTCTTATTGAGGGCCACAGGTATCTAGGCTTGAGGGTGGGGTCTTTGCCAGGGAACCGCCCTCTTCTACCCACTATTTCCCTATCTCCTGTCTATATCATTAGTGGTTGGAGACAAAAACCATGTCATTATTTATGATTCTTTAAGTGAGGAATACGGGCAGGGCTCAGTGGGGACAGCTCATCTCTGCTTTTCATGGTGTCAACTGAGGAGGCTCAACTGGGGCTAGAGCATCCAAAATGGCCTCACTCACATTTTTGGGAGCTAGAGATGAGTCAGGGAGTCCACATGTATGGTTAGGTTCTTCTCCTGTTCTATCCTGTTTCCTCATCCCTTTAAACTAACCCCTATCTCAGACTCTTCCTCTAGGGAACTCAGACTAAGTTCCTGGGCCTCTATATTGTCTACTGTACAAGAGAGGAGCTGGGCTAAATACCCTGTTGAACTCCTTCCAGGTTTGAGGTATGAGGCTTGGGATTTCATGAATTACTCTTTCCAGCCCCCTCTCTCTTCCTCCCTGAGTGAAGGGGGAGTATTTCCCCAGATCCTGCAATCCACAATATTGGTAGGCAGTAGAAAGTTCACAGCATTTCAGGTCACACAGACATAAATTTACTTTTAACCCTGGGGCCTTGCACCTGCTATTTAATTTCTCTGGGCCCCAATTTTTTTGTCAGGAAAAATGGAGATATCTGCGTCTATCTCAGAAAATTGCTATGAAAATTAACTGCAATAAAACATTTGCAGCACAAATAGAGGATCTGGTACATAGAAGCTGCTTAATGAATATTATTCATTATTTCTCTCCTTTTGGCAAAAGTGTCACCCTTCTGGGACTTTATTACATTCCCCTTGGAACAGAATAGATCAAAATTTCAGTACAGTGCATTTTCACATGATGTGGCTTGACTTGTAATAGTGTTTAAATGTTGTCCTTGGGGAGTACAGTGATTTGTTGTAAAGTGTCAGCAGCTGAGATCTGACCTCACCTCTTAACCCACGACTAAAGTAGGGACCCAAAACCCAAGATACACTAGTGTTTAAAGAAATAAAAGTTATGAAATGTCAGTGTTTAGTTTCCAACAAACTCACAGAATTCAATAAGGAAAATATATGAGAGAATGGATTTTCCCCTTTTTCACATTCATTAAAAGAAACTCATAGACCATACCAATATCTCCCTTACCTCAATTTGGACTGTGCTGGTTGTTATGGCTTGGCTGTGTCCCCACCCAAACCTCATCTTGAATTGTAGTTCCCATAATCCCCATGTGTTGTAGGAGGGACCAGATGGAGATAATTGAATTATGGGGGTGTTCCCCCATCCTGTTCTCGTGATAGTGAGTGAGTTCTCACAGGATCTGTTGGTTTTATAAGGGGCTTCCCCCTTTGCTGAGCATTCATTCTTTTCCTTCCTGCCACCATGTGAAGAAGGGAGTGTTTGCTTCCCCTTCTGCCCCGATTGTAAGTTTTCTGAGGCCTCCCCAGCCCTGTGGAACTGTGAGTCAATTAATCCTCTTTCCTTTATAAATTACCCATTCTTGGCTATGTCCTTATAGCAGTGGGAGAACAAACTAATACACTAATTTAAAGTAAAAAACTATTAAGACTCCAAGTTGGAACTTCATTGCATGGTTTATTTGCTCCTGAGTCAATAAAACCTCAAGACTGAACTTTCAAAATGAAAACCACAAATTCATTCTCTTATCTTACTATCAGCCTCTCAGCTTTCACATTCACCAACTGATAAGCCCCTTAAAATTCTTAGGTTTTAAATTTTCTGCCAATAAAAAGTGAGCATGACACCTTTCTCTCTACAGGTAGCAAGCCACCACTATATTTCAATGAGGATTCACACTGCATGCCTCCATGGCTGAATTCATCCAATTCTCAGTACCATGGTGAAGGATGTGCTTTCAGAGCTCTTTTCTATAATCTCCTGGAGACACTACTTTCTCACTCACACGGTTTGCCTGCCAATTTGGGGCTCCTTCTTTCATTAGAGGACCACAAACTCTGATTGTTCAATTAATTTTACATAAGATCAGCATGGGATTCTCAAGAGTGTTCCAGAATCATTTGTTAAGCACCACGCTTCACATACCAGATAGCAACTTGAACCCACTTTTAGAGCATGTTCTTTTATTGATACTCCTTGAAGAGTTGCTCAATGTATTTATTAGATAGCACGCACCAAGTGAGATTACATGCTGATCTAAGAAATAATTGCAATAACAGAGAATGTACTGATAGGGGGAAGTTTTTCTATATTGTATACATTCCTAAATTCATAATTTAAGGAACCCCATGATTCTTAACTCTGCTTTACATTAAAGACAATACACAGAGAAATAAACTAAATGGGCAGTATGTCTAATTTAGCCTCACTAATAATCAAATAATTACTAACTAAAATAACTACAACATTTGTGTCTATCAACTTGGCAAATGTAAATTGTAAGAGGAGAATATGTAAAAAATTGGTACACTCATTCACTTCTGATATGGGTATAAATTCAGACAAACATTGTGGAGGGCAGTTTGGCAATCTGTGTCACAACTCTAAAAAGATGTGGGAAAATCCAGTTCCATGTCTAATAGAAACACTAAGGAAATCATCAGAGACATGTTCAACAATGTTTTGATAGTGATGTTTTTGAAATTATTATCCTTAACAATAAAAGCAAAAAAGGAAATGGCCAAGAATAAGAAATCAGTTTAGTAAACTATGGCATGTCCATTCATTGAAATACTATATACCTGTCAAAAATGATTTTCAGAAAAATAGATGAGAAAAATAATTGTTACAAGAAAAAATTGCATAAAGGCAAAATGTAGTGGCCGTTTATTTAAAGTAAACAGAAGCACATTTATGTGTAGCTAATAGGTTGGTGCAAAAGTAATTGTAGGCTTTTGCCGTTACTTTCAAAGGCAAAAAACACAATTACTATTGCACAAACTTACTATTTCGGTGTATGTATGTAAATATGTATCTATATGTATGTATTTATTTATACATGGTATATGTGTGAGAGTGTATATGTAACATATTTTCTCTTTCCTAGACCACTGTCACTAAACTGGTGTGTTTGTGCTTCCACTCTGTGTCATTTCAGTTAATTTCCACAAACAGCAAGAGTGACCTTTTTGACCAGATCATGTCACTGCCTTGCTGAAGATCTCCAGTGGCTTCTTCTAGTGGCTCCACTTAGAATAATGCAAAACTCTTTACAAAGACCTTCAAGGCCATGTATGGTAACTCCTTTCTATCTTCCCGGCCTTATCTCTTTAACTCACTGAACAATATTCTGTGCAAAACTGTTCTGATAATGTGAGTGAAGTTATTGAGCTCCAGTTGCAGCATTCTTCAGGTGTGTTGAGTCACAGATAGTTAAGAATGTTAGGCAACTGGGGTGAAAACTCACTCAGCTCATCTCCTCTGTTATCAAGGAGTCAGAGATGATCGAAGTGGAGAAGGAATGGGGCTGAAGGGAGAAGAGCAGCCACAAAGCTTACCATCTTTAGTCTCAATTTGCTCCTTTGGCTCAGGGGGATTGTTAAAATCAGGTTTTAAAGATCTCATAGGTCTGTTCTGAAAATGCAACCTGGAGCAATTTCCTTAATTAAATCTTTCTGCTCTGGGTAGAATATTATTTAGCTAATGTTATTTCTATTTCCACAATTTCCCTGACATTGCCAAATAAAGCGTTAACATAATAAAATGTCATTTTGATTTTGTTTTATAATGCTCCATTTATTCTATTATTGGGCTTCTTGTCCACACAAGACCACCTCATTGAATATTTGCAAAACAAGGAAAGTTGAGAAAGAAGAAAGTTAGCAGTCATTTTTCCTATGATAAAAATAATATATTTGGTACAGAAGTCCTAAAGAAAAAGTTAAAATTTCCCATAATCTCACCAACTAGAGAGAAACACATAGGTACATATGTAATTCAGTTACATATTTATGTCTGTGTCTGCATGTCTATATACACACATATATCTATTCTAACATGATACCTTAAATGCCTGTATATGTGTTTGTATGTATATATGTATTATATATATCTCTTACATGTATGTAAGGTATGTATATAAGGTATGCATGTTTGAATAGATATAGACACACATATATGTATATAGACATACACACATATATATATAGGCTCATGTGTGTAAGTGTATATGTATATCAAAACAGCATTATGTGGACACATTTTAGCAACTTCCCATTTACCAGGATATAACATTCTCCATGGAGCAAATCCAGTCAGTTTCTATGCTCCTAGGTCACCAGTCTGATTTTTTAGCCTCTTCTCAACTTTCCTATATTTTCTTAGAAGAGTCTTCTTCTAGATTCCGATTATAGTGAATAAGACACATAAAGAAAAAAGGCTTGGCCAGATATTAATATCTGAGGCTAATGTTTACTTGCATAACTCTGAAATTTAACCTTTGATTCAGCCAAACTAGGTAAGCTCCAGAATTCCCCACCTCTGGCATTTTGCTGTCGATTCACCTTCTCCCTAGATGGACTTCTTCATCCATTTTTTGTGTTTAAATCCTACTTGAGTGTTTAAATCCTTTCAAATGATACTTTTACATGGCTGTCTTTTCTGACCTGAGTTCCATGCCTTTTCTTTGTATTTTTTATGGGACTTACTCTATCTACCAGGTGCCAGTAGCTTCTCTACTTGCCTTACCTACTCCTCCACAACCATGGTGAGAGCCCTCTGACACTCCAACAACATAACCAGCTTAACTGATGGGGAAACCAAGCCTCTATATTCCAGGGTTCCTTTTTTTATGTTTAAACATTACAAGTAGTGTTGAAAAGGAACAGGAAAAGGAATTTCCAAGGAGAGGGACAGAAGTTTCAGAATCCATCCAGCTAAGGAGAGATGAGAACCTGGGAGACAGGACCAGAGAACCACATACTTTGTTTCTTTTACTTTTATCCTGGCAGATAAAATAGGGGAAACACAGCAGAGAGGCCGCTAGCTGGAAATAAAAGAAGAAAGAACTTTGCTGAATTCCTAGCCTCTGAGTAACTGGAAAAGGAAGAAATCCATCATTGGAAGCACCAATTTACTCAATACTTATGACATGCCAGCCTTAGTACTAAGTACTCAACATATATGACCTCATTCAACCTTTAAAAAGAATGGATCATCATTAATCCCATTTTAAAGATGAAGTAACTGAGGTTCAGAAAAGTTAAGTAACTGTCAGTTTCTTAGCTTAAAAAAAGCAGCAAATTGGGACTTAAATGTAACTTTATGAGCTTCTAAGCCCCTACTCTTAGCCATTTTCTTACACTGACTCCCAGTGGAGATGGTAAGGGCAGAGGTTTGGCAATGTTTCCTGGGAAGAGTGGGTAAGGGAGGTAACCCAATCCAGTGACCAGCCTGGAGCGGGACACCCCACCTTGTTGCAACATTGGAGTGTGTGTGTGTGTGTGTGTGTGTGTGTGTGTGTGTTTTAGATGAGGACAGGCTGAAAGAGAGAGTCTCTGTTGCATTTCTGCCCTGATACCTTATCAAAGAAAACAACTACTTCTTGAGGACATGGCCCAGGATACACTGACTATGGCCAGTGAGAAGAAAGTGTGGGACTTAGCTGGACCCACTGACAATGGCTGTCAGGTAATTGGCCACTTCAACAGGGAGAGGAACTCTGGCCATGGAGACAGGAGAAATTGAAGTGTCACTAATATAGGGAGGTGCCAGCCCATACCTGAGCCAAGAGCCACTGATGGTGTGAAAAATTGAGGTGGGGCAAGAGCCACAGGCCCCATAAAGCTGCTGGAGAGAAGGGACTTGGGGTAAAATTCTGGTTTCTGACACAAAGTTTGTGAACGGGGAGCTCCAATCACTGGTTTTGTCTTATTATTACCAGTTAAACTATGCTTCTCCATCCTTGATCTTTGAGCCTCTTTTGCTGACAGGATCTATGTAAATATCTCTATTAAAAGAAGACAAAAACCCCTATCCTCCCCAGGGCTTACTTTGGAATAGAAGAGAACAAAGATTCCAGTGTGGCCCCCTGCCTGTCTTCACTGCCTTAGGCCTATAGCCTACAGTCATGGTTGGGAGGAGGGAAGCCCATATACTTTGAACTGATCCCATCCTAAACATTTGATCAGAGATTTAAGAAGTTTCTAAAGGAAAGCTAAAGTGAAGAAACAGGAGACTATTCATGTGATTCAGGAAAACATAGTAATAATTCTTTCACTATGAAACAGAAGAGATGGGAGAGGATGAAATGCAGGAGGAAAAGTTATCATCCCTAATAAATTAATAAGAATTTTGGACTTTTCTTTTGGTCAGCTGACATGACAGGGATTTGTGGCTCTAGGACAAGGAGAAAACGGAAGACAGGAGAAATATCTTAGCAGAGAGAGTAAAGGTGGGACCCCAAACAGTAAAGACTGTTTGGGAAGAAGATGCTACCAGTGAGAGTCTGTTTCTAATTGTAAAAGCTGATGAACTTAAACAGTATCATTGTATGGTATTGCATGTAAGTTGTTTCTTATACTGTGTTTTTGTAGCATGTATGAATTTCAGAAGCTATAAAGTCAAACGTGCAAAAAAAATTCATTTTTCTCTAAAATGAAAATTAACTTTTCTCTTGAATCCCTGTCACCTGGACCTAGAAACTTAGTCTTATTCAATTTCATAACCAAGAGAGGAAAACCATAGTTTTACTATATTTTGCCTCTCCCTAGATGTGCATCTGTGTTTCAAGAGGCTAATGGAGCCCCAAAGCATCAGGAGAATAAGGACATTTACATCCATTGTGATTGCATTGGTCTGCAAGTAAGAAGAACCCTAATTAATCAGTGACTAATGGGATATAATTTTTCTTATATATTAAAAAGACTAGAGTCAGAGGGTCCTGGTCTGATATGATGGCTCCCTGATGCTATTAAGGACCCAAGCACTTTCTATGTTTCTGCCCAGCCATCACCAGCATCTTAATTTTGTTCCCACACATGTCTCATGGCACTAGGTGACTGCTCCATCTTTGGCACTTGTTTCCATTCCAGGATGAAAGAAGAGGAAGTACAAAGGTCCCCAAAGGCACATGGTAGCTGAGTCAGTACCTTGTGGGAAAATTTTTCCAATTTATGCTTACATCTCAGTGGCCTGAATAATATCAGATGACCATTCCTACTTGGAGAAGAGTTGGAAAATGTAATTTTAAAAAACTATTTCAAAACAAAATGGTTGTCTGATTACAAAGAAGAGAAAGTGGATATTAGGCAGGCAACCAGCAGTGTCTTCCACAGGTGTTACACTCAGTCTGCAACAGCATTTTTTGAGATACAGTTTCTCAATTCCCCAGTCTCCATTTTCACTGACATTTACTTTTCTTCTCCATTGAAATGCAATGGTCCAAGAAGATAATGGATTTTGTGCAGAAGACTGGGTGGATGGAAGGAAGATATAGTATTGCTGATTTGGGCATCTAACACAAGAGAAGACAAAAATGCCCATGTTTCAAATACTCTTATTTGAGTAAGTAAAGCCTCTCTAGTGTTTAGGCCATACTCTACTACTGTTACTCAGGCCCCTGGGTACTCCAGCAACATCTGCAATTTACTGTAGGCTAGAGTATTGCTAAATCCCATGGAAAATCAATTGCTTGCTACTCTCAAATAACTTTTAGTGTTTAATCAACCCCATAACCTCTAACAACACTCTGTAAATTCTCTGTCTTTGAAAGCAGAATCTTGACTATATTCTTTTCTTCTGGGATGTGAGTTCCTTTGGTCAAAGGGACAAACTCATCACTCATTTTCTCCAGCTATATAAAAGCAGGTTTCTAGATAATTTACAGATAAATTAAGGCAAGTTTTTTTCTGCCCTCTGTCAAGATAAAGACCTGATTGAAAAAGACATAAAATTACCGTTATTTTTAAATGATTATCAGTCAACATATTACCCTGTACTTTCCTTAAGCTACTGTGTCTGTTATGTCAAAGGAAGACTCTGGGGTCAATAAGTTTGCTGTGTGCTTCAGGAGTTTCTCTTGGGTTAGTGAATTATTTAGGCTCCTTTAGGATCTCAGGCAATCTGTTTCTCCAGACATCCTGCATTGTTTGCCAGGAGCTTAGAATTTGCAGCAGCTTTAGAGAATCCTCCCTAACACACTGGTGTCTACAGTCCCTGGTCTATGACACAAGGGAAGTCTCCTTTGTGAACACCCCCATAAGTCAGGGAATAGATTCAAAAAATATTCCTTCTGAGCGAAAACTCTAAAAGAAATAGAATTTCTCTGGGAGAGTTTGGGGAGCTGTGAAGATTTGAGAGACCCTAAAGCGGCCATCGTTCAACTCATTTGGGTCACAGACCTCTTAGAGAATCCTATGAAATGTATAAATCCTCCACCCAGACAAATATGCAAATGTTCCTGGGGCTCACTTTTTGTGTGTATTCTTCCAGGGGGAATCAAAGAACTATTTAAGCTCAGGCTGAGAACTCTTGCTTCATCTAGACAATTCTTGCATTAGCAGAAAGTGTGGCCATCTCTTTTCTATCATGACCCAATTTGGGGTGCAGGAAGGAAGCAAGGGAAATGGGAGTAGAAGCCAAGACTGGGGAGACTAGAAACAGAAGACCCTATAATGTCCAACCTGACCTCTGCCCTCAAGTCCTCTAACCTTCAGAGTTAGGGATTTCACCCCCTCCTTTAGTTCCTGTCCAATCTCTGATGTGTAACCAAGCCAGGCACCTGGTCTTGCTGTTTCATGTGGGATCCAGGTCCAGGAACCAGGCCTAGAAACAAAGCTTTTGTCATACTCCTATGAATGGAAATATATATTCTATATATATTTAGAAATATATATTCTATATATATGAACAGAAATATATATTCTATTTGTAGGCATGAATCATTCATCTTTTGCCCCATTGAAATTTTAGAGTCCTGACCCCAAGATACAAATGGGTCCAATTTTTGTTTATTTCTTTTTTTCTAGCCTTATTTGTGCTGTTGGCTTTGCTCACAGTCTGTCCAGTTCATATTGTTTCCAGGAGAGGAGAAGAAGTCAGCAATGGGAAATGGACTTTTCTTAGGTCCTCTGGAGTTTTTCAGGCTCAAGTTCATCAATGAGATAAACGGCTTTCTAATCCCTTTGTATTATACCTTTTATCTTTTTCTTTGTGAAATATTTTGTCAGATGCTATTAGATACGAGGTCACGTTTCCTGTTTTCAAGATGTTTGAAATCTAAGGGAACAAAGAGAAAAATGGAATAAGATGTGCATCTTCAGACAGAGATAAATGGTAATAAGATGGTGATATACAGAGTTCTCAGAGGAAGAAAACTCGCTTTGAGCCATAGGGAACAGGAAGCCAGGGATTTGAGCAGAGACCTGAATGATGGTCTATTTCCCACAGGACAACCATTCTCAATTTTTTTCTTTAAGAGACCTTTGAGAATCTCATGAAGATAGGGGAAGGCCTCTGAGAGCTGTGGTAAAGCCAGCTAATAATTAAAAATCAAGGTCCTGAACTGTAGCCATAACATCAGGATAGCCTGGGCAGGTCATTTTCATGATGTATCTGGATAACCTCACCTATAAAGCAGAATTGAAGGAGATGTGACTAACAATAACTCAGGCGTCTACTTGCTTTAAAATTCTATAATCCTATCATCTAGTTTATTACCCTGTATAGAGCCATACTTATTGTTCCAAAGAGATTGAATATGTTTTTATCAAAAGAAAAATAATTCCTGTATCTCATCCAAAAATCACAAAATTATTGAAAAATGTATGCTACCCACACTGGAATTTTAAAGACCCTAACCTTTCTCAGCTTCTAATTTAAGGGGTTCATGATAAATAATGAAGGCCAAACTTTACTGAACAATGAATATGTGTCAAGTAAATTGCTAAGTGCATTGCATGCATTATATCATTTAATCCTTGCATTAATTCAATGGATACAGTGCTATTGTTATTATTACATACTATATTATTATTCTTATTTTACAGATTAGGAAGCTAGGGGCTGCGGATACTAGGTTACTTTCTCAAGGAATCTCAGTCTGATTTGAACTTGGGCACTCGAATTCCATAGCCCAGGTACTTCAATCACTGCCGTGGCTTGTTTTACTACTGGGGTGAGACTTTTTACTGGTGACTTATAATGTTTCCTGGGCCACAGATACTTTGAAAATTGAATGAATTCACAGTCTGCAAGCTTGCATATAGAAAGTTTGCACAAATGCACACGTGCACACACACTCATATATACACATAAACATGTGCACATACATATATATTTTCCATCCATTTTAGGATCCTAGAAACTCTTTTGAGGCCTGTTCTATGGAGTTCAGTCTATGCTTCCCTACTGAAGGCCAGAAATAGCTGGAGAAGACTGGAAAGATTGGTCAGGATTAGTCTGGACAGAGACAGCTCGTCCAGTCTATCTTTGCAAAGGATAGAGAGCATGACTGTTGGTTGCCACGCGGGTGGGGTCGGCCGGAGGACTCTGATGCAAGAACAACCTACCCCAGGGATCCTGCCAGCCTGGTGATGTCGCTGACGTGTCACTGCTCATGGGGCAAGGACATTGGGACTGATTTTGCCTGTGGAAACAGGATCATCTTTCTCCAGTCACTCTTTCTTTGCCACAGTCCTTCTTAGCTTGTCCCCAAATATAGTGCCCCCTCAGGGGTGACCTAGGCCTTTCAAAACCAGTCTAGAAAATGACATTAGATCTGCTACCCTCCATTATAGTGAGACGTATAGTCATATTCAGCGAATTAAGAACAAACATTTTAAGAGTAAGCATTCTCAAATGATGTGTAAAAACTTCAACGCAGTTTGCTTTTCCACTGAAAAGAAAATCTGAGAAGGCAAGGCGGGACTGTGGGTCCCAATAACAAGGGTACCTCCTATCCTCCCAGCTCACCTTCTCCCCTGGCTCTCCCTGAATTTCTGCCTGACCCAGATGCGGCCGTCTTTACGAGTGAAAGGTGACGCGCTGTGTCCACTAGAGGGAGACTTGATCACATTTATCCCCTGGCTCTAGCAAAGAATTGGAACTTGTTTGCAGCGGCAGCTCCTTGACCCGGTTTGCTATGCAAAGCATTTGAGTTCGATTAAAGAAATCCTCTGCTTAAATTTTCAACTCTCATTCCAAGAGGTGATGAGGATGCAGTAATGACTAGTGTGCAAATAAGGTAGTGACTTTCTCCAGCGCCCTCTGAAGTGCGTGGCTTGAACCGTCCTGGGAGGCGCCCGCAGTCCCAGGCCCTGGGAAAGCGCGGCTGCAGCGTCGCAGGTCCATGTGGACCACGGTGGACCCAAGTAGGCACCGCACCCTGCAGCCTGCCTGGCATGTGCCGTTTTTAGATTGTTCGGCCAGGCTGACTCACGCAGCTAAGGCAGGAAAATGTGCCCGAAGCGATTGCTGGTGGTATTCAAACAGTCCCATTTTATTTTCTATTTTTCTCTCCTCTGCCCGCCTTCAGTCCCTGTCCCCTTCCGTTCTCTCTTAGTGGCCCTTGGCAGTGGCCGGCCAAGCGGTTGGTTCTCAGAGATAAAGGAACTTCTGTCTCTGACCTTGTCTGAAGATTGCTCCCCAAGTCTGTGAATTTCCTGAGGGACGTACATTCAAATGATGTTTGGAATTATGTCTCTTCCATTAAGATGTGTAATACACATATATGCACAGGCACTTCGAGTTTTATTTTTTCTGACTTTAGAAATAATTTGAATTGAGTTTTCTTCGTGAAAGCAGAAGATGGAAGGAATGAGTGTCACAGACAGGTCCCCCACTGCTGTCCTTCCTTTAATTTAACTTTGTAATGGGCCTATGCATTTAGAGAAGAGCCAGGGAGCTGAGCTACGTATTTCTAATTTCTTGTATTTCCCTTAAAATGTATTATTTGATACAGAAGAGGTAGGATTGTCCTTACATGTCACTATCCTCCATATCTGAGGACACATTTGTAATTTAGTATCTACTTAAAAGCAAACTTGTAATATAAAAAAGTAGTTTTAAACCAGAACAAATTGTTATTTTGCCTTTTAAGAGAAGAAGCATATTTCATAACAGTGAGAAAATTGAACCCTCTGCTGCTACCTTTCCATTGCAGAGAGGTGGGAAGGGGGCACCCAGAGAAGACAGTCTGTGTAGGGGACCCCGATGAGTGTTTGGAGTTACAATGGTAAGCCCTGAGCTGAGTTTGGGAGTCAGGGCTGGAGAAAAGGGAACTGTTCTTCCACCGGATGAATTTGGATAGATATTCCCCGATGGCAGGTGGGGTGGACGGCATCAGAAGACCAGAGAATGGAGGATGAAGAGTGGTGTGTTTGAGAGATTTAAAGTAAAAACTGACCCCAAGATGTAAATTTCCTCTATTTCCCAAGTCATCAGTAAAGTCTGTACAGCACAAAGGAATTCTGCTGATCCTTCTTATTTTTTATGGAAATCAAGAAAAATGTCTAAGGCTCCTTTCATGTGTGTGCATTCTTTCAACTAATATTTATTAAAATCTGCTGTGAAGCAAGTTTTATTCTAGATGCTAGTGATACAGAGGTGAACAAGAAAATAAAATTCCTACTCTCTTAATCCTTACCCTTGAGTGGGGGAAAACAGATGGTAAATAAACAAAAGTAAACAAGGTCATTTCAGAGAGCAGCAAGTTCCATGAAGACTAACAAAATGGTAGGTGTTGCAGAGTAACTGGGCTGGGAGTGGGAGGGTATGTCAATATCCAACCAATAAATGAAAACCACCCCAGGATTTTTTTTTCCATTTTTAAAATTGTAGTAAAATACATATGACGTAAAATTTAGCACCTTCACCGTTTTAAACTATTAAATGGTATTAAATATACTCATAGGTTGTACAGTCATCACCACCATCCATCTGCATCATCCTTTTCATCATGTGAAACTGAAACTTTATACTCGTTACACGACACTCCCTGTTTCCCCCACTACCCATCACCTGGCAAGCACCATTCTACTTTCTGTCTCTAAGATTCTGTCTACTCCAAGTACCTCATATAAGTGGAATCATACAGTATTTGTCTTTTATCTTTTTGTGATTGACTTATTTCACTTAGCATAATATCCTCGAGGTTCATCCATTTTGGAGAATGTGTCAGAATGTCTTTTCTTTCGAAAGCTGAAGAGTATTCCACTATATGTGCATGCCGTATTTTGCATATCCAGTCATCCTTCAGTGGACACTGGAGTTGATTTCACATTTTAGCTATGAACACGGGTGTGCAAATATCTCTTCCAGTCACTGCTTTTAATTCTTTTGGATAAATACATACAATCACTTTGAGTTTTTTTTTAAAGACCTTTAATTCAGGGCATTTATTACAAAATTAGTAGAATATTGGAGGAGCAAAAGGGGAGATTTTGCCAGTGGGAGGCAATTGGGAGATTAAAAGGAAGTGGGGAGGGAGAGGCAGGGCGCGGTGGCTCATGCCTGTAATCCCAGCACTTTGGGAGGTCGAGGCGGGCGGAACACGAGGTCAGGAGTTCCAGACCAGCCTGGCCAACATGGTGAAACCCCTACCAAAATACAAAAATTACCTGGGCGTGGTGGTGGACACCTGTAGTCCCAGCTACTTGGGAGGCTGAGGCAGGAGAATGGCTTGAACCCGGGAGGCATAGGTTGCAGTGAGCTGAGATCGCGCCACTGCACTCTAGCCTGGGTGACAGAGCGAGACTCCATCTCAAAAAATAAAATAAGATGAAATAAAATAAAATAAAATAAAAAAGAAGAAAGTGGGGAGAGAGAAGCCACGTTTTCTCTTGTATTTGGTGGGGACTTCTCCAGCAGCAGCTTCCACAGACAGCAGTCCTGGGTTCCTGCTCACAGATGCAAACAGCAGCAGGGGTCTTTCACCTCTGCTTTTCCACCCCTGAACGTGATAGCAGCTTCTTCTTTTTATTCTCCAGATTCCTCCACCCAGAGATGTGAGGCTTATTTGCAGTTCTGTACACAGCACAACTGAACCTTTTCACTCAGGTTCCTTTCCTCTTCCCACACAGCTAGATGACAACTGTAACCTCCTCAAGCACAATCCCTGGTAGAAGGAAAGATCTAGAGAGATGCTAAAATAAGGCACAATAGGCCAAGTAGAGGGTTTGGTGCCGGTCTACACACAGCACGAGATCCTCAGTCTGCCTTCCTTAGCCTATTTCCAGATTGCTGGCTGGCAGACGAGCCTGATCCCACTGCCTTGCCTCTAACCTAGAGTTACAGTCATCTTCCCTCCAAGTCTGAGCAGCCACATGAACCCCAGATACTTACATCTGGGAGCACCCCAGTGACAAAGCCAGTGACAATGTATTTAATCTATATGTATCCATTATTTTGATAAATGTTTAAACATATTTATTTTTAAATTGCAAGAATGGGATGGGAGGAAGTGGAGACACTGAAAACAGACAATTTTAAAATGTTTTTCCATAAATGGTAGCAGAGAATTCAGGCAATAGTTGGAGCAGGACAGAAGATTAAGGGTTTTTAAGTTTGGAGATACCATGGTATTGTTGGAATAATACAAAAGGGCGGGAGAAATTGATGATGCAAGAATGAATGGAAAATGCCAGGAGCCTAGTTCATGAGATAAGAAGGGATGGCTAGAGAGGTGTGGAAGACACACAAAGCAATAGCTGCAGGGCACAATGGGAAAACAAGAATTCAAGAGCAGTAGACAATCTAAGCGAGAAGTAACAAGACTACCTACCCCAAGAATTCACAAACCTCTTGGGGAGGACATTGGACATTTAACAGGGAGTGGAATGATGGCTTGAGCAAATCTTATCAGATCTTATAAGGCAGGGTGACCCATTTTACATCTGGGTTCATTCATTCCTTAAGTGGAAACAGAACATTTTAAAGCTGTTTCTAATTAAAATTCTGTCTTCTTCACCTTAGCCTTTCCTTTCTTAGTCTTATCTTTCACTTTTTAACATATATTAATGCTTTATGTTCTAGTCAAATTGGCACATTGGAAGTCCTGAACAAATGCTTGTTGAATTAAATAAACACATTGGACTTATTTATAAGAGACTTGAGGTCTCTTTGGCCTTGCTAGAGCTCTCAGTTCCTGCAGCCCATGTTTTTCTGGATCTGCACTTTTTTTTTTTAAATGTTTGAAAGTATTTTTCTTTCCTCCTGCAATAGTCTCTGCTCCACCTGTTTTTCTGCTTCTCAAAATCTTATTCCTTCTTCATGTCCAGCTTAAATACAACTTTGTTTGCGAAGGCTTTTTGACCTTTCCATCTAAATGTGATATCCTGTCTTCTGCATTCCATAGAATTTTCTTTATCTGGATGATGTTTCTTATGCTGTGTCAGGATTTATGATTATTTGTGGAGTTGTTAAAATGTCCTCTACTAGACTATGAGAACATAGAGAGCAGTAACCACATCTTATTCACCTTTATTTACCTTGAACCACTTGGCACAGCATCTTGTGTGTAGGAAGTTTTCAACAAATAATAGATTAATTTGAATTTAATTTTCCTACCCCAGTGCACTCATTAGTACACTGACAAAGCCAACTGAGATCTTCTTGCAAGGAGGCCTCCTCCTTTAGCTGTGGAACAACCTGTTAATCAGCTCAGTCTGCAGACAGATACCTTGTTTTTATCACTCCACTTTCAGGATTAAAGATTTTTTTTTTTTTTTTAACTCCAACACCTCTCTCATATCCCTTGCAGAAATACAGATAGCTACAAAGGCACACACTGCATATATTCACATGTATGCTGTCTCAAACACATGTTCCTTTGCATGCTTAGGCATAAACACACACACACTGTTTCTGTTTACATCCCCAAACAGAATCCTGATTAGTTTTTTTTTAAATCAAGTTGATTGTGGTATAATTTCCATTTAGGAAAATTTGCCATTTTACGGGGTATATGGTATATTTCTATGTATTTTAATAAGCACATTGTGTTAGCTAGGGTTCTCCAGAGAAATAGAACCAGCAGGGTATGTGTGTGTGTGTGTGCGCATATATATATATATGTGTGTGTGTGTATATACACACATATATATGTATGCCATGGAATTGGCTTATGTGATCATGAGGACCGGCAAGTCCAAACTTCATAGAGCAGGCTGGAATCTCTCAGGCAGCAGCTGATGCTGTGGTGCTGTGATCTGGAGCAGAATTTCTTCTTCCTGTAGGAAATCTCAATTTTGCTCTAAGTCCTTTCAACTGATTGATGAGGTCCACCCACATTATCAAGGATAATCTAATTTACTTAAAGTCAGCAGATTGTGGGGGTTAACCACATCCACAAAACACCTCCCCAACAATGCTTAGATTAGCGTTTGATAGCATAACTGGAGATTATAGCCTAGTCAAGTTCACACATAAAACTAATAATAACCGCCATACAGTTGTGTCACCAATACCGTGGTCCCCTCTTATCCTCCAGGGATATGTTCCAAGATCCCCAGTGAATGCCCAGAAACATGGCTAGGACCAAACTCTGTATATATGCTATGCTTCTTCCTATACCTACATACCTGTGATAAAGTTTAGTTTATAAATTAGGCACAGTAAGAGATTAACACAATCATTACTGAAAAATGGAACAACTATAACAATATACCAGCATCACTGCTCTTGGGCTTTGGGACCATTGTCTAGTAAAATAAGGGTTATTTGAACACAAGCCCTGCAATACCCTAACAGTTGATTTAATAACCAAGATAGCTATTAAGTGACCCAACAGGTGGGTGGTGTGTGCAGCCTGGATATGCTGGACAAAGGGATAATTCACATCTTGGGTGGGACAAAGTGAGGATAGTGTGGGACTGGAAGAGCTTTTATCATGCGATCAAAAGGGCATACAATTTAAAACTTATGAATTGTTTATTTCTGGAATTTTCCATTTAATATTGACCTAATGGAACTAAAACTTAGCAAAGCAAAACCTCAAATACATAAAGACTACTGTACCATAATCAAAGTAGTAGTTCATCCTTGTTGAGCTCCAGAAATTGATACTGCACTGGTGTTTTCCATGTAATTAAATGTCAAAACACTTCTTCACATTGTTCAAGCCAGGAATCCAAAAGTTATTCTGTTTCTTCCCCCTCCTTTCCTTTCAACACACAACCCATTAACGGGGAGATTTTCTGCCTCAAATCTCATGGAACATTACAGTTCCATCATTTCAAAGAATTTCGTCATACCTCTTTGTGGTGAATTATCTCCACCCTCACAGCCGCTACCCCGTTGGTCGCTCATCTGTTTTCTGTTCCTATAGTTTTGTCTTTTCCAGAACACCATATGAATGAATCATACAGTATGGAACCTTTTGAATCTGACCCTTTTGTTTAACATATGCATTCAAGACTCACCCATGTTGTTGCATGTATCAGTAGTTTGTTTCTTTTTATTGCTGAGTAATATTCCTTTGTATGGAAGTACCATAGATCTCAATCCATTTTGTTATTGGGAGAGGTATTTCTCCTATATTTCTCTAAATCAGGCATGCTTCAGAAATTTTAAAATTTATAGGTAAATATTTTGAAATACAAAAGTCTAGAACATTTTTCTAGATGTAACCCAATCAGAAATCAGTTATAAAACACACTCTGCCCCATGCTGAAATAGGTATTTGGTCTTGGAATAAGTGATTTTATGGGCCACATAGAGTCAAGGCCAAGGTGGATTCTAAAGGCATCAGTCATTATAATCTTATTGGCACCACAACACAGCCAAATGTTTTAGGACTGACTCAGTTGACACTAATTGTCATAATGGTTTAAGGATAAGCCATGAAATCAGGGATCAGGGAAGGGCTGGATTCCTGACCTGGTCATGAAGGTGCTAAAAGTCTTAACACTGTTAGTTAGACACAACAGATGGTCAGCCATGACAGACCTATAGGTTACAACACAGGTGTCAGTCAGTCTGCTAACAGGGAAGAGTGAGTTTCATGCACACGAACTGACATAATGGAACTCCCTGGGATGTGTGCTCAAGAAGTCAAAGGAAGTCCACTATCTAGTCTAGTCCAGCTGGGCCAGTGCCTCTGTACTTAGCAGACCCCTGGGCTGATGTGATGAAGCTCGTCCCTGTCTATGATGTAGGAGGAGGCCATATTTGTAGACAGATGATGGAATTTGAAGAAAGATCTGATTGTCCTATAAGTTCATTGCCAAAAATTGACTTCCTGGTTTCCACCATTTGTCTGCTGAGTGTTTGTCTGTTGCAGTTGGCACATATTCATCTATAAGTTTCTATGTATCCCTCACAGTGCTCGCAGATACAAGAACAAACAAAGCTGCCACAGTCTCTGCATTGATTGAGCATAAATTCTGTGGTAGAAACAGGCAACATCAAGTCATTGAACAAAGAACCAAAACAATTACAAACCTTGATAAGTCAAAAGAATGAAGGAGATAAGGTGATGTTTAGAAGATTTTTGATGGGTGGCAAGGAAGTCCTCTCTGAGGTTTTTGAGAAATGAGAGCCAGGAGATGAGTTTGGAGGGAGAAAGTTATCAGAAGAAGGAACAGTACATGCAGAGGCCCTGATGGGAAAACAAGCCATGTTTAAGAATTTCAAAGTTCCATGGAACTGGAGCAAGCTGAGAAAATGTAACAGGGGCATGGGACAGAGTCAGAAAGCATGTCAGATCAGCAACAGCATGTGGCCAGGATAAGGGATCTGGATTTCCTTTAGGGAAAGGGCAAGCCCTGGGAGGGTTCAGAACCCAGGGGTTAGATGCTCTGATTTCTGTTTTAAGAGGATTATTTTTGCCATTATGGGATAATTCATTCTAGTGTGACAGGATAGGGAAGGTGAGGGCAGTTAGGATGCAGTTACAAAAGTCCAGGTGAGAGATGACAGTGATAAGAGAGATAAGAAGAGAGATAGAGATAAGAAGATGGTGAAGAGATTTTGGAGGTGGGAAACCTCCCTACTAATGGATTTTGTGTCAAAAGGCAAGGAGAGGGAAGAAACAGAATAATTTTTAGATTTGTGGCTTGAACAATCTGAAGAAGTGTTTTGACATTTAATTTCACGGGAAAGATTGGTGCCATATCAATGTCTGAAGCTCAACAAGGATGAACTACTACTTTGCAATTGGAACATATGATTTATTATAGTTAAAGTTTTGGGAATTGATGAGATTAACTCAGAAGAAAGTGTCAGAGAAGAGAAAAGAGTCCCAGAGAGAATATTAAGGAAATGCTATACTTTATTCAGGAAAAGGAGAAGACCAAGAATACTGAGGACAGTGAGATATTAATAGGAACACCAGGAGAATGTGCTGAAAAGGAAGTCAAGAGAGAAGTGCTTCAGGAGTGGGACAGTCAACTGTGGGGCTGAAACTGCGGAAAGAGTGAAGAAAAGCAACTGCTTCCTGATTTTGGCAACATGAAAGTTATTGTTGACTTTGACAAGATTTGCTGGAGGGGCAGTGGGTGGCATTTCAGAGACAATGGAAGGTAGGAAAGGGGAGGTATGATGTACATGAACAACTCCTTTGGAGGCTTTGCTGTGGTGCTGAGAGGAGAAATGGAGAGTTCTTTGGGATCAGAAAGAGTTGGGAGGTTCAATTATAATTATTCAATTATAATTTAATAGTAATTATATGTGAAAAGTGAGATTCCTAATAGAGAGAAATGATGGCCCAGGAGAACAAAATGATGATGCCTTGGAGGAGGCAGAGGGAATACACATGGAGCATGGGTCTTGGGTAGGGAGAGGGATGGAGGGAACAAAGAGAAGGCGGATGCAGGTGCTTTGGGTGTGAAATTGGGGAAGTGAAGTGAGAGGCATCGCCATTATCTGAGAGAGGAAGGAGCCTAGAAGGCTGAAGGAGAGAGAAGAAGGTATGAAGTCATTTTTTTAGGGAATTGAAAGACTGGATAAATGTAACCGGATTGATTGGTACTAATGAGGGCTCATGTAAAGTATGAATTTTCAGTGAAACCATCATCTGGGTTGTGAGATTTTGTGCAGCTATGTTCAGCTGCTCTGGTGTAGGCAAAAGAAAGGAGGATAGCGGGCTCATACAGGGCTAGTGTTTTGTAAGAAGAAAAGAGAGTGGAGGAAGGGAGTAAGAATGTTAAAATGATGTGCCATGGATTCTAGGTTGAACAGTGTGGGAAGTAAACCCAAGGGGGGCATAGATGAACAGTGAGAAAGTGATGACACTTAATAGTCTACCTTGATCATATCTTCACCCTGGGAAGCAAGATTAAAGCTGAAGTTTTCAGGCTAACAGGACACATTGCCATGTGAAGAGAGCAAGGATCACTGCTGTAAGAACTTTATAACTTTATAACAATGTCCAGTTGTACACTGTCACGAGCACACTATTTCCTTGTAGATTACTCAAATGCTTGGAGAAGAATCAAAGCCCTTTGTTTGTATTTGGGGCAGCAGGGAAGGAAAAACCTGTCAAGACTGTCCCACTGAAGAGCAGTGGTGCAACCCTAACAGATAGAACAGAAGGAGGCAGCTTATCTGAAGAGGAGAGGAATGCTCAGGGCCTGAAAAGGAGCTTGGGTCTGAGAACAGCTGGGTAGAAACACCTGAGTAAGCTGATTCCACAGAAACCCTGGGAACCTGTGATTGAGGTCTCATTTTGTTATTGCTATTTATGCCTTAAAATAGCAATTTAGTTATATTTAAGTAACTCCAGCCATCTCCTCAATAGTACTTAACAAATGGAACCAGTTTCCCTATTAGAAAGGCAACATGCCATATTGAAAAGAATGTGGACTTCAGGGGCACATGGATCTGACCTTGAGTTCTGACTCTGCCACCACTTGGCTCTGTATTCTTAGGCAAGTTGTTGAGCTTCTGTGAATCATAATTCCCCGATCTATAAAGCAAAGCTGATAATAATGTGTACTCATATATTTATTCTAAGGCATAAATTAACTAAAGTAAGAACATAATTTTGAAAATTGCAAAGCCATATGCAATGTTAATGCAGTGGAAATGAATCCTAGTCCACAAACAGATGTGTAAGAAATACTGCTTTATAATTTTTTAAACATCATTTTAATCCTGAATCTGAGTACCCATCCACCTTTGAAAGGTTTGCACATTTAACTTCAGATATTATTCAATGCCATCTCCTCCCACTTCAATAGTTAGTTAAGAGGCCTGGGGTTTTCCATAATACCACAGCATTGCTTTGACACCTCAGGCCTCACTGGTTACTATGGAGACACCATTTGACTTTTTCAGGCCCAGCGCTCTCCATGGTAGGCTTGAGTAAGGTTCCACCTCCGCAGATGAACTCTGTAACCAGCCTTGCAGAGGAGACCCTGCAAGGGGGAAGGAACAGGCCTAGCTGAGGACCAAGCAACCTTTTCTCTTCTCGAGCCTTTGACAATGTTCCCTCCCTTTTCTTGCTCTCGAAAAACTTAAATCACTGTGATCAGATTCTGGGACACTTAATGTTATCTTCTCAAATAATTTTGGCTTTTATAAATTCAGAAAAGAAGCCATGACTCATGGGTCTTTTTGCTTTCAGCTCTACCCAAATTCCTAATATAAGGAAGCCCTAAAGGACCTAGATTCCCTGTGACAAAAATTAGGAGCAGGGCAGATAAAGAGAGGACAACTAAAACTATTTTAATCAATTATATCCCATGATGATTACTTTTGTTCATTTGCATGGGATCCTTGGTGTCTTGTTGGATTGATTAACTTATAAAGGGACTGACTAATTCAAAAACTTGGAAAACATCAGCTTTGGGAACAAATGAGGTATATGTGAAAATTTCAATTCTTTAAAGAAGATACAGTTTAAATACCAAACACTGAATAGGAGATATAGGCATAGGCCCACTTGCTAATGCAGGCACTACTTTCTCTCTCTTTGGGAATGCACTGGGTATGGAGGCATTACTTGGTGGATCAATACCTATTAACGGAACACAAAAATAGATACTTAGATGCTAACATTTTTAAAGAATGACTGCGGAGCAATGAAAAAAAAATGTTTTGTTGAGTGCCTTGTGGCTGTATTCAGCACACCAAGGAAATGAACATTGTTGGGACTAATTGTTGGAGTCGGTCCTACTTGACTAGATGGTGGCTCATTTAGCTAAGCACACAGCTCTACACCCCTGCCCCACCTTCCTGCACCTCCAACTTCAGCAGTAAAGTCCTTAATTCAAACATCGGTCTTGTGAGTTCAGAGCAACGGCAAGTGGAGTGTCATTGTGGCATGTGAACAACTGATCAACATAAAGGCTCTAAGGAGATACCAAATACCATTAGAAAAGGCATCTTCCAGAATTAATGTGTATTAATGAAAATTCTTGCTCATTACCCAAAGTTCAAAAAAGAACCATGAAATATTCTCTAGTTTCATTCCCTGACTCTATGCAGCTTGAATATACCACAGCCTTACAAATGATTACCCCAAATCTTCAGACAAAAGAAGTCTATTGAGGCACAAAAACCACCCTTTTGCCTCCCGAGCCATCCCTACCTACTCCTACAGCCTGTTTGAGTCTAGGCTGAAAGAGCCCAAAATTTACCAGTGTAGGAGATAACATCAAATAGCTAATGAGACAAAATTCTCATTTATATTTGGGGAATTTATTTCTATTTTGCTGTGAGATTACTCAACCTGCAAAGAAAGAAACAGTGTACATCACATATCCTTCAAAATAATTCAACACTCTTATTTTTCTACCTATTTTTTAAAGTGTGGGGTTGTATATAACTAAACCATTAAATATATGGCCAATAGTGCATTATTTCATGAGCCCATTGACAAAATGTTATTGAGGTAAGTGTTAAAAGAAAACTGAAGTCCACAGTGGTAAAGAAAATGGCCAAAGGTCACACAGTCAAGCATGGGAAAATCTGATTTAAACCAAATTGTGGCTTTATGATTACTAGGCATTTTAGAATGCTTCAGAATGCTTCTTTCAATTCCCTGTCCCTTCTACCTTTTTCTTAGTTTTGATCCATCAGATTTTGAATGTTACAAAAATATTCCACAGTATTTGCTGAAATAGAGTCAATCTCTTGGTTTCCTTATTGTTTCTGAACTGGTAGCTGGAGTCCTCACGGCTGAATTAACTAGGACATGAAGGCTGAACAAGTTTATAACTTCAGCCTTCATTTGACAACTTTGTGGTCTAATTTCTCCAGTTTAATTAATTAAAGCTCAAAACACTTCAGTGAGATCTGTGTGTTAACCCCAACTCTGAGAATAAATTATTAAAAGAAATGGATGCTAAAGAAATGATTGACACATGTGCTAAGTCAGCACAAACAGACTTTAAGTCATCCTCTACCCCTTACCTTGCTGAAATGTGGTGTCTGGGTGGGAGAAAGGACAGCATAGTTGGATCCTGCTTCCTAGAAACAGTAGAGACTCAGGTTTATCTGTGACTCCTCAGCCCTGTGTGACCACCATTTTGCTCGGTCCATCAGCACTTCTTTCTGTAGGTAAAGCCCAGTCCGGTCTAGACCCCATAAGCATTCTCATCATCATTGTCTTAACTACCATCCTAAAATCCCTTGTCCTCCAGTCTCCAGCCACCTGCATACTAATCACATATGTACCCTTCAATAGACACCTTTCTCCGTTACTAGAGGAAGACTTGAAAATGTGCACCTCTTTCCACTCCAAGCACACGTCGTGCAAGTTTAAGCACTTAATGGCTCAGCAATATTTTAAACTATCTTTTCTGGTTTAATGATCTTGTCCTCCACCCATTCCCAGCCACTCATATCCAGAAAGAAACCTTAAACATTGTTTCTAATAATAATTGCAGAATCTCAATCTCCATCGTCACAATTTCTGACCATCTTTACTTCCCACATTTCTAGCCAACTCCCTCTACTACTCTTACTCAAATAATTTTTAAAACCCCCAGTAACACTCAATCCATTAACTTTAATACATTTTCTCTGTCCATTAACCTCCTCTCATCCCTGCGCCATAGTTATCCCACTAAGATGCCATGACTTGTCATATATTGTTCATCTCCACTCTCAAGAGTGCATTACAATCACTAGGAAAATGCCAGCCCTGGTTATATCTCCACCTACTCAGTGCTTGCTTCAATTGACTGAGTGTGGCTGGAGAAAGACATAAAATCAGAACACCTCATCTTACTTTAAATTTATGACCACAAACCTGAGGTTTGTGTTAAATCATGCTCTTGTTAAATCATGCTCTCCTCTTCCCAAACACACTATGTAGTCACACTTTCTTTTCTCAAACCTCCCCACATTTCTTCTGCTTCACTCTTAGATGAGAACTTTAACTTTATTCTGCTGACAAAATAGAGTAATTTAAAATAGAGATCAAGGGACTGCTACATCCCCTGCTTTTGAAACTCTACATTGCCTCTTTCCTGTTAAAATGATGAACTCTAAGGAAATCTCCTTTGGGGATTCATTGTCTCTCAGCTACATGTGAAAGTTGCCTCTAGAGTCATCCCCTCTCTGCCCTACATCATCTCACTGTATTATTTTCCAAAGATATAATTTGCATGCCACAAAATGCACCAGTTTACAGATTACAATTCATTTGTTTTTAATATTTTCACAAAATTGTGCAAATATTACCACCATATAACTTCAAAATATTTTCTTCATCCCCTAAGGAACCCTTTGCCCATTACTGCATTCCTGTCTCCCCCAGCCCCTGGAAACTACTAATCTTACTTTCTGTTTCTATGAAACTTTTTTGTTCTGGAAATTTCATATAAATAAAATCTTATAATATGTGGCCTTTTGTGACTGGTTTCTTTTACTTAGCATAATATTTTCAAGATTCACTCATGTTGTAGCATGTATTAATAATGCTTCATCTTTTTATAGATGAATCCCACTGTATAGATATACTATGTATATTGTGTATCCCACTGTATAGATATATTACCTATACTATGTATAGGTACCTATTCATCAATTGAACATTAAGATTGTTTCAATTTTTTGGCTATTATAAATAGTACTCATATGAATGTTCGCATACACATTTTTGTGTAGATAAATGCTTTAAATTATCTTGGGTATGTAACTAGGAGTAGAATTGCTGGCCCTAATCTATGTTTAACTTTTTATAGAACTTCTAAAATGTTTTCTGATGGAGCTGCATGATTTTACATTCCCACCAGCAGTGTGTGAGGGTTCTATTCTATCCACATCCTCACTAACACCTGTTATTGTCCATTTTTTTGTTATAAATATTCTAGTGAGTGTGAAATGTTATCTCATTGTGATTTTGATTTGCATTTCCTTAATGACTAATGATGTTGGCATATTTTAATGTTCTTATTGGCCATTGATATATTCAAATCTTTTTGCACATTTTTAAAGTATTTGTCTTTTTATTTTTGAGTTGTACAAGCTCCTTATATGTTCTGAACACTAGACTCATCAGCCATAATTTGCTAGTATTTTATCCCATTTGGGGGATTATCTTTTCACTTTCCTGATGGTGTCCTTTGAAACACAAACGTTTTTTCTTCTGATGAAGTCCAATTTATATATTTTTGCATGTGTTGCTTGTGCTTGTGTCATACCTAAAAAACCACTGTTTAATCCAAGGTCACAAAGATTTATGCCTGTTTTTCTTCTAAGAGTTTTATATTTTTCTTCTTAACTTTAGGTCTTTGACCACTTTGAATTAATTTTTATACAGGCAATGAGGTAAGGGGTTGACTGTATTTTTTTGCATGTGACTATCAAGTTATTACAGCATCATGAGTTGGAAAGTCTTTTCTTTCCTCATGGAATTGTTTGGTAACTCTTGCTGAAAATTCTTGAAAATCAATTGACAGGGAATGTAAAGATTTATTTCTGAGCTCTTTTTTTCGAATCCACTGATGTGTGCGTCTATCCTCATACCAGTACCACAGTATCTTTTTTGCTGTAGCTTTTTAGTTAATCTTCCCACTTTCTTCTTCTTTTTAAAAATTATCTTGACTATTTTGGATCTCTTGCATTTTAGTTAGCTTGTTAATTGCATGCCAACTATTTAGATAACCTAAATGAAATGGACAAAATCCTAGAAACAACAAACTGTCTGAAGTGACTCAGGAAGAAATAGAAAATCTTGACAGATCTATAATAAGAGAGACTGAATTAAAAACCTCCCAAAAAAGAAGAGTCCAGGACTGCAAGGCTTATAACAAAAGAAAAAAAAAGCTGCTGTGATCTTAATAAAGTTTACATTAAATCTGTAAATAAATTTGGGGAGTCTTGCCATCTTAACAATATCAAGCTTTTCAAACCGTGAAGATGTACTTGTCTTTCCACTTACTTAATTCTTTTCTATATTATTGTAAATGAATTTTTCTTAATTGAATTTTTAGCCTGTTCATTGCTAGTGAGTATAAATACAATTGATTTTCACGTACTGATCTTGTAATCTTGTATCTTTCTCCCTTGCTGACCACATTTATTAGCTCTGACAGTTTGTGTTTGTGTATGTGTGTGTGAATTCCTTGGGATTTTCTATATACAAGATCATGTTATCTGTGATGAGAGATAGTTTTACTTTCTCCTTTCCAAACTAGATGACTGTATGTATCTATTTTTTATCCCTGAATTATTCTAGCTAGAACTTCCAATTTTTTTTTTTGGACAGGCTCTTGCTGTCACCCAGGTTGGAGAGCAGTTGGTATGAACACCACTGACTACAGCCTTGGTCTCCTGGGCTAAGTGAGCCTCTTACCCCAACCTAAGTAGCTGAGCCCACAGGCATGTGCCACCATGCCTGGCTATTTTTTTATTTTTTATTTTTTGTAAAGACAAGGTCTTGCCATGTTGCCTAGGATGGTCTCAAACTCCTAGACTCACACGATCCTCCTGTTTCAGCCTCCCAGAGTGTTAAGATTACAGGCTCAAGCCACTGTGCCTGGCCCGCTATAATCTTGAATAGAAGTGGTGAGAGCAGACATTCTAGTAATGATTATGACTAGAATTTAGGAAGAAAGCTTTCAGTTACTCACCATTATGTATGTTGCTATCTTTGGGTTTTTAATAGATGCCCTTAGACAGAGAAAGTCTCTTCTATTTCAAATTTGTTGGGTGTTTTCATCATGAAAGGATGTTGGATTTTGTCAAATGCCTTTTCTGCTTCTATTGAGATGATCATGAGTTTTTTGTCCTTTAGTCTTCAATATGATATATTACATTGCACTTAATATGTTATCTTACTCCCTTCGGTCTTTCAGGGCTCCTGATGAGAAATTCTCTATTAGTGTTATTCAGGATCTCTTGTACATGATGAGTCATTTCTTTCTTGCTACTGTCAAAATTCTCTCTGTCTTTTGGCAGATGATAATGATGTACCTAGGCGTGGATTTCCTTTAGTTTATCCTATCTGGATTTTTTGTGTGTTTTTGTTTCAGTTTCTTGGATGTGTATATTATTGCTTTTTATGAAAGTTGGGAAGTTTAAGGCCATTATTTCTTCAGAATTTTTTTCTGTTCATTTTTCTCCTCCCCTTCTGGGACTCTCATTATACATGTGTTGCTATACTTCATGGTGTCTCACAAGTCTCTGAGGTTCTGGTTATTTTTCTTCATTCTTTTGTTGTCGTTTCCAAGACTAGACATATTAATTGAGCTATCTTGAAGTTTGCTGAATCTTCTGCCAGCTCAAATCTACTGTTGATCCCTTCTAGTAAATTTTTCATTTCTGTTATTATACTTTTCATTTCTGAAATTTCTATTTGGGGAGTGTACAATAATATGAAATTGCCTCCTACATGAAGATGCAAGTAACCACCACTGTAACTGGGATAAAAAACAGCCTATTTCTATTTTTAAATAATTTTTATCTCTTTATTGATAATCTCTATTTGGTGAAAACTTCTTCTCATATATATATATTTTTACTTCTTTAGAAATGATTTACTTTAGTTCCTGGGACATAGCTAATTTAAAATCTTTGCCTAGCAAGTTGAAACTTGGATTTTTTCAGGGGCAGTTTTTTTTTATTTTTTTAGTTTTTGTTGTTGTTGTTTTCCTTTTTGAGATGGAGTTTTGCTCTGTCACCCAGACTGGAGTGCTGTGGCACGATCTCGGCTCACTGAAAACTCTGCTCCCAGGTTCAAGCAATTCTTCTGCCTCAGCCTCCTGAGTAGCTGAGATTACAGGTACGTGCCACCACTCCCGGCTAATTTTTGTATTTTTAGTAGAAACGGGGTTTCACCATGTTGGTCAGTCTGGTCTTGAACCCCTGACCTCGTGATCTGCCCACCTAGGCCTCCCAAAGTACTGAGATTACAGGTGTGAGCCACCGCGCCTGGCCCAGGGGCAGTTTTTATTGATCGCTTTTTCCCTGTGTCCTTTCCTGTTTCATTGAGTGTGTCATAATTCCTTGCTGGAAGCTGGTCATTTAAAACAGTTGTGTATTAGTCTGTTCTCACCTGCTATAAAGAACTATCTGAGACTGGGTAATTTATAAAGAAAAGAGGTTTAGTTGACTCCCAGTTTTGCAGGCTGTACAGGAGTCATGGCTAAGGAGGCCTCAGGAAACTTACTATCATGGTGGAAGGCCAAAGGGAAGCAAGCATTTCTTCACATGGTGGCAGGAGAGAGAGAGAGCGAAGGAGGAGGGGTAGACACTTTTAAATAACCAGATCTCAAGAGAACTCATTCACTGTCATGAGAACAGTGAGGTGGAAATCTGCTCCCATGATCCAATCACCTCCCACCACGTTTCTCCCCCAACACTGGGGATTACAATTTAACATTAAATTCTAGTGGGGACACAGCCAAACCATATCATTCCACCCCCAGACCCTCCCAAATGCATTGAGAAAAGGCCATAGGAGCACATAGAGTGGGGAAGCTCTCTGCAATAAAGGAAGGGGCCCTCACCAGAACCCACTTGGCACCCTGATCTCAGACTTCTAGCTTCTAGAACTGTGAGAAACAAATGTCTGTTGTTTGAGTCACCCAGTCTATAGTATTTTGTTATGGCAGCCTGAGAAGACTAAGACAGCTAATAAACTCCTTCATGGAGTGTATACTCCTTGAAGGAAGGACCTTGTGAGTATGGTTTATTGCACTATCAGCCTGGTATATGAGAGGCACAGATTCCTATTTGTTGACTGAGTACCGGCAGCCTGGAAACATGCTGCGGTTTTCAGTCTTTCATGTTCTCAGACTGTAATCACTGGCTTCTGCCCTCCTACAGTGGTGACTTGCATTTTGCACTCCCTCCTTCTGGTGGGAAGACTAACTTTCAGCCTAAGTATAAGGTCAAAAGGATCAAGGACAGAAGCTCTAGTTTTACAAAGCCCTGAACCACAGTAAACACCCTGTTGGTGGTGATTCACTTCCTGATCACACCACTGATGCCTTGTGACTCTTTGATCCATAATGCATGTTCTGGCTCCTGCCCTCTGCCCAGTTCTGCAATAATACGAGAGCTAGTTCTTCTGATTATAGTACAGCCTGCCCCTTGTGGGTACCCAAATTTTTTCTCCTGCCTTCTCTCACTGCGTTTAATTCCCAGAAAAGAGCCTTCTCTATCACTTGATTTTTCTACTGCCCTCAGTGTAAATGATTAGGGTCCCACTAGAAACTAAGTAGATGACTATTTCTCATACCCGGTGTTAACCTTTAAAGCCATTTCTCAGGTGGGCAACAGTCTGTGGGCATTACTTCTGTGGGCATTACCATCTTAAAATACGAACATGACCCTTCTCAGGGGTACCAATTTCTGTGCCATTTTCTTGGGTTCCTGGACAGTTAGCCTCCCATACCTGGGTTTCCATAGTGGCTTGACAAGACTTCTAAGGTGGCAGACTTGGTGACAGCAGTAGCTTTTCCCCAGACTGCCCACCACCTTCATGCATCTCTTCACTGTTTTCCGCAGGAAGCAGGACGGCCATTTTCAGAGGGGCCCCCAAATGTCCCACAATTTCAGCCAGTGCTTCCACAGTGGTTGTGCAGGTAATGCCACCATGGAGACTTCTGCTACCTCACTGCTACATTGCCCTTGTGAATGTAGATCCCCACTTGTCAATACATTTTCCTGTAATTTATGGTTTGGAGTTTTTCATTTGTTTATTTTGTCTGCTTTTTGTTTTTTTTCTATAACCTCATATTAGAAGTGATTTATTGTTGTTGTTGTTTCTTTAATTTCATACTAGAAGTGAGGCTCAGAGTTCTATGAGGTCAATACCTTGTTTAGTTTCTGTTTGGGCTATAATTTGTTTCAAAATGGCAGACTGAACCACAATTACAGACTAATGTGTATAAGACCAATTTTATACCGTTTGGAATTTTAAAAAAGAAAATGACCCCTTCCTTAATGCTAGAAGTTTATTTCATATTCTTAAGCTGTGGAGCAGGTAGACAGGCAGATAGGCACATGCAAAATCTCACACTGTTGGGGTCAAGGACAGTTCTAGGTAGTGTCAATGCCTGCTTACTTGTCCATGTCTTCCTTAGACTGTAAGTTCCTTAAGGGCAGGAACCTTACTTCTACTGTGTCTCAACACTCAGCACTGCCTAGTGTATAGCAAACAGTAAATATCTGTTGCCCAAATGACTGGCTCAGCAAAAACTACATATACAATCATATATGTATCTTTTGCATATGAATTTTCCTTAGAATTCAGTGAGGGCTTAGAAAAAGCTTAGAGAAGGAAAGAGACCAAAAACATTTGCTTCTCCTGGGCCTGAGGAAATGTCAAATTGTTGACACTCTCCTTCTCACCCTCAACTTTCTGCCTTCCTTCTTCCCCTTCTGCTACTCTGGGTACTTTATTAGTCTGTCCTTCTGAGGCAATTCGCTCTAACCAGAATATTTTTATTCACCTCCCAACCCAACACCAGTCAAAAGTCTGTGTCCTGGGTGCCCCTGCTCTCCTTGAAAGACACTGGGAAATGGTGATGTCACCTTTCCAGGTAATAGATTTGCATTTTCCTGGAATGCTTTGGGGGTCATAATGTTTTACCCCAAAGCAATTCATTTAATGGTGCAGCCACGGCCACCGAGGGAGTTATTTTGAGACAGACAATCCTTTCTTCAACTTGTTTTTGAAAGCCTACTCAATTTGATCCTACTTAATATGTAAACTTATTTTCATGTTCATTTGAAGGAGACATATTAGGTAATTATTCATTCCAATCAAAACATTCTTTCTCTATAATCTTAGCTGTTTTTGTTTTTTTTTAACTAAACACAGGATAGATTTTAAAAGTTGTTTAAGCCTGTCAAAGGAAAAGATAATAAACTAGATAAAAGAGACTCTCTTGGTAATATTAACGCCTCAAGTCTTCTATCTTTGCTACTAAATACAAGTTGTATTTCAAACAGCCTCAGGTTACAAGGACGATGACTAATGAATTATAGAGGAAGGTAATTAACTTCCTACATTCCCTGGAAGCTTGCTTTGTGAGAACCTCTCTGACACTCATTTATAGAAGACTGTAACTTCTGATTAGCATTGTTAGGAAAACTGCCCACTTCTTTTCTATTTTCAGGATTCTTTCAGACTGGGGGTGTAGCTCCAGCAGGCTGTGGAAATGCTGGAGCTGATCAGAAAAGGAAGTGTGAAGACAGTGTCAGAAGTCATTTTGCTATTAACCAGCAAAGGTGTTGAGGGTATGTTTTTTCAACTCTCTTTGTCATGAATTTCGTTATTTGTAAAATGAGGGGGTGAGACACAATGACCTATGAGTTTGCTTCTCTACCTTCCATTCAGTGATCTGAGCTTTCTCATCCAAGGCAAATAAAATATTGTAGTGTTGGGTGGTACGTGTGGGTTTAAATACATTTAAAACAAACCTTAACAGACTTTCTTACCTGGATAGCTTCCTTTTATGACTTGTTGGGCACTAAGGAAGGTGAGTGACAGGTTTTCCTTATGCAGTTGACATACCGAAAAACATCAATGTGTGGACTGGAATCAAAACATAGTTTTATTTTTATCTTTATTCAGAGGTGGTAGTCTTTTGCCTATGAGAATCTTTCTTTTTTTTTTTTTGAGACAGAGTCTCACTCTGTCACCCAGGCTGGAGTGCAGTGGCGCCATCTCAGCTCTCTGCAAGCACCACCTCCCGGGTTCACGCCATTCTCATGCTTTAGCCTCCTGAGTAGCTGGGATTACAGGTGCCCACCACCACACCCGGCTAATTTTTTGTATTTTTAGTAGAGACGGGGTTTCACCATGTTAGCCAGGATGATCTTGATCTCCTCATCTCGTGATCCGCCAGCCTCGGCCTCCCAAAGTGCTAGGATTATAGGCGTGAGCCACCCTGCCCGGCCACCTATGGGAATATTTCTTTCTGCAGGTTCATGATTTTCCCCTCACTGTTAGGAAACAGTGCAACATTTCCTTAAGAAACAAATGCTCTCAATTCAGAGTTTATGATGTCCAACTCCTTGTGATCATCAAAATGACACAATTAACTTCAGGATAACACCTTTTTCCCTCTGCCAATTGGGATCCACTTCTCAGAACAGGGAGCAAGGTCCTGTTGACTTTCTCTATCACTTGTTGATTATTCCAAGCAAGGTCCCAGTGGGGAAGGCAGATGGGAGAAAAATAATAAGAAGCTTTGTGCATTGCGGGCCCCCGCAGTTGGTAAAGTGGACTGTGTCTTCCATAAAGTCCTCAGGAGGACCTCTTGAAGGCTTCCTGCTGGAACCCTCCCTCTTGCAGTTTCCTTGATCCAAGGGGAAACATATTTAATTTGAGTGGCCAAGGAGACTCCTTTCTCAGCCTTTGGTCACCTGATGTTGTGCACTTCCTAAAATCTTTTCCCTGTAGGGATCTCCTTACCCCTTCACCTGGCCAGATTGGGAGGAACTCTAGACAGCCCCACCACAGCTTCCCACCACAGCCTCCTCACCATGGGAAAGCTCATCTGTTGCCCCATGCAAACTCTGGGAGACCAGCCAAATCTCAATACATAATTTTTTAAGCCTATTCTTTTTCTCAACATTTCTGGAGCAGGCTGAGTCTACAGCCCATAGTTGCTTTCCCTTTTCTTTCTTGTGAGTCAGGCCCCAGTCTCCCGTGTCTCCCAATGTCAGGGAACAGCATGTCAACTCTTTCTGAGTGGACACTTTGGAAGCTACCCACTGCCTTGGAGGCCTTCGGGCAGGTGGCCCACTTTTGCCCTCTGACAGCCCTAGATATTCTCCCAAAGAGGAAGATGGGAAAACAGCAAGACAACAGGTTTTTCAAAATAAAATTGTATATATACACACGTAAATGTCTTTTACTAAACCTCTTCCTCAAAGCTTCCCTCTGATTCTTTTGTACCTTTGATCTTACTGAAGTCTCCAAAAATTGAGGGATTTTCATTAACTCTATCAATTCTGCATTGAGAAGTGGTGAACAGGTTCATCTTTCCCTCATTTTTGTAATCTGATATGTATTGTATTGGTGCTTCAATTGAAACCAGTTATAGAAAGAGTCTCATTCTAACAACCTGTTATAGTTATGTTGAGGCCATGGCTAATATTTGTGATTAGAAAAACATATTTGGAAAGATAATGAATGAAACAATGGAGAATATTTTAATTGCCCTAATACAAACATATATTTCTATAGTTTTATTTTTGAGTCTATGTAACTAGACTTCTTTTATAGCTGTAATCTGATTGTACATGTGCTTTTGCAATCTATTCTTATAAAGTTATTCCTTACAAACCTTTTGTTGAATCATGCTTGGAATTTTAATTGGTGCATATTATCCTGTATATTTTGGTGCCGTTTATTCATCAAAGACTCTTCCAATGCCTATTTTGTGGCCAATGCTGACTTAGATACTAGAGTTGCAAAAGTTAAAAGAACTGAAATAAAACCTCTATTTAGGAGGCTGCAAATAATTCCAATGCAATACTGTATTTGCCATAGGACAGTTAGCTACATGAATTGAGGGTAGAGAATAAGATGCATCTATGTTTTTGAAAGGAAATTAGGAAGGAACCACACAGAAGGTGTTGGAAGATGGTGGAGGATGCGTGGGAGGCAGACAGGCAAGAGGAGGCCTCCTTGGTGGATGGAACAGCTTGTGCTAATGCATGGGCTTTATTTATGTCTGTTGGAAAAGGTGTGAATGTGTTTTTCTTCTCAAAACTGTCATTGAATTGTTCTAAGATTACTTATTAAATAATCCTTTCTCTTCAAGTATAGACTTATGTTGAAAAGCTTGCTTTATCATATATTAAGTTAATTGTGTTGTTTGGTTTGGTCTACATAAAGTCTCTCCATACAACTCCAGGGATTTATAATTTTATTTGGGGGCCAGAACCACACTTCTCCAAGTAGTGCTGCTTTTTAATCTTTTCAAGTACTGAATAAGCTAACCTGCCTTCACAGTTTTTTGCCAAGCAATTCTTTTCTAAATTGTACTAATTCTAATAGAGTCTTAAAGGAACCTAGTTCTCTTTTGATATTTTAAGACGGCAAAAATATTTTTGATATTTTGAAACACTTGGAGACAAAATTGCATCAAATGTTTAGCCCAAGTAATCACTGATTTTATTGCATTCATTGCAGAGGACTTTGGCTTTAAATGAAAATCTTACTCAAAAGGCTTGAAGCCAAATCCTATAGATTTCTTGAAAATGTTTTGTTGCTGTTATTGCTGGTGTTTTATTTAGTTTAGGTTTGTTTCTTCACACAAGCCTAAATGCACATACCTTCATGGTCTCTTAACTGATTTCAAAATATCTGAGCTGTTTTTTAAAGCATGAATTTTAGTCTAAATCTTACAAATTGTAATTTGATCTATTGAGCAAAATCACCAGATAGTTGCCTACTTATATACTTTACATATGGAGTTATTCTTATGAGTATTTGAAGATGGTTAAGCCCTTGATTTTATGCTCTCTGTTGAGTTTGTATAGATTTAGTTACACAGATTATTTTTCTCTCCTTGCTCCTAAATCTCTGAAGAAAATATACACACACAAAACAACATACATGGTAGAGGCCCCATTCTGAGCCAAAGTTAAGGTTCATGGATGGCCCCCAAATACCTGATACGCTAATGGGGTGGGCCCTTAGGGGTTGCCTGATATGAGGACCACTGGTGATACGTGAATGAGGAGGAGAAGATGGCAACATACCCTCAGGTATGGTACAGATAGCCTGGAATCTTTCACCACCTTTGGAGAGTAAGAAGGATAATCATTTTCAAAAGGTTTATGCCATGCAATACATGGGCCCCAGCAATACTGCCAAAGTGACAGAATGGCTTTGGAACTTCAACTTGCTCTGGAGTAACTCCAGGCACAGATGTAAGTAAGCATTGTTGTGAGGCATATATGAAGTTACATCTCTAGGTGGCCTTGCATACAACTTACATGCATGTGTGCAGATGGGGGGAAGATTATGATATATGCCACATGACAGCAGACTCCACCCCAAGAAAACTCAGGTGAGACCAGTCTAGGGCTCTGTACTCTAACTGCATGTGGTCTACAGGGTCTCAAAGTCTTGAGAATCCCTCTGGATTAATAACCAGGGGAAATAACCTGTTGCTACTAATAATATGTGTTGATACACAGATCTGACAGAAGATGGATTAGATTTAAACACCATTTGAATAACTTACAGTTAGTAAATATTAACTGAACTACACTGAACATTTTCTTGAGTTCTGTAATTCTAAAAGATTTTGAAATTTTCCTAAAATCAAAACAAACAAATAGGTAACCCTAAATATTTTGAGAAACTGGCAGCATCATGTAGTAGGAAACTCATTGAATTGGACTCAGAGGGTGTTATTTATGTATTTATTCATTTTTATTCATTCATAATAATTGTACATATTTATGGAGTACATGTGATATTTTGATACATGTATACAATTTCTTTTTTTATTATTATACTTTAAGTTTTAGGATACATGTGCACAACGTGCAGGTTTGTTACATATGTATACATGTATACAATTTCTAACAATCAAGTCAGGGTAATTAGGATACCCATCGACTCAAACATTTATCTTTTTTTTGTGTTGGGACAATTTCATATCTTCTCTTCTAGCTATTTTGAAATATACAATAAATTATTGTTCACTTCAATCCACAGAAGGCATTATTTCTAGTACAGATGCTTCTTGAATTACGATGGGGCTATGCTGTAATAAAGGCATCATAAGTTGAAAATACGGTAAGTCAAAATTGCATTTTTGGTTTTTTTTAGACAGAGTCTCACTCTGTTGCCAGGCTGGAGTGCAGTGGCGCGATCTCAGCTCACTGCAACCTCCACCTCCCGGGTTCAAGCAATTCTCCTGCCTCAGCCTCCGGGGTAGCTGGGACTACAGGCGCGTGCCGCTCCACCCAGCTAATTTTTTTGTGTGTTTTTTTTTTAGTAGAGACAGGGCTTCACCATGTTGCCCAGGATGGTCTCCAAAGTGCTGGGATTACAGGCGTGAGCCATCACGCCCGGCCCAAAAACGCATTTTATACATTGTAGAATATCTGTTGTTTGGTCTTATGATTGCGTGACTGACTGGGAACTATGGCTTAAGACAGCTGCATCACTAGCCCAGGAAAAGATCAAAATTCAAAATTTGAAGTACAGTTTCTACTGAATGTGTATTACTTTTGCACCATGATAAACTCAAAAACATCATAAGTAGAACCATCTTAAGTCAGGGGCTGTCTGTATAAGTTCTGTTGCTAACTTGAGACACTCATTTCACCTCTCTGATCTCATATGACTTATTTACAAAGTGAAGGACTTACAAAATGTGCCACGAAAGTAAATTATAGTCAGTTTCATGTATATAATTGGAAAATTCTTCAATAAAATACTAACAAATAGAATCTAACAGGGTATTAAGGAATAATGCATCTCGACCATGGAGGGTTTATTTTAGGCACAGAAGAAGGATTCAAGGTTAGGAATTCTGTTAATAGAGTTTATTGCATAAATATTTTAAAGGAGAAAACCAAATGATTGCCTTTATAAATTTCAAATTGTATTTGATACTATTTAGCAACCATTCTGATAAAAGAAAACAAACCTCTGTGGATTGTAGATCCCTTTTTATCTTGATAAAATCTAGAAATCAGTAACAAATAGTAATGAAGGACTTAAGACATTTCTATTATAGATAAGACTAAGAGAAGGATACCCACTGGGGTAGCTAGTCTGCAAAGGTAGCACTCAATGGACACTCCTCCTGGTATAATGCCCATGTGTAGTCATTTCCATATTGAATCTGACTAACCTGTGACTTCCTAACAAAGCAGAAGATTTGTTAGCAGAAGTATTGTGGTGGCAATCCCAAGGTTATACCTTAAAAAGACCTAACACCACATACTTTTCTGTGCTTAGAAGCCTTATGCCACGTAAGACATTAAGACTTCTGACTACTCTTCTGAAAAGAGAATCCACGGGCAGAGACTCTGCAGGGTGAGATGCCATGGGGAGACAGAAGCACATGGAATAGCACCTATAAGCCAGACATGTGAGTGATGAAGTCAAAACATTAAGCAAAACCTGCTATTTTATATTTCAGTGCCTGGGCTGTAGCCCGATTAGCCAGAGTAATTAAATCATCATGGCATAGGTACAAGATTAGGTAAATAAATTAGGTAACATAACAGAGCATCCTGACACAAACTCAAGTACCTAAGGGAATCTAATATATATCTATACATATATATGTGTATATTTACATATGTAAATATACACATATATCTAAATGAGAATCAAATTGGTGGAGACAACATGAGTCATGCATGCAATAAATGTTGCTTGGACAATTGGCATGCAGACGGACATAAGGAAAAATGTAGACTTAGTATCCCATCATAAACAAAAATAAACTTCTGATGCATAAAATATTTCTATTTTTTTTAATTAAACTATTTAAATACTAGAGGAAAACAGGGAAATATTTTCTATAATCTAGGGGTGGGAATGCTATTATAAGCAATTAAAACCTCAGAAACCATAAACTAAATGATATAATGAAATTGACTACAGAAAAAATAAAAACAAACTCTTTGGCATGGCAAAATCACACTACAAACAAAATTCAATGCCAGACTGGGGGAAATATTTGCAACCTGTTTGACAGATAAATGGGCAAAATACTTACTATACAACAATTTTACAATTGAACAGAATATACAATTTTATTCTTATAAATCATTGTGCAAATGATGAATATTCCATAAAAATATGAGAAAAGGCTATAAATAAGCATTTCACAGATGCGGAAAACAAATATCTAGTAAAATTATTAATAACATAAAATGCAAACTATAATGAGATTGTATTTGTTTATTTGTTTATGCCAATATTAAATGTTTTGAAGAGTAAGAACATTTCCTTTAGGAAATGGTCACTCTCAAATTGTTCTCTGGGGTTCAAATTTTAATATCTCTTTCTAAAAATACTTTTTATTGAAGAATAACACACATAATGAATAGTATTTAAAACTGAAATGTCCTTCTTCATAAAGTATCATCAAGCAAGCATTTGTGTAACTACCATAAAGCCAGGAAATAAATAGCCAGCATCATAAAAGCCCACTTTCTGGCACTTTTTGAGGTAACTAGTATTCTAATTTCTAATACCATAGTTCAGTTCTACCCATCTTTGAGTTTTATATAAGCAGGCTTATTCTTTTATATGTGCCTCGTTTTGCTCAATATTATGTTTGTGAGACTTACTTTTGCCATCACATGTAATTGCAATTCTAATGTATTTATTGTTGATTAAAATATCACTCTGTGAATATACACAATTTACCATTCTAGTCCTAACATTTGAGGTGTTTTTAGTTTTTTGGCCATTATGTGTAAGGATGCTGTGGACATTCTTGTATATGTCTTTGTGTCTCTATACAAAGCAATTCTATCCAGTTTATACCTAGGACTGGAAGTGCTTACTCATAGGGAATGACTATGTTCAACTTTATTAGATAATGCCAGACTGTTTCCCAAAGTTGTTGTACTAATTTACATTCCTACCAGCAATGCATAAGCATTCAAGGTGCTCCACAATATTATCAACACTCGATAATATTGCTCTTCTTAACTTTAGCCGTTTTGGAATGTGTAGAGCTTTAGTTTTCATTTTCCTTATGACTAATGAAATTCAGCACCTTTTCAAATGTGTATTAACCATCTGAGCTAGTTTTATAGACAAGGGCTTGTACAAATACGGCAAGTCCTCAAATAACATTGTTTTATAATAACCTTAAGAGAAAAAAAAGTCAATTCCCAGCTGGGGTCACTGTCCATGTGGAGTTGACATGTTCTCCCCATGTCTGCATGCATTTTCTCCATGTCCTCCAGTTTCCCCCCACATCTCAAAGATGTGCACGTTAGATGAATTGGCGGTCTAAAGTGTCCCAGTCCGAGTGAATGTGGGTGTGGGTGTGAGTGTGCCCTGCGATGGGATGGTGTTCTGTCCAGGGTGTATTTCCACCTTGCACCCTTAGCCCCTGCAGAGGCTCCAGCACCTGAGACTCTGAACTGGAAAAAGTGAATGAAGTTATCTTGTTTTTATTAATCTTTCTTAAATGTATGTGTAGCTCACATTTATTTCAATGTTTAATATTAAATGTATTTTGGTCTTTTTTTAGAAGTTTGGTGATTTTTTGTGATCAGTAATATGCCAGGAACTGAACTCTTACTTATATCAATTCACCTATGGTAAAATTGGTTTTGTTATATTTTATTTTTTGTTTAAAGTCACAGCTTCCATGATCCTATCAAAGACATTAAGTGAGGGCTTATTACACCTTGTTCATTTTGGATTGTCTGTTTTTCTTATTGAGTTATCAGAGCTCATCAGATATTCTGTATACAAGCCCTTTGTCTTAACAGTGTTGCAAATATCTTCTCCCATTCTGTGGTTCTTTTTCTACTCTTTTAATGCTTTTAATGGTGTCTCTACATAAAATTCTTGGTTTTTTTTTTTCTTTGAGGCTTTCACTCTGTCACTCTGGCTCTAGTGCAGTGCTGTGATCTTGGCTCACTTCAGCCTCAACCTCCTAGGCTCAAATGATCCTCCTGCCTCAGCTTCCCCAGTAGCTGGGACTATAGGCATGTGCTACCATGCCTGGCTATTTTTTTTTTTAATTTTTTGAAGAGATAGGGTCTTTCTATGTTGCCCAGGTTGGACTTGAACTCCTGGGCTCAAACAATCCTGCTGCCTTAGTCTCCAAAAGTGCTGGAAATACAGATGTGAGTCATCTTGTCTCATCTTAGCTTTAATATAATACAAATATTTTCTCATTTACTCCATGCTTTTTGTATTTTACTTAAGAAATCTTTTCCTGTCTCAGGTCATGAAGGTAATCTATATTGTCCTTTAGAACTGAGCTGTCTAATACATTAACAACTAGCTGCATGTAACTTCTACGAATGCATCGAAGTTAGGTTAATTGAAATAAAATAAAATGAAAACTTTAGTTCCTTGTTCATATTAGCCATGTTTTTAAGGGCTCCATAGTCACAGGTATAGAACATTTTCATCATTGCAGAAAATTATACTAGTCAGATATAATAATTTGCAGAACAATTTATAGAGTAGAATTCTATTTTTAAAAAAACAAGTATCAAAACTACAACACTATCTGCATGTGTCCAAATTTGTATATGTATATAAGAAGTCTGGAAATAGATACATCAAATGCCAACTAACAGCAAATTGGAAGGCTTTGCGTGACCCACAAAAGCAAATAATAAGCAAACATGTTGCAATATCTGTCTGAATGAGAGTTTAAAATGTACATATCTTGGTTAATGAGAAATACATTAGAAATTTTTTTACTTTTTATTTTTTAATTAGAAATATCAGTTTGCAGAACTGTTGCACACAATTTTCTTGGTGTGTATTGTTCAGATCCAAGGGTGTCATTTTTACGTGAACAATAAAGAGGGCTGTGCAACCCTGTAGATGAGAAATCATATATCTGGAAAAAAAGGCCTTTTTCAGTTCTGCTGCCAAAGTAGCCTGGAAGCAGGTTTCATCTTGTCCCCAATACACGTGTGGGACAGCCTGAGGCTTATATTTGGTGTTTAATGTTATTTTCCATTAAAAGGAAATCGAGATCCTTGGAGAATGGCTGACTCAACATCTTGGGGCTTGAAAAAGTCAACCTGGGAGTAGAACATCTTGTTTTTGCCAGAATGTGAGGATTCTGTGAGAAAATCCCTGAGTATTTCTTTTAGGAGCAGGCATGCACCAAGTTGTAGCAATTCCATCAAAAAGCCTAAAAACAAATGAAATTTAATAAAATGCACTGGATGATAGGTATAAAACAAAAATTAAAATATAATCATATGTGACTGTTCTTGTTAATTACAATGCCTATGGGATAGTTGATATAGATGAATGAGTGTTGTTCCTATGAAGTATATATTGAATTTTTCTTTACCTATGTAGGCAAGAATGGGTAGATTAAGGAATTGTGAGCAAGCAAGATATTTCTGGGAAAAGAAGAGATTTTATTAAGAATCAGAAGGACAGGGAATAACCAGGTTGTTCCAAAGAGTGTATCAATATGACGGACAAGCAGAGGGAGAAAGCAGACTCCTTGGACTGGATTCTCATCTCCTGAATTGAAAAACCCTAGATAAGCCTTCTAATAATATGTGATTAAAGCATACCCATGTTTCCAAAAATGCTAACAAACTATATCAAAATTGTGAATAAATTTGAGAGGAAAATGAGCTTTGCAATTCAGGCCAGGGAGAAAAAAACAATCTAAAATTTTGTCTTTGTTTTGTTTGAAGACATGAGCTTGAAAAGTCCATTTATAAGAGAGGTTTTATTGGAAAAAGAGGGTGTTTTGAGGATCTATCTAGATTTGAGAGACCCTGGAAGACACAAGCAAGTCTCATGCCATGACCAGGGATCAGTTAATTAGGTCAGAACCTATCATCCTAACAGGTTTGTGTGAGAAAGCACAGTATTGTTACTTATCTATCAGGGTAAGTAAAAAGTGTAGAAACAAATTTTGAAACCATGCTGATACTCTGTTTTGAAGGTGATTGAACAATTAAAAGGGATTGATAAATTAAACTCTTGATTGTACTGAGATGGTTTAGAGAATTTTGTTAATTACATTTAAATCAAGTTTTGAATATTTAAGATATTTCATGAAATGTAGAAATAAATATTTGTGATGTTTGAATGTTTGGAAACATTGTGTTAAGTAGATTTACAGATTTTAATAAACTGAATGTTAAATAAAGAAGCACAAGCCAGGGTCAGTGGTTCACGCCTGTAATCCCAGCACTTTGGGAGGCTGAGGCGGGCAGATCACATGAGGTCAACAGTTGGAGACCAGCCTGGCCAACATGGCAAAACCCATCTCTACTAAAAGTACAAAAATTAGCCAGGCATGGTGGCAGGTGCCTCTAATCCCAGCTACTCAGGAGGCTGAGGCAGGAGAATCGTTTGAACCTGGGAGACGGAGTTTGCAGTGAGCAAGATGGCCCCACTGCATTCCAGCCTGGGCGACAAAAGCAAGACTCAGTTTCAAAAAAAAAAAAGAAGCACAAATTAAAGTATTTTTCATGTCCAGCCTTGGTGTGTTCATAAAACAAAAGCTTACTTGTGACCAAACAAAAGTACAGTTAAGAGATATTTGGAGGGAGTCTCTTTGTGGTGATGAGACAGTTTTTCATCCCAGTTATGGTGGTGGTTACTTGCATCTATATGTAGGAGGCAATTTCATATTATTATACACTCTCCAAATATAAATAAAAATTTTTAATTAATTAATCAATTTTTTTTAAATTTATTTTTGAGACTGGGTCTCCCTTTATGGCCCAGGCTTAAGTGCAATGGCGTGATCTTGGCTCACTGCAAATTCCATCTCCTGGGTTCAAGCGATTATCCTGCCTCAGCCTCCTGAGTAGCTGGGATTACAGGTGTCCACCACCACTCCTGGCTAATTTTTGTACTTTTAGTAGAGACAGGATTTTGCCATTTTGGCCAGGCTGGTCTCAAACTCCTGACCTTGGGTGATCTGCCCCCCCAAGTCTCCCAAAGTGCTGGAATTGCAAGCGTGAGCCGCTGTGCCTGGCCAGCAAATAGTTTTTAAAGAGAACCTGTAAAACCTGAAGAAATCCGAATAATGTCTGTACTTCAGTTAATAGTATTATATTAATGCTGATGTCCTGGTTTTGATGTGTACCATGATTATGCAAAATATTATCATTGAGGGAAACTGGGTGAAGGGCACATGGAAATTCTGTACTATTTTTGAAACTTCTTGTGAATCTTAAACTATTTCAAAATAAAAATATCATAAAAATATATACAGAGATATTAGTAACTTCATAAAGAAAAGGCATAGGCTGTTCTAGTGGTGCAAGCACGTGCATCCCTTTGCCTCATTTGGATGCTCTGCATGTGATCTCAGGTATTGGCAAGATGTCAGATAGATCTTGCTGAGTTGGCTAGTCCAGCTTTGTTATTTGTTGTTGCTATTAAGACTATTATAGGATTTTAAGACTATTATAGGATTTAATGCAACAGGAAACAGCTATAAGCATAGATACTACAAAACGGTCATCTATGTTTATATACGGCAATTCTGCCCTTTGAATGGTGCCTCCTTATAAACTAATCTTCAGGCATCTTCCTAGATCATGTCTTTCCACATAAAAGCTTTTCGCTATTAAAGTTGCCACACTCCCATTTAAAACCACTCATTTCTTCTCCTTGCACTTAGAAAGCAAACGAAGCTCCGCACAATGCTTCAATGACCTATAAAATCTGCCTACTGTTGACATTTGTAATCTCGTGTTGTGCACTCCCCCTCTTCCTCACAGCATCATAGATACAGAGGCCTCTTCGATGTTGCTAGAACATACCCAGCGTGCCCCTGCCTGAAGGGCTCTGCATTTGCCGCTCCCTTTCCCATGCAGTCACACACTATCTAAAATGACCTTGCTTGTCACTCTCTCTCTCATCAACTAATATTATTTTCTATATCAATGTATTTATTTTTTTCTCCCTGTCTTAATTCAGAGCCTAGCATATAATTGTTGCTCAATAGACATTTTTTTGAATAAATGCATGCATTAATGAATGAATGAACGCTCCTATTAATGGTGCTTATTCTGGGAAATATGACTGAGAGTGAGAGGACTCATTCTACTTCTTACACTCCAGGCCAATATGATATTCTTATACCAAGTATAAGCTAATTTTGTAACCGAATTTTTAAAAAATACATGCGCATACACGTTTGTACTTAGAATAGATGACTTCAAAGGTAATTTCCATCTTCAGCATTTTATGTTATGTTTTCCACATTATTCTCTTAAGATATAAGGAAGAAGTATAGCACAGTTTAAATGGTAAGGTGTCAAGACAGAATCAACGTATTCCATTTTTCAATTATGAATTACTGCAAAAGCATGAATCAATGTCAGTATCTAAGAGCTTTCCAGATATCCCTTAATATAGAGATTAATGTGTGCACCTGTGTTTTCACCCTTAATTCCTATAAAGATTAGGTCAAGAACATCAATTCTCTCTGGCCACCAATCAGGCTTTGGAGAAAATAGAGGCAATATCATTTTGGAGGGAGGAAGTGGGCGGTGAAGCAGTGTGACGAATGTTTACAGATGGATTCTCCCCTTCTCCATCTGGCCTCTGCATATGAGAATGCAGAATATGTGCTCCTGTTTCTTGGCCCTCACTTTGAGGGTAATTACTGTTAACTTTGAATGATCTGACTTATCTGTTGTGAGGTAGACAGATAAGGGTTCAAAAGGAAAAATTATTAAAATTTGGTATGCCCTTCCCTTTTTTGTAAAGTATTTAGGAAGCCATCAAAGATACAGAAAATATGCCAAGACAAGATAAAAGCAGAAGAAAAGGAGAATGCCAAGAGGGGCATGAACATGAAATGAAACCAGAAATGAGGGTTCAACACAATTTCTGTGTCTCTCGGACACCTACACTCTTGTAAGTAGGGTGTATACATTGGCTGTAACATTTCTCAAATCCAGTTTAGAAATGAAAACTAGATAAATTATACCTTTTGCAATATTTCTAACATAAGTTATATCAAAGAAGTTGTTTCGTCAATTCACATCTATTCCTGATAGAAAAGCAGAAAGGACTTTCTCCTGAAAGTCTCTGAAAAATGGGTGTTATTCTTAATCTCATTTTTGCAGGGTATTTAATCTCATTGCTTTTATTTACATGAGGCACTTGCATAATTCCAAGATGCAATTAGGTTAAAACAATTCTATGGTGATGAGGGTGATGGTGGGTGTGGAGCGGGGTGGAGGTTGTGAAGGACACTTTAAAATAAATACATGTACCTTTAAAATAATCACATGCATTTTCTTTTCTTCAGTCGTTCCAGGATGGGAATTGGCAGGAGTACTTTTTTTTTTTTCTGTACCAAATTAGAATCTGCCCCTAGGACTGAGGAAAACAGAGATGGGGAGAATGATAGTTAAAAGCCAATAAGAATCATTTATTTCCACCTCACTGGTCAGACATATTTTGGGTGTATGAGTCAGCACAGTGTGAGAGGAATGTTTGGGCTAGACTTTATCAGAAGTTATGTAAATTTTTCAGACTGATGAAAGCTATCCTGGCTAGTTATTTGAGGCTTTGGGTAGAATCAGGGCTGAAAACGTTGTGGAGCTGAACTTATTTTGTGACCGGGACAGCTCTGACTGGGCAACTTCTCTGTTCTGAAATCCCCTTTCTGGAGTTAATAATATTGTTTTATGCCTAAATTGCTTAGTTTGGTCAGAACCTATGTTTTGTCAACTCTGAAATATCTGACAAAAGATTTCAGCCTTTCAAAGCAGTCTTCCACATCAGATCAGACACTCAGGGCATTTGCTGGCTGAGAGGAGGTTAATGAACTGAGTGCATTCTATGTTCTTGAATGTATGTGATTCTTAAGAGGAGAAGGCAAAGATCAAGCTGTATTTTCTATCCTCAGAAAGCACAGAATCTGGTGGCAAGGACAGGCATGGATACAACTCTCACAGAGTAAAGTAGATTGTGATCATTGCAGGACAAGCACGGAGATTTGGGGGCACTGAAGAGAAGAATGAAATTGTAGGGAAGGTTCTTGTATGCCTCTTTTATTGAGGGGCCTATCATTTAGCAGACACTTTAGCAGGCACTCAAAATATGCTAGACAGATGAATAAATAGAAAAGATATCAACTGTGCAAGAAAGAGTAGACTATGAAGATGTAGAGATAAGTAGAAAAGACGTTTGAGGCAGGAGAATTACATAGTGGTGAAACAAGCTTGGTGAGCAACAGCATCAGCTAATACTGGGTGAGGAATATTGGCCTGGAATATTGTCAGAACAAGACAGTATTCTTGGACCCATTAATTTTCAAAGAAACATCTGTATTTCATAGTCAAAAATGAGTTTGGGAGCACATATAAGCCCTTGAAAAATAAAGACGGACAAATGCGGTTAGAAGATTGAGGTTTGTTAATATAAGAAATATAAATAGGATATTGTAATGTAATATATGGTGTGATGTGATGATGTGATATAAAGCCAAGGTTTTCTAAGGAAGACTACTGTGCCTACCATATTGCTGCCCCCTACCTTTGGCAGGCATGGGGAGCTAAAGATAATATATCATCATGATGCTTGCGCAGCAAGATAGGGGTAATGGAGGAGGGTTTAAGGAGGAAGCTACTCATAAACGTGTGAGTAGGGTTAGAGAATACCAATAAGGCATGGTGAGGACCTGCAGCTGTTAACACTGAGGAGTCATTGCTGCCCTGAGAGCTGTCCAGGCAAGGGGGTGGAGTGGTTAGAAAGAGCTGTGGCTGTAGGTGAGGAGGGAAGACAATCCCCAGACAGGACCCGCAGCCTTCCGGAGAGGCGCATACCACTGTCAACCTGCGACCCAACCGAGACCCAAGGAAATAAATCCCCAATCCTTCATGCCTCCCTATTTCCTACTGGTGTCTCCTACTGTGAAGATGTCTTCTCCTAAAGGACAGGGAGACCCATGATGTGGTCCTTACAGTTCAGCCTCTTGGAGCACAGAGCAAGGCAGAGAAGGATGAAGAATGACTCGAGGGGAGAACAGAGCAAAGTCACCCCACCCGGGGAAGGAGAAGGTCAAAGCTCTTCTTGCTGATGGAATCTTGGGAAGTCTAATTTATTTACCTCATGATACCTTCAATTATCATGGCATTGTCTGGGTGAATTTATGGACACCTCATTAGAGCTTGAAGGGGCAAACTTCTCAATTAAATAGGCTTGTTATAATACAGAATTAGCTCCAATCTCTAGCCAATTGAATCTCCTTCATTTGAAGCAGTCCTATCCCATAAACAGTCACAGCTATTATTATTTTCTCCAGTATCACTGACCTGCATATGCAGAAAATCACTATGTAGGTGGTTAAAGTACCAGATACCATGCATGCTTCCCAGGACAGGTGACTCTTGTTAAGACTGCAAATCTATTTGTCTCCTTTATTCAAAAACAGCATTTGCACACCAGCACTCTTAAATCCCATACATTCTTCCATGCTTCTAGGAGAGAATGAGTCACCTAGCTTTATTTACAAGTCAGGCTGTAAATAAACTTGGAGACATACATTCAGATGAATGCTCCTGAGGTCAGTATCATATGCCGGATGTGGGAAGGGTATTTTATATTATAAAAATGTTTTGCTAGGAGAACAAAGGGAGTGGAGGAGGATTGTTAAGCCTCTGAGAAAGTGTTACTCATCTCAGAGGCCTCTAGCTAGGATACAAAGAGAGAGAGAAAGTCATGTGGTTAAAATAATATTCTTACTCTCAGAGAAATTCACCCTAAACCAGTTTGACTATCTGTATATTCAGGGTGAATTCTAACCACAAACCCTCTCGTACAAGAAATGTCATAAGACTCTCTTCAGAATAAATACAATCTGACTTTGAGCTTCTAAGATGCTGGGCTACTAGGACATAAAATATCAACCTGTATTGATACACATTCTCCTCACTCTCAAGAGTGCACAGTCTGGACTTTAGTCCTCTGTAGGGACCACAGCCAGCCCACTCCTCATCAGCCTGCCAGGGAAGGAACATAGGCCCCAGTATTTGGGGAAACCCCTGGCTTCCATTCTCTTCTATGTACTGGGACTCTCTCCAAGGCACTCACCTCTCTCTCCTCCTTCTTCATGGGATAGCCTCAGTGAGTTTAGATTTCCTTAAAGACTAGGAAGAAAAGCTGCCCTCCAGCAACTCAGATGTAGAGTCCTGCTAAATTGGCCAGAGGCTGGTGAAAGTAAAAATACTATAGAAAACAAGGCCAAATACCTCTTATCTTTTCCAAATCTCTCAAGACAGAAAGAACAAATCCAAACTAATAGCTAAAGAAGTTATGGTGCCATGGTGGGCTTCCCCAAATCCCTCCACTCATGGTGAGCCCTGGAGTGACGGTTTCTCTACAGCTCTGAGGAGCAGGCCTGGAAGGCACTGAGATAACCCCTGTGGCTACACAGAAGTCTCAGACCTGCTCCTTGAGCTCACTGTCCACCAGGCAGCAGCCATGCCCACGACTGCAATAGCTTGGAGAAATGCCACAGTGGAGGAGGTACGGGGAGAGTGAAGAACTGCCTGGAGCAGGAAGCTTGTCAAAGAGCAGCAGAGATGGAGGAGAAAATATTTGGACTATGTTTGATGTCAACGACCAATGCAGGTTGGCTCAGCAGGGATGGGAGCGCAAAATTGTCCAAAGCAGAACGTCTTGCATAGGTTATTCTCAAGCAAGAGAGAGCCTAATATCTTGTGGGAATAAGAGGTGTCACTGTTCAGGTTCCCTGCGAAGACCCTGAAACACATTTTCATGCAGGAAACTTGTTGGGGTATAGTCAATACAGGATTTACCCTGTGAGGGAACACAACTAGGAAGCAAGATTGGACAGAAGGAAAAGTTAAACTGCAAAGCAGTTGCCAAAGAGGCCTCAGCAAACCACATGGCAGCTCTGGAACAGGAGAAGCCCTGCAAAGGAATGTCAAATTGAGGCAAGGAATCTAGGCTTTTGCAAGCCCTAAAAGGGCAATGATAAGATGAAGGTGATCTTGGAGAGGGGTCATAACCTTGGAAGAGGAAGTTTTCTTTGGCTGAGGGCAATTCCTGGAGAGGGACTCAGCTATGAGCCCTTGGCAGGCAACACTCCTGAGAGCTGGGGGAATGAGAGCCTCCGTCCTGCAGGAGGAGAGCTGGGCGTTGCATTATTGCATGTGCCACAGCAGCCACAGTCCAGCATTGCTCTGTCATGTCTGGCAGGGAAAGTGAGGATGATGCTTTCGTTAGGGTGGGCTAGACTATATTCCTGTAACCATACTTTCCAGACACCATAAAGATTTCCTTTTGTGCCTATCACTCTCTCTGGAGGGTTGAGTAGCTACTTGTGATAATTTAGGAGTTCAGGGTCCTTCAGTTTTCCGAAGTTGTAGTAAAAGGCAGAGATGGAGAAGACAGGATCACGCTAAGGCTTTAGGGTGCCATTTTCACGTTGTGTACCTGGCTTCCTCCTACTTTCCACTGATGGGATCCATTCACCTGGATACAACTTAATTGTGGGACTGATGGGAAATACAGTCTTCCACATGCCCAGATAGAGGAAGTGGGGTTAGTGAGCCTCTAGCTAGTCTTTGGTTCAGGGATGTTTGCCCAGTGTCTCTGTAGAACAGGATCATTGGGTAGCATACACTGGCTAGCATCTAGTATCAAACAGAACAACTCAGGATTTTTCATGTGTTTATAAAAATTGATATTTAAAAATCTTTCAGATTTGTGTTTTCTCTAGCAACACTGACTTGCTCTAAAGTTATAAACATCTTCTTAAAAATGAAAAGCTCATCAATCATACAGTGTAAATTATATATTGAAAGTAGCAAAGGAATGTTTTTAAAGCTGTCACCAATGCTCCACTCCTGACTTATAGTTGCATATTTTTTTGACATCTGTCAAACCAGTAGGACAGATCCTGGGTAGGGGCATGAGGAGTGGGGGAAGTTTGTCCACAGACTCATCAGTCTTCACAAGGTGGTTGAACATTATTCCAAGGGCATGGGAACTGCCTGAAGATTTAAGTAAGATGGTAACCCACTACATCTTATCTGGAATATGATTCTGCATACAAGTAGGCAGCCTGGTCATTATCTGGACAGTCATTCAATTGCAGTGTGTGCCAGAAATTTATTTGTGGCTTAAATCAAGATATCAGGCACATTCCTATTTATAAAAGTTTGACTTAATCCCCCCAAAATTTTTTTTGCATAACCATCTTACTTGAGCTACTTCCAGAATTAAATTTGATCAAGTGAAACCACCTCCTTTCAAGAGAGAACTTCCAAAGTATCTGCTTGTCACCCAGTCCTCCTAACTCCCTTCCCCCTTCATCAATGGGTAGAGTTGAAAGTTTGGCCCACTTCTAGGACAGCCTTTAGGAATCTCTTATCCTACTGTAAACTGAAGACTACAAAGCTCTTCCAACAGTGACTTGATGGCAGAAGAGAGGCCAGGTGAGCCTGTGCCCTGCTTGATGGGAGGCAGCAATGATTTCTGAATCGTAGCTCACACAAAGTCCTCGATGATCTGCTTTCTCCTGTGGGTCAGACTTAACTGAAAATAAATATGTAGCAGGAAGACTTTCCATAACTTTTCCCTCCTTTCTCCCACTCCCGAGGCATTCTGATTGGGGAAAGCATTTCATTGATGTTCTTTATTTTTCTGCAGGAAATGAATGCCTGAGAGCAGGGGCTCCAACTTAGACATATTCTGTGTGCCACAGTATTCGGCAGAGCTCCTTGTCCTCTGCAGAGGATCAATAACAATTTGTTACAAGTACAGGTGAGGGACCCAGGCTTGCCCCAAAAGTATTTGTGGGACCTCATGGAGTAGATCACTTAATATGTTTTGCCCTCAGCACTCTTATCTGAAAGTAAAAGACGTTGGATGTTCTTTAGGCCCCTTCAAGTGCTCACTCTCGTGAATCCAACAATTTAGTTTTTTAAGGTGATTGTGGTGCACTGCTGTCTCTGGAGTTAGGAAGATCCTGACTCTGCTACTCACAAGCTGCATGACCTGGACAAGTTATTTAATCCCCCTGAGGAAAACAATTTCAATTTTGCCACTTCATGTTGAGGAATGAAAGATATACAGAGAAACATCTCAGCACAGGCATGCAACAAACACAGGTTTAATATGTGAGACAAGTAGTAATAATATAATAATACTAGAAGTCTGCAAGACAGAAAGTTCTAATGCAAAAAAAAAACATGATGTTGGTAGGAACACCTTCTTGTTTTAGGTACCGTCTAGGGCCAGGCTCTGGTGTAGACACTGGGGTTAAAAGATACATAAGTTTTGGCTGGGCGCAGTGGCTCACACCTGTAATCCCAGCACTTTGGGAGGCTAAGGCAGGTGGATCACGAGGTCAGGAGATCGAGACCATCCTGGCTAACATGGTGAAACCTCATCTCTAATAAAAATACAAAAAATTAGCCAGGCGTGGTGGTGGGTACCTGTAGTCCCAGCTACTCAGGAGGCTGAGGCAGGAGAATGGTGTGAACCCGGGAGGCGGAGCTTGCAGTGAGCCAAGATCATGCCACTGGACTCTAGCCTGGGAGACACAGTGAGACTCCACCTCAAAAAAAAAAAAAAAAAAAAGATACATAAGTTTTTTGACAAAGCTGACAAACCTATGGGTTGAATCAATTATGATGAAAATGCAGCATTGCTTTTTATTTGGGATGCTTCCTTCTGAAAGCCAATAACATAAGGCAAAAGTGAAATGAATCTTGAAGTGTAGCTGAAATGTAGAGACTGTTTTATAGAGAAATAAGCCAGAAAAAAAAATGCACTTTTAGATATTTGAAGAAGATTTTGTAAGGCCTACCCTGGCCTACACCTACACCATCCGTGAAGCTGCACATGTTGATATGTGTCTACATGCATGTGTTTGGGTGTGTGCATGTGTTTGCATACACACACACACTTGCCCCTTTCCAGCAAACATTCTCAGGCTTTGCAGATGGGCTGACTAACTCAGACGGCAACAGCATCAGCATCATCTGTCATCTTTTCACACCAAAAGCAGTAGAATCCATTGATGTGATGAGAAAACACATCTCTCAATCAATTCTGGGTAAAGGGTAGATGCCAAATAACTATATTTTTAAAATTGGGAACACTGTGTGCATCTTCCAAGTGATGCTGGTAAAAGGTTGACTCACTCATAAATACAAGGTTGCAGCTGGTACTAAGGGATGGATTTTCCCAGCAAGGGACCCCTAAATGACAGCTGCCTGCCAGAAAAAGGCATGTGAGGCACTGAGCTAATTTCGCTGTGTACCCTCTTTTGCCCTTTCATTTGGTCAAGCCCTGGAATGTTAATGCAAGCTGAGAGACAGCAAGCCACACATGGCTTTCACATACAGAAGGGCCAGGCATTGGAACCCACATTTTTGGACTGAATTGATGAGGATTATATATGAGGTCTTGGGAGATTGCCATCCTCACCACCCTCCATCTCTGTAGAGTGTGAGAATCTGTGGATCTCATGCCTTGGGGCCTTCAAATGGCTAGATAACATTTTGAGGCATTAATTTATTTTGTTTGGCTTCACTGCCTCTGATTTTCTTTGTTCTCTCTTCCTCATGCAGGCAGGTTGTTTGTTCTGGGCTTCATTGGCACAGATAAGGTAAGTGACAGGGCAGAAATCAGAAGTCACAGGCAAGAATAGCTGGCATTTTCCTTATAAGCCTTCACAGAGGGTTTGAGGGTTTTTGAAAGAAGTAAAGGTTTGAAGGGTGGCTGAGGCAGAGTGAACTGAAGAGGCAGAAAACAGAGTGGGACTCACCTGTGTCCTCCCACTCAGTCCACAAAAACCAGGGCTGCAGCAGGAGAGAGGCAGGGAATATAGGCCTCCTGGAGCATGGAGATCAGCCTAGCTTTCTAGCAGTATCCTGGTGAGGAGCCATGATTTCAGAGAAGAATGCCATATGCCAGATGGATTGTCTCCGCAGGTAGGACCACAGGTGTCCTAGGCTGGTTACCCAAGGCCCCAGACAAGCAAGGACAATGTATCTTCCCAGGTGTGCCCAGGACCACATACCAGATGTCTCTACCTGCCACTCGACCAATCCACCTGACTCCAGGAATCATGGCTTAACCCCATGGATTACTGAGGTCAAGTTTCACAAGATGCCTAGGATGAGGGAAATGCTAGAATAAAAATTGGGCTGAACTCTATAAAATAAAGAGATGTACTTTTTTTTTGCACACCTGAATTTGTGAGCTGGCATTCCTACCTCCTACCTATGGATAATGAATAATTTCCAGATTAGCTGTTGGTCTTTGTTGTCTGTTTTGAGGCTGCTCTAGGAAACTCTGGGGCTGCCTCTGCACAGCTGAAGAGGAAGCTCCCACAGGAGCTGGAGGAGTTGTACCAGGACTGAGAACTCTGCTGCATGATGCTCCATTTTTTCTCTTCCAAGCAGTGCTTGCTGTTGTCAGTCAATTAGGACTGTGCATCCTGAGGATGCAATGAATCTCCAATTGCATCATCTCCTCCAGTCTTTGTGGCTTTCTCCTTTGACTTAGTATCTTTGGTCCCTGTGATATCAGGGCAGTGCAAGAGTGCCAGGTGGGGGGATCTCAGAGCCTAGAATTTTTGTGTGTAGGATACAGAGCTTAGGGATCCAACTCTCTATCTGCCCTCTCCTCTCTCTCCTTCCCTCCTTTTCTCTATCCCTTTTTCTCCCCTCCCTTCCTGTATTCTTTACTCTATCCCACTATCTCTCCCTTTCTTCCTGCTTTTCATATTACCTTTTTTCACATTCATTGAGGCTCGCAATAGATCATACTCGTTGTTCAATGCTGACAATATAATGAGGAGCACGGTGGCCATAATTTGTACTCTCTTAGTCTATATTTTAATGGGAGAAATCTAGAAAAGTGAACAAGAAATTATAGTCTTAGATCACGAATGTTCACATATAGCATCCAGTGCTAAGAATTCCATAGGGTGGGCAGCAAAATTTTGTCATAGGTGGTGGGAATCAGAAAAGGCTTCCTAGAGGAAATATTTGCTAAGGAAATGTTAGCCAGGTATAAGGAGTTGGAGGTGGAAAAGGAGTGTTAGGAGAGAGGGAAAATGTTAGAGCTAGGGATAGAAGAAAGACGTTCGGTGTTAGAGGAACTGTATTGTTTTAAAAAATCGATTTAACAAACCTATAGTGTTTACTATACCCAACTATATGGTGTAGATACTATTATTATCTGCATTTTAAAGAGAGGGGAAAGGAAGCATAAGATTAAGAACTTTCACACGTATGTTTATTGCGGCATTATTCACAATAGCAAAGACTTGGAACCAACCCAAATGTCCAACAATGATAGACTGGATTAAGAAAATGTGGCACATATACACCATGGAATACTATGCAGCCATAAAAAATGATGAGTTCACATCCTTTGTAGGGACATGGATGAAATTGGAAATCATCATTCTCAGTAAACTATCGCAAGAACAAAAAACCAAACACCGCATATTCTCACTCATAGGTGGGAATTGAACAATGAGAACACATGGACACAGGAAGGGGAACATCACACTCTGGGGACTGTTGTGGGGTGGGGGGAGGGGGGAGGGATAGCATTGGGAGATATACCTAATGCTAGATGACGAGTTGGTGGGTGCAGCGCACCAGCATGGCACATGTATACATATGTAACTTACCTGCACATTGCGCACATGTACCATAAAACCTAAAGTATAATAATAATAATAATAATAATAATAATAATAAAAGAAAAAAAAAAAAAAAAAAAAAAAAAAAAAAAGAACTTTGCCAAGAAGTTCAGAGTGGCTTTCCCTGTGTTAGGGTAATGGTCTGCACCACAGCCTCACAGGCACTATTGGATCAGGAGCCAAAATCCCGAATGGAAAGCAGGCAAATAGAAACTACCACGATGGCAACTCTGTGGAGAATTAGCATGCTGTGGTCTGGATCACTAGGCACTTCTCGGTCCTCAGAGTCAATTCACTTCAAAAGTCTTTGCTCCAGGCATTTCTCATTTCCCTGAAACTTCATTTACATCAACCATTTGCTGAGCAAGGCTTTTGCACAGAGAGAATTTAAAGGGAAGTGGCTGTCAAGCTTCCACCTACATTATCATACATTTTGAGTAAAAAAATTCCTAAGAACAGCTCTTAGTAAGTTACAGATACATCAGGATCCTCCCATGAATTAATGAAATGAAGCATGTAGTTGGGAGAATGATAACCAACTCAAAAATAATTTATGTTTTTAATTGGGTAGTGGTTGAAATCTACCCAACAGTTACAAATTTATTCACGTTGCTTTGGTCTCATAGCTTCACTTCCTTCCTCTCTGCATGGAGCCGGGTCCTACTGTATACTCCCTACTCCTCTCAGCTCTTTGTAAGCAGGAATTGGGTTTTTAATAGCCATCAAGGGCCATCTTGAAGTCTTAGAAGGCAGTTGAGTATTATAGGCCACAGTTGCACTTTGATGTGATGATAAGCATTCATTTATTCCTTCATTGATTCGTTCATTCACCCAGTGTAATCAAGTGCTAACTCTATGCCAGTTCTGAAAATGCTTGCTCTGCCATTAGCTAACAATTGAGCTCTAACATAAATATATGTGTGACGTGCCATCTGTAAGTGTTGGTAAGGCTTTTTCAGAGAAGGAGAATGTTGGGTTGGCCCTTGAAAAAGAAGAAAGGGTAGCATAACATTCCAGACAAAAGGAACATGCAAAGTCATGGAGGAATAGGCCCATGCATCCATAAATCCAGTTCCACCCAGGACAGAAATCCTACTAGAGTTCCAAACCCACAAGCCCATGAAGTCTGGCATGACAGCCATCATGCAGGCGCAAGCTCTGGGCATGCTTGAACCCGCTATTATATATCATCTTTTCATCATGTAAAACTTGGCTCAGCCATCACTCACCAAAGTTAGGAAGCCTTCTCTGACCCTTCTGGGTTGTTTTAGACATACCCCTAGGAATTTCCACAGAACCCTGGGAGCATAATTCTACTACAGTGCATTGTCTTAGATAATCTATAAGCAACTGTCTCCTTTGTGAGACTGTGAGCCCCTATGTAACAATTTCCAATACACAGTTAATCAATGAGGTAATGCTTATTAAATGAATGAATGAATGAATGAATAAATAGATAATTTTTGTTGACTGCCATCACTTGACCCTCACTGTTAAAATGCTAGAAAAATCTGCCCACTGGGCATACTACTATTCTGTGGCAATTTTGTAAAGATTTGGCCCCGGACATCTGTGATTAGAAATTACAAAGGAAGCTGAAGGTACGAACAAGATTCCTGGTAGAACACTCACCCCAGACTTTTGGCTCTTGCATTCACAATTCTAGGCTTGAATTTAGAATGAAGTGAATGGAATGAGTCCTGTTACATGCTAACTGCATTCAATTGCAGTTCAATTATAATTTATGAATCACTTTGGTCGTCATGGGCCATTATCGTAACCAGATGGCATGGCCTTATTATGGCACCTGAAGGCATTCATCTTGCAAAAATGGACAGTCAGACACTAAGTGCCTGTGGAGAAAGCCATTCCCAACCTGTGTAGGCTAGTGGTGATCTCTGATTATTCTCAGATTATGTCTCTAGATTTACATTATAATTTGTATTCCTTGTTTAGGAGGATAATGACAACAAGTCCTGTTATAGGATTTGCATATATCTTTTTAACTTTCCCAGTTTGTTTCAACATCCTTCTTACTTTTATCTAAGACTGGGAAGATTTCCTTCTCTTTTGCTTTTACTTGATCAAATTTTTTTTTTTCCTGTTTCTTTCTCAAAAATCTGTTTAGAGTTAGGTATCAATTATCTTGTGCCCTAAATTTTATTGTCATTTTAAAATGGAATGTTTTGTGGGATTTTTTCTTGTTTAAAAAAATCTGCAAGAACAAAAATGAAATTTATGAACTATCTAATAATATACATCAATGTTACTTATTTAAAATACTTATTTAAAATACGGTACAATTTCTGTATTCACAGAAGGAAAACATCATTTAATTAAGAAATAAGGGTCTCTGAGAGTTGTTTTCTCTCTGTAAATATTAACAGATGATTTGAAATTTACATTCTGCCAGTTGATATTTCTAACTAAGTGGCTTTGCTGTTTGAAAGACATGTCTTGTTCTGTTATCAGTTAAGATGTTGCATTCTGAGGGTCTTTTTGCATTAGGCACTTTCCAATCACATTGAGCATGTTCCAGGAGGCCTTGTTTGGTTCTAAGGGAGAGAGGCTAAGCTTAGAATCCCTCAGGTGACGGAACTTGTATTTACCTTGGCAGGGAGCTCAGCACCATTGCACGTTATGAGAACAGGGACTGGAACTCACTCAATTTCACAGCCTCCTCTAATGGCACCTGCTTCTCACTGCACATCTGCTAAATGCTCCTCTCTCTACCAACTGGCATCGTCTTCTCCTGCTCTTTTTCCTTCATCTTACATGCATACATTTTAAATTTCCATGTTTTCACCTCAACATCATGAGTTTGCTTTACCATCTACTCCTACTTCTAACCCAGGGTTCTAATTACCTATATCCAAAATCCCAAGAATAAAACCTGAGTATCACAGCCCACCTTTCTGAGCCAGATCTCACAAGTCATTGGTCACAGGCCAGCCTCTACGTGCCTCTTTGGGTATAATACTCAGCCTTGCTCTAATCAACTCTGACAAAAGCGGGGATCATATAATATAAACATGACCTATTCAGGCAAAGGGGCTGCAGATGGCAAAGTGCCTTACAACAGGGAGTGGCTGAAAGTTATCCTTAGCATTTGTTTAGGCTTGAAAACAATGTTTGCTTGGGCCTATATAGTTTTGTTTTGTTTTGTTTTGTTTTTTAACATAGGAAATGAGAACACATGTCATCAGTTACCACTTTTGATGGACTTCAAAGACTTAAGATTTTCCTCCAAGTAATCTCAAGAAACTCACCCAGAGAAACAAACTAGGACTCAGCGCTGACCTCCCAGCAATCCCAGTAACTTGCTTGAAAGTGAAGGAAGTGGATTTCAAACAAGCATAAGCCAAGAGAGGATTTGATGCCCACATAAACCAGGAAGAATGATGTTACAGCTGGCCTCAGGAATGACAGAATTAGGACTGGGGTGATCTCTGCCTGTCAAGACTCCTGACCTCCATCTCTGGCCTCTGCATCACTGTGTGTTGGTCTAATTGGTCTCAAACCGGCTTATCCTGCATGGAGCACTTTCTCCAGGCCACGTCCTTATAGATTCACAATCAGAGAAGACAGAGGCTTTCAAAAATCCTGGGGAATAACTCTGATTCACTTAGCTTGGTCACATACTGTATCAGAGTGCTCCAGAAAAATAGAACCAGAAGGACGTGTGTGTGTGTGTGTGTGTGTGCGCGCGTGCGTGCATGCATTTGTGTGTGTAAAGAGATTTATTTTGAGGAATTGGCTTATATGATTATGGGGACTGGCAAGTCTGAAATTTGTAGGGCAGGCCAGCAGACTGGAAACTCAGGCAGAAGTTAATGGTGCAGTTTTGAGATAGGATTTCTTCTCTGGAAAATCTCAATTTTGCTTTTAAGGTCTTCAACCAGTTGATGAAGCCCACCCACATGATTGAGCATAATCTCCTCACTTAATGTCAACTGATTTTAGATGTTGATCACATCTGTAACATATCTTCACAGCAACATCTAGATGATTGGCTGATTAAATAACCGGGTACTATTGCCTGGCCAAGTTGCTACATAAAACTAATCATCACAGAAGCCCATCCTATGCTCCAATTAATGGGGCAATGGGAAATTGGGTACTATGATTGGAACAGATGGGATTATTTGTCCACGCATACGGTCATATGTGGGGACTCTGTTAACAGAAATGAGATTAGTATATATAGGAACACCTGTAAACCCATAAACCACCTCATTGGTCTATACATGGGTACATGATATGGGAACTCATTCCTTGTCTGTTTCTGGACTCAGTCTCCACAGTGCCACATGGATGGGCACAGGGAAGTGAAAATTGAGGCTGGCCTGATTTAGCCAATTTGTAAGGGTAACACAATTTCAATTTGTGTTTTACTTTTTTTTCATCCTGCCTTCTGACAACAACTTTCATTCTTACAATCCCCAACACTTAATGAAATGTGCAGGAGAAACAACACAAATGAATTTATAATGTGAGGTATTTATTATTAATAGATAATGCATATAAAAATAATCAATTCAATTAAATGCTGACACAATTTCCAAAGAGTTTTTGTGATTCGTGCCATCTTCCTCTTCATTTCACAGAGTTATTATTAATTCATTCCAAAAATATATTTTGAATGTTGCAGTAACAGAGATGATTCTAGGTCTGGAACTACAGTGGTAGTGAACAAAGCAGATGAGATCCTGCTTTTGTTGAGCCAGGATCTCATTTAGTACATTTGCATTTAGTAGGTTAGGGGAGGGAGGTAAAAACAAAAACAAAAACAAAAACAAAAAAACAAGCAAACACTCAAATGCATAATACAGTTATGGTGGTGGTGTCTCCTGAAGACAATAAAACAAACTCCGTGATGGAGCACAGTTAGTGGGAGCTGGGCTACGTTTCGTCAGGTAGCCCGAGCAAACGGCCTCCCTGGGACCACATTTGAGCCAAGATAGGAAAGGCAAGAAAGAGCTTCCCATGAAAAGACACGGCAACTCCATCGACAACCCCATAAGTCCATTTCCACATGTGAATATATACATATGGAAGCTTCTGAGTACTCAGAGTTTCTGCTTCCTCATATCTTTTTCTTACATATTGTCTGGATGCTGTCAGTGCTCTTATGTATGCTTAGATTCAGCTCCTGCTACTGCTAGCTCTCCCTGGGTTGTGTTTTTGAAGTTCATCCTTCTAAGGGAGATAACCTGATTGGCCCCACTCACCTCTTCTCACAGTTGCTGCCATCCAGTAGAGTGGTTGCCCTCATCACAGGCACACCTTTAGTCCAGTCAACTATGGCAGAGGTGGAGGGACTTTCACATTCAGAGAGGCTATGCATTCAGCATGGGCCATGGGTGAATTCTTTTAGTTAAAAAGTGCTCTTGAGTGCAGACACCATGACTGAAATATCTGGAACTATGCACCCACTACGTGCCAAATACCAGATTAGAGATAAATAAGATATAAAGTTCGCAATGACTGGGGAACTCCACAAAGCATCACTATCAACACGAAACCGTCCTGACCTCCCACGTTGTCCTAGCGGCCTCCATATGTATTTCTATCCTGGCAACTTTTCCCCTTTATTGCTCATTTTTCTGCATATCTACTTCATTCTACTGGAAACTGAAACCCATAGAGTTTAAGTGAATTGCCCAAGGTCAGGGTCCTAAGTCCTGGACTCCCCATTCTGTGTGTATGGCATCCCATCACACCAATCACTCAGTATCTGCAGTGCTCTAAGACAGTGATTCTCAATGGGAGATGGAGGGTTGCGGGGGGCGGGGTGGGAGCGTAATTTTGCCCCACAGGAGATGTTTGGCAATTCCAAAAATATTTTTGTTTGTCATGATTTGAGTGGTGGTGATTCTATCAACAATCAATAGGCCCACATCAGGGATACTGTCAGACATCCTGCAATGCACAGGATAGCTCCTCACAACCAAGAATTACCCAGCTGAGAATATTGCTTGTACTGAATATCAATCCTGCCCTAGGGAATCCTAAGCAATTGATAACCAAGATGTCTTATGATGACATTTTGACCTCTCTCTTCCTTCCGCACTCCCCAGATCATTAATGGCCTCTTAGAAATGGCAAAGTTTGCTTGCTAGGCAGAGAAGAATCCTGATTTTGAACCTGATTCGCAAAAGAAGCTGTCACTTGACAGTAGAATCACAATATATCACTCCATGGTCATTCATCATCTTCGTCATCTTTATTGTTATATACTGCATGAGTCAATAGCACCTCCATTAATATTTTGCATAGCTATGTTATACATTTAATAAAATACATGCTCTTTAAAAGTCATAATGTCCCGAAGGACTTGTATAGGATACCACATAATTTTTCTTGAAACTGGGATCTGCCTTGGAGAATGACTTCAATTTATTTTCCAGAAATATTGACATAAATCACTATTTCAGCGAGTCTGATCACCAGACTGTTGTGGACTGCGATAAATGTTTTCCAGCCTGCAAAACTTTTACCGCAGGAAGTTTTTATTTTTAAAAGCTATAAACTGAAACGATGACCCTTGACAGGCAATGAGACCTATAACCTTATATGAAGTTCTGATTTTTGCTATGTTTTACCCATTAAATTAATAATTGAATAAAGAAAATATGTTAAATAGTACCTGTTTCAGCCTAGTGTCCTTCAAAGTAGAATCTGAGGTAAAGGTTTATGAGGAGTTTATTTGAGAATGTGACTGCAGAGAGGAGAGGCAAGGATTGGGGAAATGAAATGTAAAGAGGGAAATCCAACACAAGCCTGCACCATGAGTTGGCCACCTAATGAGTGACTGGTCACCTCATACCGAGAACCTCTGGGAAACACAAAATGCATCTGAGACTCATCAGACTGGGTAATAAAGAGGGAAGCATTTGTCTGTCCACTGCCAGCCATCACTGGTCAGGGTCGCTATACAGGGTGTCTGCTTCCCCAAATTTCATTTGTGAGTACTAGTTGTCCCAGAGATGCCCAAGGATAGACAGTGATGGGGGGCATAAACAAGAAAATAGTAGGCTGCACCTGCAAGAAACTTGTAGAAGCCTGTGTAGAATCTTCCCCTGTAGAGGTAGCTGCAATGAGAGGTAAGGCCTGGAGCATATGAAGAGGTAAGTGAGAGGTGTTAGAAACAGTCCTTTAATGAAGATCAAAAATAAGCTTAGCCATACTATCCTTACATGTATAGTGTATATAATGAATATGTAGATGTCTGAGACATTTTCTACACATCCACATATGCCTATATATTTCTCAATACATACCCCTGTAAGTATAGATGGATATGCACACCCTTACACATATGTACACATATACATGGACACATACACATTATATACATCTGTAAATATTTAATTTAAATAGCTACTTATACACGTGTGAAACACTTGTATCATATTTGATAATGGTAATGATAGAAATTTTCAATACTTTTCTCATCTACAGTTTAGTGCTACATAAGAAATAGGGCTACTCTCATTTTGGCTTCATTGGAAGGGAACACCATTTGACCTTGTAAGCATGGCTATACTTATTATTGGAAGTGCATGTCAAAGTGTGTCCTTCCAGTGGTTACTAGTGTCTTATTTTCTTTGGATAAGATATTCAAGATTGACTCTTTTAGCTGTTTAGATTTAAAACCTGACTACTTCTGTTTAAATCCCATCTACACGGGCGTCCTAGTTGTGTGACCTAAGGCAATTTATTTAACCCTTCTGTGCCCCAATGTCCCTACCAGCAAAATGGAGACAATCATAACATCTACTTCATAAGATTATTGTGGGAACAAATGGGTTAAACATGAAAAACACTTATATTGGTGCCTGGTACATAGTAGGAGCTTTAGCAGCTCAGCTATTAATAACTAATATTAATAAATGTTAGCTATCATTATTATTTTCACACATGCGTACTGAAATGGTATGAAAGGGGGTGGGGGGAGAAAGGGGATGGGATTAGTTGGCCTAATTTTTCTTAGTCATTTCCTACCAATAACCCATGTCGAATGTATTTGTAAGTGACAAAAAACACTTTGAGTTTCATTTTTAAAGTACATTTCTTGTTTTCAGTTTTATTTAGAGAGAAACATGTAAAGTATTTTAGATGGCATTTAACATTTTATTTGAGAATTGCTGACTCAGACTGAGCCAGACTGGGGAGCTATGGAATGGAACAGAGTCATTAAAGTAATAATTCAAGAAACGTTAAAAGCAAAACATGACAAGTGACTCTTGATGAGTGGAATTGGAAAATACATTTGTAGCCATGTGGCCAACTTAACCTGGGTAGAGGATAGGAAAACCCTCATATAAGGCAAATCAAAAATATTCCCTATACATCTACCATGTGCTAAGACCTTTGGTAAGACTGTATATACAAAGATAGGTAGAAAAGTCTCTAACTCAAGAAACTCATAGCCTATAATCTGCTCCTTAGTCTTTATACTGAAAGTATAAACCAAGTATGTGAACCAAATGTATAAGCCTGTTTTTAGGTTTAAAACAAAGCAAAATAAACAAATCAGCCTAAGATTTGTCCAAGTAGTCTCATAAAACATTGAGCCAAAAGGATTTGACGTAAAGAAATAATCGAAGAAAGATTTTATGAGGTTTTAGAATTTGTTCTTACATAATTCAATCAAAACCGATATTTTCTGTGTAAATGCAGTTTCAAAAGGACATGAGAGTGAGACTCACCAAAATAGTCATTATTTCAATTACCTGTTGCTATAATAAAGCACCCCAAAACTTACTTACTGCAAACAATTATTTTATTATCCCTAAAAGTTCTTAAGTTGACTCAATTGGGCTGGGTGGTTTTCCTGGTCTATGTGATATTGACTTTGGCTATAGAAAGATGAAAGATGAATGGGGCTAGAACACACAAGATGGTTCATTCTTATGGCTAGTAGTTGTTGCCTATTGGCTGTGAGCTAGCTGGAGCTGTAGAACTTACCGACTCCACGTGGCTTTTTCACATGGCTTGGACTTCTCCTAGAAAGATAGATAGATTCTGAGTGAGCAACATAAAAATGGGCATCCTAGGAAGAAGAAAGCTGAAATGCCAGTTTTCAATTCAGAAGACCAAAATGTCACTTCCGTTGTATTCTATTGGTCAAAGTGTCCATAGGATCAGTCTAAAATCAAGGGAAGGAAAAGTAAGTTTCTCCTGCTGATGTAAGGGGGGACATGGGTATACAGGAAGGGGAGGATTTGGGGGCTGGTCAATTTTAGATACCGGCTACCACAGGGATTTTAAAAGTAGAATTGTAATAATGAGGAAGGTCTTGGCATAAGACATATTACTACCGGCACTGGTGGCTTTATAGGAACTATGTTAATTTCAAATTTAAATGATGAATGCGGTGTACTTTGGTGTTCTTGTTGTTACAGAGTAGGATAGTGTGTTAACCTCCACTCAAGACTTGGTTAAAGTTCTTATATTTATTATTTTCACTTGGTTTGTGTGTTATTGTCCATCTACCATACAAACCATCAATATTAGCAAGGACAATGTTTTAGGCCCAATAACTTCCAAAGCCCTGCCTTGCTGATAAGGTGTGTGATATAATCTTGTTAATCACCTTGAGATTTCATGATTTTTGGCTAACCATGCCCTGTTCCTAGCTCACTATTAGACATAAAAGGCTATGTGGGAGCCCTGAGCAGGCCTCACCCCACTCCTATGGAGAAGGAACAATAGTACTTGAGGATGAAGGTGGATGGGAAGAGGATCTAGAGAAGAATGGGAAAGAGAATTATAAATGAATAAAAGTTGTAAGGCTCTTATAACTGAAGCACAGACATTCTATCTGTGTGAGGACAGATATATCCCATTAATTGAGCACCTACTATGTGCCAGACAATTTGCCAACCTCTTTACAAAAAATCATTTCCATTTTAAAAGTAAGATTGCTAACCTTCACAGTTTAGCAATCTTCAAAGGTCGTAACAATAATAAGTAGCCAAAGCAGAATTGTAACCCCTGCCTATTCAACATTCAGAACATCAGATTGCCTTTTCCTGTAGTTATGAAAAAGCGAACACCAGCTTAAATATACAGTTAACCTATCAGATCTAGCGTGTTAATTTCAATGTGTAGTCATCTGCAGTGACTCAGTATCAGCCATATTTGAAAGCTGGCAGTGACTGAAAATGCTCTTGATAGCTCAGAGCCATGAGTTTGACAGGGAAGATTCAACAGCTGGTACCAATTAGAAACATATAAAGTAAGACTTTTGGGAAACCTAAAAATAAACATATCTTTTGTATAGCTAACCATCGTTTGGAATGGGAATCACTTATCGAATCAAATAATTGGCTCTCAGTGTCTGTAGCAAGTTAATTACCTAAGGCAAATGAGACACAGCACTCGCAAGAGAATTGTGTCTGTTTATCCTGTCAAGTCATGCTTCTAATTTTGAGGCATCTTTCTTCCTACTCTCCTTTTTACTTAAAGGCTAGTGGCGGATTGTATACTTATGATTTAAATTGACATAAATAATACAAGGCAAAGGTCTGATCTTCTCTTAATAGTAGCGATGTGAGGGAAAACATAGAATGATATGAATGAGGCACTTCATATTATCTCTGTTCCATGCTGTATAATGTCAGCTTAAGTACACATAGTCATCTCTTTCCAGGGATATTGGGGATAGAGAAGAGATCCTGCATCAGAGTCCTAGATCTGTCACTGCAATGTAACCTTGAGGAGATACTTAACCTCTCTGAGCCAAAGAATCCTTATTCAGATGTAACTAACATTTATTTTCCCATTTTGTAAGTCGCAGCATATTTTACCTACATAACCTCATTTACTTACTGTATGCATCCTGCACACATTCTGGCATGCTGTAGATTTTTCAGAGAAATAAACTAAGGTTTAGTTTTGAGGTTAAAATAAAGAACTGTGGTGAGCCATCCCCAGATTCCATGCACTGCCCATATGGCTAACAACCATTGTAGTGGGCTGGGGTCTTCACCCTGGTAAGGTTAGATGATTGTGATTTCAAATAAGGAGCAATCAGCTATCAAGGATGTTCAAATGTTAGTTTCTAGTTAGTGAGCTTCGCTCTACTGGCAACCATCAACTACTTAGATTTAACTCCTCCCCTTCTCCATCATATCCAGTCTCCATCAGGGCACTTTGATTCTCTGTTCTAAACTTGCTTTACTTTTTTCTTGTATTCTCTACTCCTGCCTTAGTTCTGAGAGTGTCTCCTAGACCTGTGCAAAAGCCTTTCCTGGGCCCCCTACTTCTTTCTCAACTCCCTCCAAATTATTCTCTTTGCACTATTGACTTGTTAAAAGCAAAACTTTGGACAAATTGCACTTAATAGAGTTTGATCAAAGAATGATTCATGAATTGGGCAGACTCCAGAACAAAATCAGGTTCAGAGCAACTTCAGGACTGCCACCTGGTTGCATAACATTTATAGACAGAAAAAAGAAAGTGATGTGCAGAAAATGGAAGTGAGTTGTAGAAACAGCTGGATTTGTCCCCTTCTTATATTAAAACATGACCTCCAATGTTGGAGATGGGCTTAGTTTGAGGTATTTGGGTCATGGGGGCAGATCCCTCATGAATGGCTCAGTGCTGTTCTCACAGTAATGAGTGAGTTCTAACTCTATGAGTTCATATGAGATCTGCTTGTTTAAAACACTGTGGAAACTTCCCTGTCTTTCTTACATTCTCCTTCTCCACGTGATACACTAGCTCCCCCTTAGATCTCTGTGATGATTGTAAGCTTCCTGAGACCCTCACCAGAAGCCCAGCAGATGTAAGCACTGTGATTCCTGCACAGCCTGCAGAACCATGAGCCAAAATAAACCTCTTTTATTTATAAGTTACTCAGCCTCAATGCAAATGGACTAAAAGAGAAAATGGGTACTTAGGAGTAGGCACTGCTATAAAGACATCTGAAGATGTGGAAGCAGCTTTTGAACTGGGTAATGGGCAGAGGTTGGAAGAGTTTGGAAGTCTCAGTAGAAGACAAAGATGAAAGAAAGTTTGGATCTTCTTAACGACTTGTTAAGTTGTTGTGACCAAAATTCTGATAGAGATATGAATAGCAAAGTCCAGATTGATGATGTCTCAGATGGAAATGAGGAAGTTATTGGGAACTGGAGCCAAGGTCACCTGTGTTATACCTTAGCAAAGAACTTGATTGCATTGTGTCTATGCCCTAGGGATCTGTGGAAGTTCGAACTTAAGAGTAATGACCTAGGGTATCTGGCAGAGTAAATTTCTAAGCAACAAAGCATTCAAGAAATGGCATGGCTGCTTCTAAAAGCCTATGCTCAGACATAGGAACAAAAATTTGGAACTTGTATTGGAGTTAAACTCCAGTGCGTGAAAGCAGCTACAGGGGCTCTGCACTGCAAAGCCATAGGGGCAAAGCTGCCCAGGGACTTGGGAGCTCACCCTTTGCACCAGTGTGCCCTGGATGTAGGACATGGAGTCAAATATTATTTTGGAGCGTTAACATTTAGTGTCTTCCCTGCTGGGTTTTGGACTTGTGTGGGGCCCATTGACCCTTTATTTTGGCCAATTTCTCCCTTTTGGAATGGGGATATTTACCAAATGCCTGTATCAACATTGTATCTTAGAGTTAAATAAGTTTTTAAAAATCTTACAGGCTCATAGATGGAAGGAACTTACGTTGAAAAGAGAAGCAGAGTGTAAAAGTTTAGAAAATTTCTAGCCTTGACATGTGGTAGAGAAAGAAAGAGCCTTTTCAGGTGGCAAATTCAAGCAGGCTGTGGGGCAATCACTTGCTAGAGGGATTATCATTACCAAAATGGGACCAAGTGACTATTAAGTAGGCAATGGGTGAAAGAGCTCAAATGCATTTCAGAAGTTTCGGAGGCAGCTCCTCCCATCACAACCCCAGAGACCTAGGAGGAAAGAGTGGTTTCAGGGGCCAGGCCTGGGGTGCTGCTGCCTTGCTTAGCCTCAGGACACTGCTCCCTACATCTCGGCTACTCCAGCTTCAGCCTCAGCTCACAGAAGCTATGGCTACCACTTCAGAGGGTGCAAGCTATAAGTTTTGGTGACTTCTACATGGTTTTGGGCCTACAGGTACACAGTACAGAAGACTGAAGAATGCTTGGCAGCTTCTACCTAAATTTCAGGGAATGTATGGGAAAGCCTAGTTATCCAAGAAGGAGCCTGCTGCAGAGACAGGACTCACACATGGATCTTCTACTAGGGCAGTGTTGAGGGAAAATGTGGGGTTAGAGCCCCCGCATAGGGTGCCCATCAGGGCACTGCCTAGCGGAGCTGTGGCAAGGGGGCCATTGCACTTCAGACCTCAGAATGAAAAATCCATAGGCACACAACTCTAATCCATAAGTGCAGCCACAGGGGCTATACACTACAAAGCCACAGGAGTGGAAATGCTCAAGGACTTGAGAACCCACCCCTTTCACCAGTATGCCCTGGATACAGGACATGGAGTCAAATATTATTTTGGAGCTTTAACATTTAATGTCTTCCCTGCTGGGTTTTGGACTTCATGGATAGCTGGTGCTGTTCTCACAGTAATGAGTGAGTTCTTACTCTATTAGTTCATATGAAATCTGGTTGTTTAAGAGCATGGCACTTACCCCCAAATTGCTGTCTCTCTTGCCATATGACACACCAACTCCCCCTTTGCCATTTGCCATGATTGTAAGCCTTCTGAGGTCCTCACCAGAAGCTGAGCAGATGCCAACAGCATGCTTTCTATACAGCCCACAGAACAATGAGACAAAACAAACAAATAAAAACAAGAAAAGCTCTCTTTCCTTTATAAGTTACCCAGCTTCTGGTATTCCTTTATAGCAATGCAAACAGACTAACACAATTGGTTATAGCTGGGCACTTGCCTTATTTGAACCTGCTTTGAACACTTGACTGCCTGTAGTTGGCTGAATCTTGGCTACTTTTTACAAGAGTAGGTTGCAGTCTGTTTACACATCGTGTTTGGCAAAACTTTAGGCCAAATTTAAAATATGTATGGAAGCAGCTTCAGGCCAAACTACATTGAACTATTTCTCCCTTTTGGTCAACTTTCCAATTTTGAAAGATTAGCCAAAACTTTAGGCATTGACATCATTCTCTGTCACTATTATAAATGGACTTAGTCTCATTATGGAATTCACAAGTCATATTTGTCTCAGCTTCCATCTGTTTTGGAGTCTATCTGTGTCCTTAAAATTTCAATTTGATTATGTGGCAGTGAGCACAAGTGGCTCTATTTCAGTTTGGTCTGGTCTACTGGGGCATAGTGAAGGAGATCAGTCCAAAACAATGGCCTCTGATAATTTTGTTTAATATTCCCCCCTTTGGGACAGGTTTTTGTCTAGGTGAGAATGTGACCACAATTTAGAGCTTTAGTGCTACTCTCAGTTACCACCATTTTAGGGTTCTGGTCTCAACTCATCATTCATGGATTATTCTGTTCTCATGATTATACATTTCTTTGGTTTTTGGGACATTCTACAGATGGCTGCATGCAAACATTTAAAACTTTTGAAAGAATACAGTGCGCCAAGGAGACTACTATTATGACTATCAAGACCAAGCATTAGTTGTATGTATGCTTCATAGCTAGGGTCCCTATGAATAAAACCATCCAAAATTGAACAAATCAAAGAATGAGCCACATTAGGAGTCTACCCATTTTAACCAAGCAGCCTATTGATGAACTCTGAAACTGAGCCTCTATAATACACAATGTGTTCATCCATGTGTAACAAGAAGTGTCAGCAACTGTGTAGATTCCTCCTTATTCAGCTACCATGTAATCTAGAACTATTCTATTATCTACTAAACGTTTATCAAGAGAATGTAAAGAAATCTGTTGTGCAACTATAGCCTTTGCAGTAAAATTTTCTGTGGAGACTATTATGAAAAATACATTTTTAATCATTGCCTCATTTATATTTACTCTAAGCCATGAATAAAAGGACCTAACAAATAATGCCCACCTAGAAAGTTGAAGGCCTCCTGTCAATGGTCTCTTAAACCTTTGACTTAAGTAAACAGAAGTGGACCAATGTTTTGTTTATGACTGATTTTGAAGCAACAAATGTCTCATTGAAATGCCTAGCCTATATTTGCCCTTCATCTTCCATCCATAAAGTGTAAGTTTGACCATGCATTAGGTTAGTTGTGAAATCCTCTGCAAATAAAAGTATACCACATGGGTGAACACAAACCTCTTTCTTTACCAGTTGTTCATAGATGCATAAACAATAAAAAGATAAGGAGGTAAGAGTTTTATAATGGAAGAAAAGTCTTTATCCATGATCTTAGGGAAGCTGTCCATGTCCAGGTTGCTGTCTGTTTCTGGAGAGAAACTTCCATGATTAGCTTTACCTAAGATCTCCAATGGGTGTACAGTTCCAAGAGTTTGAAGGAACCCTCTGAGATGTGACATTCTGGACCCCAGGTTGGAAGCCCTGAAGTCTTGCTGCAATGTGTATGGCAAGGGCAGTCTTTCTCTGATGCCATTTCCAGAATACCCAATCTCTGAGTTCTAGATCATGAAGGGTCTGAATGTCCTCAGTGGGTAGATCATGAAAGCCTTCCTTTACCTGGTGAAAATACACTTTGGCATAATTCATTAAAGCACTTCAGCATTTAGTCATGTAGGGACATGGGCTTGACAGTGACTACTTTATAAGAGATCAACTTATGTTTTCCACTGGAAGTGTATCTAATTGTCATCAATCTATAATACTTTTGACCAAGACAATCTAGTTGATTTAATTAGCTTTGCCTAATACTATTGTATCTGTAATGCTTTATTTAACTATTTTGAAACTTTTCCAGCGAAACAAATATCTCTATTGCAAGAGATTCCTTCAGGAATGCCCCATGAAGGAAACACATTTTCTATAAATATTTTAGCTACTGTTACAGCATTGACCCTGCTGCAGAGGAGTGCTTCTATACAACCATAAAATATGCACTTAAAATGGCAATTGAACAAAATCCCTCTAGAAATGTTCAAATGGCCCATTAGGCAGCAGAAATATACCTAAAATTTTTATTGTCTTCCTAGGATTATGGGTTTGACAAACCAAACATTGGTCATATACCATTTTAGCAATTTAGAACAGTCACTACACTAATTTTAAAAAATATATATTTGTATCATTTTATCTCTTCCATCATGAGACATGGAGTACAGAGCTTTTGATAATGGAAGTTTTAAGAACTCAGAAAGGACCATGTGGCCATCCAGGATCTTCATGAATCCACGCTTAACATTGGATTTATTTGTTCTTAAATACCAATTTTGTTTCTCCAATTCAGGTGCATGGCACTATTTATTAAATTAGTTTTTATAGGTCATTTAACTTGGATCATGAAGTTCATTCAAGAT